>NC_088788.1:19609834-19949834 GCF_949628265.1 Cloeon dipterum
CATCACAAAAGCAGCCGCGAGTTGCATAATTAATTACTCTGTAATTGCGCGCGAGCACGGAGCAAAAAGTTTGCCTTCGCGGCAGCCGCTTTTTCACTTTTGTTGCCTCCAACTCGCGCGCCGCGGGCCAAAAAATGGAGGATTTATCAGCGCAGGTGCGCGCCGCGTGCTGGCAGACACAATTAAAACACAGCCGAATTCCGCCCTCGCACGCACCCTTTGCCCCGCGCCAAAATAATTCCCAAACTTCTTCTTAAAGAGCTCTCTCATTCGATTATTTTACACGCCGCGCTTTGTGTTCATCAACGCCACCGCTTTTATTATTTCGCCGCGCAGCCAAGGGGAAACCAAAGTTTGGCAGGAAAGTGTTTCGCCGATGCTGGCAGGAGAATTGCGATCCAACGGATCTGTTAGCGTCTCCTTGAGCATAATTTCAATTTATCCTAGCAATTGATTGAAATTTTTTCCAAAAGTCTCTTTCGCAAGCAGTTGTCAAATAAAAGCAAAATAATTAATGTAGCAAAAATGAAATAGGATTTTATGCTCAAACTTATCATACTTATGAACCACCGAGTTCAATTTCATTTTTTGGGTTTGCCTTAAGAATATGAAGCTGTTAAAATAGATTGAAAATGTTAATCTGATCATTTTCATGGATAGTAATAAAGAGAACTTAAATGACAGCAGAAATTTCTGCTTTTTATTGCACTATGTGTGAGTTGACTTAATATACTTACTAATTCTATATTACTTAAATAAGTATGAAAAGCCATGACTAGTTGGCGAAATAAAGACAAGATTTGTACGACGAGGAATATCCGGTGTTTCATTTTCAAAGTCATCTTCTACCCCAATCATTCGAACCTATTGTAGTTTTTATGCTTTAAAAAAAATAAAAATAAAAGTTTTGTATTCCTGCTTGAACTGAATTCAATTCTAAATCGGTGCAATCAGTGACCAATTCATGGAACACGGAGGCGGTGACATCTGTTGGAATGATTTCACGCTGACGATAACCGAATACTGACAAAAAAACCTTCTCCTCATTTGCTTCCAAAATGATTATTTTGTTTTTGTTTTGAAAAAACTTGGAACATTTTTGTCAATATATTTAAATTAGGAAGCAATCTCCTTAAAATAAAAACCTAACAGAAAAATATTTTTAAGTTAAATAATTTAAAGTTCTTGCCTCAAAGAATAGAAATTTGAGTAGCTATTCGTGCTGTCCTGAGGCGTTGCTAAGCGCTCTGCAAGACATAGTCGAAGAGTCATCAAAAGCAATCAATCGAAACGGGTTGATGCCACATTCGCAGCCGCAAGCAAGGGGCTGACGGAGCGGGGGTATGGTCTCGCAATTAATATTCCATCAAGATTCAGTTTGGGTGTGTGTTTGGCACGTCTCGGGCGGGGCGGGCGGGCGGGTGGGCGCGAGGGGATGCATACGCGCGCAGGCAGAGGCATAGACGGACGCACGGACCGACGGACGCGGACGGGAAGGCGGCGTGGCGTTGGCATTATTGCGCACCCGAAAAGGGTTTTGTTTGGTCTAATGGTGTTTACAGTTTTAACATCATTATTATTACAGGCCATCTTGAAGACGCGCGCGCGCCGCAAAGTTGGCCCGAGAAGCGAGCCAAGACGTCGGCGGCCATATCCAAAAAGTTTAAATGGAATACGGCAGGAAGGATGTGTTGTAATGATGTTGCTTTTGTTGTTGTTGTTGTTGCTCCTCAGCGAGAGAGCGAGAGAGAGAGAGAGAGAGAGAGCCCTGCAAGTTTCGCGCTGGCAGCAGTTTGCGTCATCACTCACTTTTCTGCACTCGCCGCCGCAATTCAATTTCTCTTTCGCCACTTGTCGCTCCATTTTCACCCTCGTGGTTCTCCTTCAGCGAGCACCTTTGGTGAAAGCATTAAAAATGTTTTATAGTTAAATGGGCTTAATTCAAAATTAAATTAATATAAGAGCTTAAATTATTAAGTTTGTTTTAATCCACGCATCACGTTCCTTTAAGTCATTAGAATTTCCAAATTTTATGACATATAGTCAAATTTTCAAAGAAAGCTAATTTTATTTTAATATTAAATTAGAATTCTGATTAAGATTATATTAACTTAAACTAATTAAATAAATTTTTATCATGAACAATAAATATGTATATTGCATAATATACAAAAATAAATGGATTTTTCACGCGAAACGCCAACTTCTTGTTTCTGATATTAAAATTTACATTGTTTGAACATCATTTTTGGCAATGCTGGAGGCACTTTCCCCGGAGAGAATTTAAATGGAATGAAAAATGAAAGCGATATTGAAAACATTTTTTAGCTTTCCCGCAGACAGCATCTCCATTGTGCAGAGTACCAGCGCGCGCGTTATATTATTCGGCGGTGGCGCAAAATAAATTTGGGCGGCGCGAGTGCTAAATAACGCTAGCACGCAGCCGTTTTCTAATAAAACAAGAAGACACATGCACGCTCGCACCAGATATAATTTAGTGCCGGCGCGTAATAAAATAAATTTCGGAGCGTGTGGTTGCTCGGCGAAGAAGCAACTTTTGCTCCGACCAGAAGGAGATGCGCTGCATTGAAATGAAGATTAATGAGGCGACACAACAGAGCTGGTCGGACCCCCTGCGCTTGAATTATCGCGAGCTGCATTTACCACGCCTGCCACTGTTGCAGATTATTGCACCTGCCTTGAAAAAAATGGCGAAACCAATATCAAAGCAACCATCTCAAAAAAGACAATTGATTGCAATATGATTTTTTTTTATTAAATCCACAAACGTGAGGAGAGAGAAAAAAGGAAGCAAGGTTTAGAAAGCCGAGTAAAACCTTTTTTAATGAAAATCTAGAATTGATTTCAGATATCAATATGAAAAACCAAATCCAATATACAATTGAATGTTGCATAATAACATTGTACAAAGTATCTAATCAACACAACTAAAATTATTGGCATCTATTTATACATCTGCGGTGCCAAAATTCCCAAGGAATCATCTCAAACAGAAAAAATAATGTAAAATAAAAAAATTACCGATTTTTCGTGAAGGAGAAGCACGAAAATATGAAACGGAGACTTTGGGAGCAAAAGAGACGCAACGGAAATTGTTTTGAAATATGCAACACGAGTGTAGATTATTATTTCAGGCCGTTTTGCGGCCTTTGCGGCTTGGCGGCCACTCGGCGGCCAGGGACCTAATTATCTTTCTTCGCGGTAGAAAAGCCGGCCGAGCGGGCTTGAATCAAGGGGAGGCAGCAAAGAGCAAAAGGGGTTTGATTTATTCACGCGCACTCCTCTTATTCTCAACAGCATTATAAGTAGGCAAAAAATATAAACTCTGAAAAATTATTTTTATGGTAAAAGTTTCATTTTTAATTGCTGCTGTAGTTTGGCGAGTGATTAAGAGGACTGTGATTTTCTTCACCATTATTTGCGTCAATAAGGTTCAGCGACTAGCTTGCTAGTGCTGAAAGTCTTTTATTCTCTCCATAAAATGTAATTTTATTGCGTATTTTTATGACTTGTTTTTAAAGAAAAATAAATTGTTTTATTATTTTTTTCGGTACAACTATTAAGCCATTTTATTCCAGTTGGATTTATTTGAAAACATGCAGATGCGAAACCACTGGAATGGAATATACTTTTCGGTTCAATTAAGATTATACTATATTAAATTGACGCACTTGTTCAAATATTAATAAATTTTAAATCTAATATCATTTTGGAAATGAAGTGCCAAACACTTATCAGAGTATTAGTCAAATTATCAGTTAAAAAAGGTTAAACAATGCTTGCTTTATTGATAGTGCTGTTGATGGTACTCAGTAATTAGTGAGAAAATTTTGGATGGAATGTGGTTAATGTATTTTTACGGGCATCGGATTCTCGTGAATAAATTGAGAGGCAGGAGGTGCGGGTTGCGTTGCGGCAGGGGCCATTATTTGCAGGTCACCGGGATGCTGACCACCGACCTTGCTTGCGGTCGGCCGCCACACATGCCCTGCCGGCCGCTCCCACGCACAAACATCGCGGCCAGCAGGCGAAAAGGCCGCTGCGCCGCCACACGTGAAAGGCGAGCGGGTGGCCTGCTCATCGGGTGCTCCCAACTTTCATTTTTGCTGCTTGGATTAGCAAGAGGCTGTACGCCTCATGCCCTAGGAAATCAAATTTTTCATAGGAGCATAAAATTAATATTATTTTCACTTATTTTCAAACGCACAATTAGTTAAAATAATGCAATTTAGGAATCTAGATTTAATTATTATGTCGCTCTTCCACCTATTAATTTAAAAAATTTAGAACTTTTTGTTTAGGTGTGATCCAACCAAATAATTCTAAAAATATATCTAACTTAATCATTTAATTTTAATCTCTTCTAACAGTTGTTTGTATATTTCGTTCTGTAAATTTAAAATTAATCTTCACCATTAGGTGTTTGCTTTAGGTGTTGCGCGCAGTAAGGTGGGAATCTGCACATAACGTGCTTGTTATTAGTAATGAATCTTCCACAAACCAAACATATTTATTTGATGAAAAATGCATCATCAAAAGTTATCAAAAATTTTTATGCTGAAAAACTCATGATTGAAAAAATGTTAAACTCGTTCAATAAACTACAAACCTCTTTTTCAAACTGCAAAATGTATATTGACTTGAATTTATATAATATATATCATTCAGCTTTCGTTTAGGGAAAGCACAAACTGAATTAGATTTGCAGTGGAACCACAAATTTAAGTGTCTGATGTCAAATCGAAAGTCTGTTTGAATTAGATGGCATCAAACGCGAGAGAGCTGGTAATAAATCATCAAAATGCACCCTCGCCGCGAGAGCAAAAGTATAGTGAGTGCTTTTAGGCGCGCACGCAGCAGTAGAAACGGAGCAAAATCGGCCGGCAAAGAGCCGCATTAAAATGCAAATGGGCCGGATTAACCCTTTGGCAGCGTGCGCGAGGCTGCCGCAAAGAAATATCAAAGCGCGCGCAACAACTGCAATTTTCGCTTTCTTGGGGCGTTCGCTCGCCCTCTCTCCGCCTGCCGGCCGCATGCAATAATAATAAGGACGCGTGTAACGGGGGTTGCATAAGAACATCCCGGCCCAGCCACCCCCAGCCGCGCGTGAATTATTAAGCAGCTAATATTGCTCTCATGCATACATATGCCGTCCGCGCGCTTACTTACTCACTTACTCCGATTCCATTCGCCCGAGTTAGACGTTCTGCACTGCGCTGAAACCCTTTTTGCGCCCTTGTCGAATGGGTAAGGGGTGGATTCGCAAAACGGTCTACTCAGCGGTGCCGTGCTAGCACTCAAAATTCTAAATTATGCCAAAAATCGAATTTCAGCCTTTTTTACATCGATTCTATTGATCTATCATTAAATTGTAAGTCATATTTTTAAATTTTAAGGATTCATTAAAAATATGGTCAACACACAAAGATGTTTAACGCACTACGCCTAATCAGATGGAAAAACTTTGTAATAAATAAAAATTAAATGTGAAATATATTTTAGATAATTTGATAATCAATTAAAAACAAGAACTAGTTAGTAAATTTCAAGTTATATGTTGGGATGTTCAATTAATTTAAATGCTTTACTTTTTGTTGTGTCCTTTTGGGATTTAGGTGTGTTTCAATTACTTTAAAATTAACGATGATTGGTTTCCGTAATTTTTCTTTATCTGAATTTTTATTATTGATTATGAGCCCCCATGTACTTTGACCTGGACGAGAATGAACGTCTTACTTAATTACAACAAATATGTTTGGAGACAACTGTGATATTAAAATTGTACACGACAGAAGTACAGTTGCAAAGGAAGAGAGGAGTATCTTATTTTTATTAATGCTCAGAAAACTCATTTGTTACTAAATTTGGCAAAGTAATTAGCCGAGAGGGAAGAATAAAACCTCCTTCGCTTTTTTCTGTGCACGCAGAGTTGCGTGGAAGAAAATTTTAATGCCACACACATCCAAACATAACAAATGCTGGCGTGCAACTCATTGTTGTTGGCCGCAATCAACTGCGCGGCCGATAATGGTTTTTGGCCTCTCCTGCCTTTTGTGTTGAATTGCTTTTCGTCTCGCGGCCGCACTGTGTTTCGTTTATTTTTACTTTGTTCCGTGGCGGCAATAAACGAAAACAAAGTCATTAACGCGCCATGACCGCGCACTCTGCCAAAGGTCAGTCCAAATACTATTATATTCTGACATGATCTCCTTTAAGCTGGTTCGTTCAGACTCTGGGAGATACAATCAAGGATTTGTCCAGTAAATCCTTTTACTTCGCATTTATTTTGCAAAAAATATAAACGTAAAAGCGCTGAATCTGATTGAATTTTTGTTGCTACCAGTCATACAAATTAAATTTATTCTAACCGAAGAAACAAGGATTTTGGGACTAAGTGAAAATTAATATTTATTGGCATTTCAATACTGTAACTACGATTGGAAAATGATATGCTTAAATTGAACAATTTTAAAATATCATTAAATAATTTATTCTTCTGGTGCCTGATGAAGACGTTGTCCAAAAGACACTGTCAAAAGTTTCAGGCAGCTTAAGGCTACAATCTATATCTTCATGTGTTGCTGAAGCAAAGTGGGAAACACACACAGTCCAATCAAGCCTTTTAATTTTATTTTTCCTCTCCTAGGTAGAAATATTGGATTTGTACTTGTTTTTTTTAATTCTTTGGCACAAACAGGAGATGAATTAATATGGTGCCTCTATGTCATCACATTATATTAAAGCATAGGTTAATAAATTATAAGAAAATTGCACATTTTGAAACGAATGCAGTTTTTATGAAAAAATAACTCTATGCTATTATTCTGCGAATATGAAATTGAGAAAATTGCAAAAATTTACAGTTATGATCATGAGTATATAGTGTATTATACATATTTTTGCGTAGATGAGAAAAAACTCGGTTCAGCTGGAGTGCTACATGATTTTCGCAGAGCATTCATCCTTGGAAATGGTCGGTTCTCATAGATTATCTGGGGTATTAATCTCAGCTTTTGCGGCGGGCCAGCCAACAAAGATGCTCGGCCGCGTGACGGATGAATGTTTGCAGAAGAGGTCGCGCTCCTGCCATCACTTTTGCGGTCGAGATACCGCCTTCTCTCTGCTCTCTCGGGAGGATTCAGTGACTTTTCACGCGCCACGATGATTAATCGAAACTGCAAAGAATCGTTTTTAATTAGCCAGGCTAATTTGAAGACATGTACTTTTAAAATCGATTTCTTCAGCTCTCGTCGCTGTGAAAGAATAAATATATAAACAACACCTTGTCAATATTTTTGAATGAAACGCTGGCTCGCTCTCATTAGATTTGTGTTTAACGGCGAAATTATTGGTGCTTGGGCGCTCTCGCTGATTAAAATTCGCCGGTGTGTGTAATGATGATTTTGAAAAGATGCTGCTTGTGTCGGAGCATGGACGGAAGCAAATCGAATCAAGCGTAATTATTATGGCAGATCGATTTTTATACGATTCAACACTGAGATAATAACAAAATTACTCTGTTCGGATTGAGCAGAAGAAGAAGAGACAAGCGCCGCCGAGCCGGTCGAAGCCATTAAATTGTGCTGCTTGAATTAAAGATTTAAATTTAATAACATGCCTCGGTGGCAGAACGAAGTGCCTCTCTCGCTGTGTATTTTATTTTATATGTGTGTATGAGAAATTTATTCGAGATAATTTATATTTTCTTGAAGAGATTAAAAAGTCCTCCTCACATTCCAACAAGCCTAGCCCCGGAAAATTGTCTATTCAAGTCACGACATCTAACTTGTTTTTATTTGATGATTCAAATATTCTTCTTTAAAATTTAATTCGTACAAGAATTTCATGATAACCAAGAAATCTATTTATAAGTAGTGTGTTGTGTAGTTCTATACTGATGGTCTTTAAAATATAATGGTTATTTTGTAACAATGGTCTTTATTATGAGATATTCATTGCTAACGAAATTAATAACTCTTCTGCTTTTGAAAATGAGTGTGATTTTTTTCTCAAGATTCTAAAAACCACTTTCAAAATAATATATTATTCATGAAACCCATATGTGGTTTTGAATTATCCGAAAACTTTCAATTCTCTGCAATTTAACGTCTTAATTTGAAGGGAATATTTTGATTCAATCTGCATAAATTTCCGCGTCTGCTAGGCTGACGAGTTGTGCGACGAATGGCGGCGGCAATCGAGAAAATGAGCGTTAAATTGTTCGTCGATGAGTGGGTAAGGCTGAATTCGCCGCGAGATAACTTCGACTGGCCGCCGTATTATAATAGCGAGCCGAGGATAATGGCAAACGCACACAATAATGGCGATAATCACGGTTTCGTGTAATGCGCGTCGTTTTCCTTCTTGTGCATTCAATTTGCTGCAACGCCAACTGAGCCATTGTGGACTGGACGTGATAGGGAGCAACAACACGTAAACCTCGTTATGAGAAACAATGCGCTGCACTTCCAACCGTGCATGCTTGCGCTTGTGATGTATTATTATGTGAAATGTGCATGGGTACCATGTCAAAAGTTTTTTTGCGTTATTCCCCATCTAATCAAACACTCTTCCCGGCAAAAGAGCTTTGTTTTTTTCTGTTTAGTCTTAATATTATGTTTTGGAACACACAGCTATCAGAAACGTCAAAAACATCAAGCAAGCATATATTTGACATGAATTAAAAATAAAATTACATAGCGCTTGATTCGACATGTGGTGCTCATCAAGCATTTTATTGCATCAGTCTCGATAAAAAAAACTTTGTGCACCCGAATCTCAGGTTGTGGTGGTCCTATTTACAAAAAATAAGTTCCGTTTGACTCGTCTTGAAGTGAACTAAGTAATTGAATTGGTTTGAAGAAGACAATCACACGTTAACGTCATGCTAAGGTGTTGAAACGGACGAAAAACTCTAAATTTCACGTTATTGAGGGGGTTCAAAGGGGGTTGGGGGTTGGTATGTCTCGTACCCCTTTAGTGCACTTAGGGACATCGAGAGGAGTCTAACGGTATTCGGTTTTTGAAATTCGGATGATTAGAAGTCGAGATTTAGTCAATCATCGTTTTTTACCAACCTCGAAAAACAAGGGGTTTCGAAGTTTCATTTTTTATTAAAAAAAAAATGAGGGAAACGCCATTCCAAATTTATACGTTTTTAACTTAATTTCTTGTGCTCTACAAAATGACTATGAAAACAATAAAAAATTTCAATATATTCATTTTCAAAATTGAGTTTAAAATTAAAACAAATCATTTATATGACCTTAACCTTTGACCTACCACTTTGAGGTCAGTATAAAAGTTGTTTGCCTTGTTGAGACGAGTTTACGGGTTTTTTAATTTTAGTTCTAGGACTACCCTGAGCAAAGTTATGAAGTACTCAAAATTCCCAGATTTTGACCTTTGAACGCCCGCAAAACCCGCAAAAATTGGAAAGTCGGAGTTTTCTCACGGTCAATTAGTTTGTCGGTCAATTAGGGCAAAGTTAACGCAAAAAAATCATCAAAATCCATCGACCACTGATTAAAAGGTATATTGGGCTTTCTGTATCTTGCAAAATCTCTATAAATTGAAAATAACATAAAATTGATAATTTATATTTCTCTTTTCTGTAAATTTTGTCAGTATGTATAGCAAGAAATTTCTTTGTAATAAAATACTTTTGCAAATTTCCCACTCGATATGTTTTGTTCCTATTGAGTTGTATTTTTAAAAAAGTTTTTTCTTATTTTGGATAAAATCAAGATATTTAGACTATATGTTTGATCATATGTGGGAAATAAATTATTTGAAAATCCCAATTTTTTAAAAAAAATGTCAAGTTTTTAAGAGAAATCAGGCATATAGTAACATTAATCAAGGATACACTTAATTCAATTTCCCACTCGATAATGGTTGGGGCAACAAGTGCGAGTGATGTCCAATTTCGCCAATTTGCATTGCGATTACGTCCCCTACGCGAGTGTGAAAGGGAGAAGAGGCATCAGAGGCAGCGCTCGCGAGTTTTCTGGCCAATTTAACTGTCCATTTGCGGCCGGCCGGAATTGACGAGCCCAGCTAACCACTCTGTGCGCGCCAATAATCGGAATGTTCGTGTGTGTGTGTGTGTTTTGATCTGCGTGCGTCGGTCAAGCCGAATTAGCCAGCGGCAAACTAAGCGTGTGTGCGACAAATGCACTCGCACACTTCAAAGGGAATTGCCGATCACTGTAAATGTCCACGCTAATTGCTGAATTAGCCGCAAATGGCTCCCTGATTCCGTCTCTCTGCTTGTGACGGCTTGCATTCCTCCACGATGGAATCCGATTTGATTGGCTAAGCTAGCACTATATATTTGGTGTGGTTACCAATTAGGCCGAAACAGGAGGCATTTAAAATAAAAAATAAAAGATAAAAAATTGGATACTTGGCGAAAATTCCATACAGTTTACGGAGCCGCCAACGGATGGCACTGCCATCTATTTTCAACTTTTGGGCACCTCCGCTGTGATTTGAGATCATTTAATCCTTTTTCTGTGAATTGAGAGAGAGAGAGAGAGAGAGAGAGAGAGAGAGAGAGAGAGATGTGCAGTATATTAACAAAATCAACATAAAGTTTATATTGTAACTTGTTTTTAACGTTTAACGAATTTATTTTTGAAAACTGCACGTTAACGATGATATTTTTTAGCGGCATTAATTAACAATTGTGAGACCTTCCCCAAAATGGCCGAATTTAAATATGTATTTTAAATGTATCATTGGCTTCCATACCGAAATTTCATGGGGTTTATGGTTTAAGACTCACAGCATTCTCTTAGTCTTAATGAGAGTGTAGAAAAAAATCATGTGAAAATTTAAATTTTAAATAAATGAGAAATGTGACAATTTAAAACTAAATGTTTTGAGCAGACTTCCCTTGTTTTGTAAATCGTTGCATATCAATTTTTTTCATTCCAATTGAGTGCAAACTATAAATCCTTTGGCCTATCATCTCGCGTGATAAAGATAATTAATTTTCTCTTTCTGTGTCGGTCGGATTGTGATTGGGCCAGTGAGTCAGTTGGAGAAACAACCTCTTTGATAGGCCGCCGCAGGAGAACAAAGCACAAAAGCATTCCAGCAGAAGACAAATTACCGAAAGCGGCGCGGCCCTCTAGATTATTTTATTGTGTCGAATTCGTTCTGTTGATTCCGACCAATCGGCTTTTTTGCCACGCACGCCGAAATTACATTGGGAATGAGAGAGTCGGCGCGGAGGAAGGCCGGCCGGCCCTCTTCAATTTCATTTCGTGCGCGTGTGGTTATTATTATTGGAATCAGAAATTTTCATCACGTACACACTCACACGAGGCGATCGTTTGTTGTGTAATTGGTGATGGCCGCCGAAATAATGATATGCTGGCGGCGCGCGGAGCAAACCAATCGGGCGCAGTAGCGATGCTCATTCTTTTCGTGCGTCTAATAATCAGCATGTGTCTGACTCGATTCTCATAACCTTGACGGATAATGATTTTTCTCGACGATGGTCTCGCCAGACGAACACACACACGAAGACTTCTCCAATCGCGTCCGTCGTATCCGTGATTGGAATTTTCTCCCAATCCATTCAGAATTCGCTCCTTTATTACTGCCCAACAAATCAGCGATTGATTTTGCTGCCTTGATTTGAAATTTAAGAATAATTTTGAAACTCATAAAACAACTTTTTTTATTTTTAGCATTTTTTACTCCACACAAATGAAAGTATCTTGACTGGAGAATAAATAATAACAAATAATGAAAAAAAATATAGTATGTCAATTCAATTATTAAAATTTTGAAGAGCATATCTAGATTAATTTAAAAATACCCCAAGACAAATTTCCCGTAAAGACTAAAATTACAAATTAGCAAAATCCTGCAAGTTCTATCTCTGGTTGTATTAAATTGGTTTCAATTTCACTGAAAGCCTCGTGTCAAAATAGGTATTCTTTAAATTTTCTCTAATAAAAAATGTAAAACTGCACTTGACGATTTCAACCAAACCATCATTGAGTCTTGTTTAATAAATAGTTTCATTTTAAAATGCACATTGAAACTAAACCGTTATTAACATAAAAATTAATCGTAATCAATCTATGTAAATTCGCAACCAAAGTTAGCAACTTTTGCAAAAGAATATTAGCGGAAGCCACCGCTTTGAAACGAATTTCATAATGCTTGGGAGTAAATCTCTGGTGCAAATTGAATTAACAAGCGTAAAAAGAAAGCCGTAAAAAGTTGGCTGAGCAGGCGGCGGAAATAAAAACGCAGAGAGATAGACAGAGTTTATAATTTCCGAGCAGAAAATTTTCAGCAGCGCACCGTGTGCTTTATTTATTAATTATCACCGGCTTTCCCGTCGGCCGGCAAATGAGCAAACACACCATAAAAAAGTTGTAGCCGAGCTTCATTAATGCAGTAATTGTTAATGAGTTGGCCGTGTGCAGAGAGAAAATCTCGCGCCCGCCGCTTAATTGCCGCCTTTTCCCAACCCCTTCGCCCCCGAACCCTGTCTTCTCACTCTCCCTCTGTACTTTTAATTGCTTTGATGTTGCAACGTTTTTAATGACGAAAAACACACAAGTCCACCGAAAACACTTCACTTCTGACACTTTTTCAATCTCTTGAGGCCGTTTTTCATTATTTACAATTATAGTATCCAAACAGTAGGTTTTTGTGCAGTTTAAAAAAAACCATGATATACAGAAAAACTTATAGGAGAGCAATTTTCTTGAACTTTTCCTTTCCTCGGATGCATTTTTTGTTAATTAAATTTAAATCTAAGATTTAAAATGCTTTCGGAAGACAAGCAGAATATGAATAAAACCACGTTGCGTTAATATAGTAAAATGGTATTACAATAGCACCTCCCATAGGCTAACAAATGGAAGTCTAAAATATAGAAAAATGGTAAGCAAAATATGACTGTACAGCAGAATTTTCGGCCCCACTGACCTCATCAGCACAGTACTTTACTTCGTAAACAAAATTCATAGCACAGTATTAACTGTAGAGAATTTTGAAGCAGTGATCGTTGAAAACGTTCGCCTGCTCTCATCTCTGAGCCTGAAAGAAAAGAGGGAAAGAGAGACAAACAGCAAAAATTTTCAACCCCGCAATTCAAGTCTCCCTGTGATAAAAATTGTTTCTTACAAAAATTCCATGCTTTTTTAATTAGTTTTTTCGCTATTTTCAAAGAGTGAGAAATAATATGATAATTTTACTAAAAGAGTTAATTATTGCCTAATTTATTAAAATTGAATGAAATTAAATCGGAAAACACGTATAATGTTAAAATTTTAACTAAAATGATTATAATAAAAGAGCTTTAATTTGTTCCAAGTGTAAGACTGGTTCGTAAGCGGTTTGGCAAGCGGCTTCTGAGAAGACGGATTGATCCGGAACGGCGCGACCAAAACAATCTGATGGTAATTAACGCACATCTTTTGTGTTGGCCGGTTCCTTTGGTAGGCGCGCGATTGTTCCGTTTGCGCCAACAATGCGTTTTAATTAATGTACCGAGAGCGAATTATGGCGGCAGAGGCACACAGCCAAAAATATCGATTGATTAATTAACCCAGAGCAGAGAGCGTTTTTCGCGCCGGCGGCCGAAAATTCCTCACTTGCGCTCTGTCTATCTTTTTAATAAACTCGCCCCCGACGCGAATACTTTTTCCCTCTTTTTAATTAGCGCAGATTTTTTACATTCCGACGTACTTTTCCAGCACCGAGAGCACATCGCCGCTTTCTTCTTCGCCAACTTGCCAGACTAATTTATTGGTCTGCCCGGCGCTATATTAAGTGCATTTTGTACATCCATCTTTATCAGCCGGATACCGAACTTAAGATTTTTACCTTGTGATTTGCCTTTTTCCCTTTTTAATACACTAAATTTCCATGTTATGTGTCATTTGAAGAACTATGAATAATTAAAAAAAAAACATTTCATGATGGGGTAATAGAGATTTATAAACTATGTAAACTCCAATTAAACTCTAATAATTAATTATTACATAACTTAACACTAAATAAATTTCTTAGATAAATTTACATTAATTACTTGCATGTTTTTAGTACACGAAAAAAATCATTTTAAATGTTTTTAACTAATTTTATTAAATTAAAATAGGTTATTTTTACTGTCTTATTCACCTTTTTATTACATAATTTCAAATAAGAGCCATTCACTAGTATAAAGAAATAAATCTGAATTGAGTTATCTGAAAACGAAGTTATCAGAGAACGAAGCTGCTAACCTATCAAATTCATTTCATATTATTAAAATATATGTTCCATATTCACAAAATAATTTTATCAGTTATTGTCTCAGCTGGCAAGATTTTCATCAGCAGTAACTCTCACTCACGCACTCACTCGCGGAATATTCGATTGTCACATTGCGAGAGAGAAGTGGGAGAGCAAATTTCAATCAGCGAGATCAAAGCGAGCATCTGAACGACATATGAAATGGCTCTTAAAAGGCTTGCACACACTCTCTAATTTCGTATCGTGAGCGTAGTAAGGTACCCTTTCCTCGGAATGTGTCAGAGACACAAACCGACTCCACGTGAGCCAACTCCATTACCGCTCGAAAATCACTATGAGGAAAATTTGATGGGAAGAAGAGCCACACATCCAAATCGTCATCGGTGGCTCTAACTCACAATTCACTTGAAATGTAGGCAACTGGCCCGACATGAATGCGTTTCCTTCCATTCGGTTGCGGACCATTCAGGCGCTCAAAATGTAAGAAGATCTAGAACTTAAAAGAGAAAGGTAATTTCGAAAACAAGGTTAAGTTTTTGAGAAAATATCATTTTTATGTATTATCCAAACAAGGGTTTCAATGTATAAAAGAGCCAGTTTTAAAAACAAACGAAACTTACATTTTTTTTCAAATCCTTACTTTCAAATGATCTCGTCATTAAAATGTTTTATTTTGCTATCGATTTGGCCGTTGTATAACTATTTCCATGCATGATCTTTAATTTTTGTTTCTGTTGGAGCAGTTAAAATTTTTACATTTTAATTTAATGCTTGATTGAAATTGGTTTATTTGTAAAATTTGAAGTTATTTAATTAATTAGCTATTTAGAAAATATTAAATTGTTAGAAATAAAATAAAACTAAATGATTCCAAGTGATTTGGAATGAAAATTCCTTCCTTTATTCACACTTACTGATGCAGTGTACTCTGTTAATAAACAGTTCTAATTTCCATCAAGAAAGAGCCAGCAAAAGTGTATCCCTTTTAGATCGAAGTGCACGCAGGTCCATTCTACGATAAACCCAGCGAATTTGGACCGAGTACATGAAACAAGCTTGAAACGTTTCTCATTGCCAGGCGCCGGAAGCAATAAGGATAATCGGGTTGCACGTTGACAAAATTATTCCAAGGGAAAAGGGAGCGGTTTGGTGGCGCAAAATGCACGAGACAGAGCAAGTTGCTGGCACACTGTAACATATTATAATTTGGTGTGCCGCGCGCGCTATTACGATGCAGATGTCGAGATAATCTCTCTCTGGCTCTCTATTGCAAATTGATGATACTGCCGGCTGCTGCGTGATATTGGCAGCCATCCGACCGACCGACCACCCGATTCAGCCGCCAGTATTATATTATTACACACACACAAAAGACTCATCCTTCTGCCGGCGCCATTGTCGACGGGCTTTGCGTTTGAACTTTTGGCTTCACCCACTCGCTCACTCAGCATAATCACATTTTGCGACACACACACACACACTCGCTCACTCAGCTGCGCATTTTAAAGTCAAATCATTTTCTTGTCAGCTTTTTAACGGCGAATAAGAAATTAGAGAGCCGAAGCGCAGCAAAAAACTCATCTTTTTATGCAGCCGGAATAAATTTTCTAAAGTGTGGCAGACGCGACAAGCAGCAGCCACTTTTCCCGTCATCTTCTTGTTCTTGGAGGAAAAGCATACACGGAATGAGTCAATTTATGAACGCGCAGTATTTCAATTGCGCTTTTATGGGCTGTAAAAATAGCCCGGCGGACCGCAGCGAAAGGTTTTTATGCGGCGTTTAAGATTCGGCTGATAGAAAACGCGGAGAGTAAAAAAGTGCATCAGTGCGCCCAGGGGATTCGATCTCGTTTTCCCCGCCAAGTTCATTTCAATAAAATTCGCATTATTCATTCCGAGTCGGTCCAAAGAGGAATAGCCGTCTGCACAGATAAAACGGGCAGAAAAGCCGGAGAAAAGGAAAAATGATTGTTCGCAATCGGTCCCGAGAGAGCTTTTTTGGATTGAAACGAACGCAACAGGGAGTGCGAGTAGTATCTGGACTAGCTGCCACTTTTCTCCCTCCAATGATGTATAACGTCCAAGTCAATGTCGCTCTCACTCAAGATTCCCAATCTACAATAGGAAACTACAAGTTTACGTTTTACTCATCCAAAATATGTACATGCCGTTGGCTATTTTTATAGTATTTACTCCCTTCTATTTTCAAGATCAATAAATATTTTGCTGCTTTGACATTTTACCAGGCATACTTGTAGATTATATAATTCTTCTGATTTTTAAAAACTTCGTTTTCTTATCTAATCACAGATGATTTCCCAGTTAATGATTTTAAAATGTTCTTTTTTCAGAAAGGATAAATATCTAACGAAAAGGAATTTGAAATCAGGAAGTTTTATCTAAACATAACTTTTTGAGAAGCTTTACTGTGTACTTGGTTTGTTCAACGAGATCGATGATCACTTCCAACTTGAGAACTTGCTCAGCTTGCACAAGACTCCTCCAGAGATATGAAAGCTATTCTGTCTTGACACATCTAGGTCGGAGAAGCAATGAATATTTCTCGGTGGTGAAGTTGAATCACAGTGCTTCTAGAATCAGAAACTGCAATTTAAAACAAGGAGGGAATCTTTTGAGGTTTTTTTTCTTGAAAAGTTTAGTTCAGAAAAAAAGGAAATAACATGATTTATTTTTTGTTACGTGTGCAAGTTAAAGTGGCACATATTTTTGAAATGTCTCTCATATCTCTAAGTGACTGGAAGGTACCATGTCAAATTTTGAATTGAGTTTTTATTATATTTTTGTGGAGGGAAAGTTACCTACAATACGCATCATTGTCTTTGGTTGCGAGAACAAGAGAAGGTGAGCGTACAGTTCAGTGACATATAATTCGAGGTTCAATATTAGTTAGAAAAAGTTTCTCCAGATCAATCAAGGTAAGTGGCACTGGGTACCAACATTTTTTAATAATTTCAGTTCAATTTGAAACTAAAAAAATTAGATCTTAAAAATTATGGTTTGCCCAAGGTTAAATAATATAGAGGTCTTTCTTGTCATTTTCTGCAAAACATAATATTTGCAGCAATACTCCGCGGAATTTCTTTTTGAGAGCATTAATTGTGACGATCAATCTGGGGATTTAATATGCACTCAATTACTGATTTAAACTTATGTGCGTATATTTTCAATAATAAAAAAACATTTAACAAAAAATAACGAAATTTCCGAAATTTGAGGAAAACTTTCCCCTATAAACCTTTTTTTGCATTTCTGGTCTAAACACTCTCAAAACTATCAGCCTTTTTGCTCTGGTAAACACGGATAGTAGCAATTCACAGAAATTAATGGCTGACAATGGCTATGTTACAATGCGGCGAGTAGAAATAATCGGCGTGCCAGCCAACGAGGTTTGCTAATCAGGGGCACAAAAGTTTGTGGCTTTTCAGGGCCGCGTGTGAGAGAGCTTTTTGAGTGACATGCTCTCCAGAATAATTGATTAATGGCTTTATTAATTAAATATCGCGCGGCGCGACATAATGTGTTTTATTCCACGTGTAATACACACACGCACAATGCCTCCTCCCGCGCAATCGTTGCAACAATGGCGAATTGCTCGTTCTCCGGCCTTTTTTGGCCGTTCGCCGCCGCGTTCTCTGCGCTTTGCTTATCCGCTGCATGACATTGCACAATGACACTGCACAACGCTTTGTCTCCAAACGTATTTATCGCGCAATCCGATGACAACGCGCGACACACTTAAAACTAAGTTTTGGAAAATTCGCTGACATCACAATCAGAAGTGAGAAGAGTAGTCAACCTTTTTTCATTTTTTGCTCGATTTAACACTGCCGCATTACTTGTGATTGATCTATTAAAACTAGCAGGGCTTTGTCAAATATGGAGCAATAAATTTTCAATGTGAAGTGCTTTAGTATCACAAATTTATATAATTGTTTATTCTTGCTTAATCAATACACCAATAGCAATTCAGGTCTTCCGCTAATCCTTACCACCCTTGATCTCCCAGCTAAAAGGATAGATTAAAAAATGTCCCTAGCAGTGAGATCATTCACTTCTCATTAAGTTTCTATTAGTGATATTAAAAACGAAACATTCAAATTATTTTTAATCGAAGCTACTGCATTTGCAGCTGTAACCTAAATTCTTAACTAATAATTCAGTTTTTGATTGATTACCTTTTTTGAACGATTAAAGGTTTTACGAGAAGCATTTTACCGAGATCAGTTTTCGTCGTAATTATCCTGCAAGAAACTTCCTCAATTTAAGCATGATACGACTATACCAAAGTGTGCTAATACTCAGCTTGATCTATAACATTCATAGATATTTAAAAATATACATACATCACTTTAATAATTAAAAACATGCCACCTGAATAATGCAAAGAAAATATGGAAATTATAACTCATATTTAATTATTTTAAGATATCAAATTTTGTCAGTTCTGCTTTTATAATTTTCACACGAACGTGAGATTTTTCCTTAATTTGAAGTGTTTCTTAGGTGAATGTGTGAAATTTCCGCAGCTTTCCTGGCAGTCGCGTGTTTCTTTTTCCATCTCGGCCGCGTCGACGCGGGGCGGCGAACGAAACAAAGCTGGGTGTGGATGCAAAAGTTCCTGACAAAGTGACTGCGGCTGCAGAGAAAGGTCCGCCCCAGCAGCCGGCTCCGGCGCAACTTTTGCGAGCCGAGTGACTCGGCGTTTTCGCCGAATAAAATAAATGATGGTCTCGAATAACACGGGCGGAAAAACTAAAAAAGAAAGCCAGCAGCGAGCGCACGAACGAACGGACCCGGCGAGCGGGGAGGAAAACGAAAACATAATGGGAAAAGCAGAGAGCGAGTGAAATAAAAAAGCTGCGGCAGAATGAAGATTGAGTGAATTGCTGCTGGCTGCTTCTCGAATTGCTCTGAATTTTTGTACCGTCATGCTTCGAGAATTAACGCATAGAAGGGACTGGATTTTCAGTTCCACTAACTTTTAACTGGTCCGCATGTCCGCATATTTTTTACGGAATTCAGCAGTCGAGCAATAAAAAATGGGCGAATTTATGAAATTTAGGTTGATCTTAGACATTATTTGCTTTTGTTTCAACTTTGATTTTTCTTTAAGAAATATTAACAAACATTGAAGTTATAGTTAAGATGTCACCACTTAAGGTTAATTAGCGTAAATTATAATATGTATATTTAAGTTTAAATCTACAAGCATTTATATGTGGTGGTTTAACGGGAAAATATTTTTTCAAATCTGTTTAACCTTGTTAGAAATTTTTACTTGAGTGTCATAATAATTTGAGGCAAGTCTTCTATAAGGCTTGACACCAAAAAGTAATTAAAAGCTTGTATATAGTATGAGAAGTCATGAACCAATTTTGGAGCTTTTTTCTCAACCCATCTCCCCTCAACCAATTCATAAATGACGAATTGAAGAAAACTTTTTTAGTTGGAGTTCTTTCGTTGACTGTTGAAAATCCGGTCTCTCTTTCTCGCTCTCTTTTGGACGTTGACTAAAACCGTGAGGATTTCATCAATTGAGTGAGTGTGCATGAATAATAATATTATTATGGTGCTGACACACCCCCGTGCGAACATCACTCATCGTGCGAGGAGAGGCAGGCTCCGTTTTCGCGTTCCAGGGCAGTACCTGCCGCTTCCTGCTCTTCGGGACAAATATTTGATTCTCGTTCCTCTCATTTGCATTACATCCATCATTCTGGCGCCTGTTGTTGTTGCTCTCGCGCCGTGATAGATGATTTTCGCAGCGCGCGCGATGATTGAAAATGCGCCGAATATAATATTATCGTCGCTCTTCCGCTCTCGTGCTGCTTTCTTCCTTCCCAACTTTTATTTTTTGCTGCAAATTGCATTAGCATTACGAGAACTTTCCACTCTCTGACATATTGAAAGGATTCGATCCAACTTTTTCCGCGTCGAATAATAATGCGATGAAATTCCGCCGGCGGCGCGGCTTTTTGTGGAGTGCGCTTTTTAATGCGTTTCGCGGCCAATTTGGCTTTTCCTGCTCTCGTCGCCGCTGCCACCGCCTCCGCCAGTGAAAGCTTTTCGTTTTCTCGCGCAAAATGTGATTTTGTCATTAAAACGACGTTTAATGCAGCCTCGACCTTCTCCTCGCTGCGAAATTTGCTCGGTAAAAACGCCGCGCCGGAACAATTTCAGTTTATTAAGTTGCAGACGTTATGAATAACCAAGTTTCTACGCAGCAACAGTTTCTCAACTGCGGTGTGTGTTCCATAGCGGGACACGTGTTTTCGACACTCTTTTAATTTGTATGTTGGAAAACGTTTTGATGCTCTTCGCGATGGTTTGAATTGCTCAAAGTTGCAAAAAAATCATATTGTAATCAACACCTAAGCTAGAGAATAATATTTTTTATCACTCCTTCACCAGATCGTAAGGTTAGAATTAATATATTTGAAATTGAATAGCTCAAATAAAAAATTTCGATATTTGAATGTCAATAATTATTCCTCTAGTTTTGGAAGATGGCAATCATTTGAGCGAGTGGAAATTGCAATTATTAATATTACCATTCAAATTGGAAATTAGTTGCATTTGAAAGTAAAATCAGCGGAAGCAGTGATGGCAAATGACAACAAAAATGAGGCAGCACGCGCGCTCTCATCAAAGGGAGTGAGTGGCGGAGGAAAATGCAAAGGGCACTCGATTTATGCATGCCGCCGCCGCAACAGCGAGAGAGAGAGAGAGAGAGAGAGAGAGAGAGAGAGAGAGAGAGAGAGAGAGAGAGAGAGAGAGAGAGAGAGAGAGAGAGAGAGAGAGAGAGAGAGAGAGAGAGAGACTTCGTGGCACTCGCACAAACAGAGTGCAGCGAGAAAAGCAAAGCTGCTCATTTGCATATTAATCAGAGTGGTATAATTACTGGCGGAATGCGTCGGGCCGTCTCGATTGGCCTGATTCGATTTGACGCGGAAAACAACGGGCCCAGACAAGAGGTGCACCGTGACCCTAAAATGTTTTTGAGGTGTCTTAATTTGTTAAACTAAAAAGTATAACTAGAACAATTTGGTACTAAGATATAAGTACTTTCATGTTTAAAACCATGAGTTATTATAAATTTTTTATTATAAATGAAACATTTTTAATGTTCTACATAAAATTACCTTAAATTAATCAATATAACATGCAACACAAATTTTTTACTCTTTGTTTTAAACTAAATATTAAAAAATAATAAACCTATTTATTTAGCTCGAATCTATCCATAAAGTTTGATCATCTCAAGTTAAACCCCTCAATATATAGAAGAAGTAAATAAAATAAATTGTTAAAATAATAATTCTCAAAGTGTCACGATGCTTGCATAGTGTAGCGGTTCCCGCTTATTGGCGTTAACTTAGTTTGTAACCTATAGATGTCGCTATTCTTTGTGATAAGCTTTTCTCATTTACCCTGTATAATCCACCTTCACTGACCGCTCACCTACGCACGCATACGGTCATGTCGCATTTACCTCTCCGGCCGGGAGTATAATGTCGTGCGCATATATGACGCTTGTAATAACTTATAGACCCGAAGATAATACCGGGGTAAGCATTGTATTTAACTGTGATAATAATTATTGTTATTCTCGACTCGCATATTGATGCGTTAATTAATTGTTTATATATTGACTTTCCTTTGAGATTTTATTGTGAATATTTATTATGTAATATTTACAGTCTTAATTATGGATTAAATCTACGTCTACAAAGGAACCAGATGCATTTCCTTTTGGCTCGAACCGAGTAACCCACATTTGGTGACCCCGACGGTGACGCACGGAAATTTGCCCATAGACGCGGAAATTCAGGAAATTTGAGATGAGAAGATGACATTCCTCACGCCCTGAAATTCCGAATCCACCTTCCAACGCAGCCCAACAACTTCAGATATTTCTACAATTCTCTGAATGAATTTTTATGTGGTAAAATTTATATTTCGAGCCAGTGACATTTCCCAAATTTCATTCGCAACGAACATTTCATAGCCAGTGATAGATTCCAGTAATTCTTAACTCGCCGTGAATTTGTTTAAATTGTTAACGCGCATTCTTGCCCACAAGTTTGTAATTTTAATCCCTTTGTGAAGCTAAGTAATTCCTTGAGTGCTCAACATACGCTTTTCAAATTTTGCTAATCGGTCTATGAGTCGAATCTTTCGCCTTCACTGCTCGCGCTACTGATGTCTTAGGGTCACGTCGCCCTGACATGCTACTGCGCTAGAGCCCCTCACGACCTAGAGTCATTGTCACTCTGTCGTCGCATAACGTTTCGCCGCTGCACGCCGGGGAAGCCGAGGACTGTTGCGAGCGGCCGCCTCGAGCCCCCCAGTCCCTTCCTTACCGATTTGGTATCGTTTTGGACTCAGTCGAGTCAACGCCGCGCCGTGCCCGAACGTTCCTTCGTCTTTGATTCATCCGCGCCGCGCAACCGCCGGCTAGGACCATCATCGACAAACGCATCCGCGAACACTCACAGCCCTCTGCTAGCATTACAGCAGAAGTGAGACAATCTCGGTTTGCATTTCAACCAACTCTTTATGACTGTACTGTCCGAAAAGCATTCATTCCTCAAGATTTATTTTGTAAAACGCAATTTGTTTCTTTCCGGCTTCCAGCCTCAAAGGGGGGGCACTGTAGCGGTTCCCGCTTATTGGCGTTAACTTAGTTTGTAACCTATAGATGTCGCTATTCTTTGTGATAAGCTTTTCTCATTTACCCTGTATAATCCACCTTCACTGACCGCTCACCTACGCACGCATACGGTCATGTCGCATTTACCTCTCCGGCCGGGAGTATAATGTCGTGCGCATATATGACGCTTGTAATAACTTATAGACCCGAAGATAATACCGGGGTAAGCATTGTATTTAACTGTGATAATAATTATTGTTATTCTCGACTCGCATATTGATGCGAGTCGAGAATAACAATAATTATTATCACAGTTAAATACAATGCTTACCCCGGTATTATCTTCGGGTCTATAAGTTATTACAAGCGTCATATATGCGCACGACATTATACTCCCGGCCGGAGAGGTAAATGCGACATGACCGTATGCGTGCGTAGGTGAGCGGTCAGTGAAGGTGGATTATACAGGGTAAATGAGAAAAGCTTATCACAAAGAATAGCGACATCTATAGGTTACAAACTAAGTTAACGCCAATAAGCGGGAACCGCTACAATAGCATAATATGATGTGTGCGTTGACGCTTGATACATACTTTACACTGTTGTAAGAAGTACTCATTTTAACACTCAATAATTCCAAGGGAATAGCTGTGTATAATAAAATAGAAATTCGTCGGACGGAATCAGCTGTGTGCGGGGGAGGAGATTAACGATTAGGTGCGATATGGCGAGGAGATGAGTGCGACATATTGAAAAATGAGCCGATGATGAGCTCGGCGTGGCTGATTTTGTGATTTTGCGATGCAACTGAGTGAGAACGAGAGGAGGAAAGCACTCGGATCGAATCCTTTCTTTGCGACGTGAATTAATGAGAAATGCACCCCTCGCTCCTCACCACCCACCTACCCGCACCCATTAATTACGCGCGCGAGAGCCAGTCTAGTGGAAGAAAAACAGATTATCCGCCCGGCAGCCCAAGCCGCGCGCCGATATTTTAATGTATTTTCAATTTAACAAACAACTCTCGAGTCATGCAAGCCGCTTCCCTTCTCCCCCGCCCGTCTTGATTAAATCGCAAAAATTGATGTTTCAGCTACAGACGATATTTTCCCATAGCCGCCCATAGCTTAAACAGTGTTTTTGTCTCTCCTTTTTGATTGAAATGACAAAGGTGACAAATTTGCTTTAATTTCGGTAAATTCTTCTTGATTACAAGGGTTGCAGGGAGGAACAAAATGCCTCTTTCCTGCCAAAGTTAACTCTAGTCCTATTTTTCATAATTATGCAAAATTATTTTACAAAGAGAAAATTTAAGGAGAAAATCGATGTTTAAAAAAAATGTTTTAGGTTGGAAATTGTTTTTGTTTCATAAAAAACTCCACACCAAATAAGAAAAGTACAATTTTACGTTTTTGCTGTTCTGCTCTCGTCTGGTGCGCGTTTGTCAATAAAGAAGTCCATGAGATGCGAACAGATGCGACTCGCAGTGTGTTTTTAATATCATCTGGTGGTGCGTGGCTCGTCAGCAGAAGAGTTTTTATCACTTTTTTCCCGGCAGAAATGCAAAACTCCGCCTACCCCGAATAAAAAAAGAAAAGTTTCTGGTTGGCGCGCGCGGATGGCAAAAATAACGATTTTTCATCTTTCGCCAGCTCTCGCGAAATGTTTATTAAAAGAACATGAAAAGCGGCCATTAAGAGCGCCGCGCGCACACACAAAGAATGGAGAAAGAAGACGCTGCGCCGACGGTTTAATTTCAGCAGCAACAGAATACCAATCAACTTTCTTTCTTTCTCTCGCGGCAAAAATAAAAAAGGGCAGAGAGAAAATGAAAATGTGCTCGAGAGCGAGAGAGAGAGAATCTCGGAGAAGGAAAAAGTTGCCTTCAAGCTGCTGCAATAAACATATTGCTCGAGAATTTTTCTTTTTCCGCTCAGCGCGCTTTTAATCAAAACTTTATGAATGCATTAAAAGAAGAGAAGAAGCTGGAGTGGTAGCGACGGCGGCAAGAGCGCTTAATTAAAATTCATGTGAGCCCGGAATTCGTCACGTGTGGCTCGTCGCAAAGAGAACATGGCAGAATGAAAAGCCAATTTCACGGCAAAATAACTTTTATACACACCGTCAGAGACTAGGTACTGAGAATTAAAAGTTAATTGATGGTTTTCAACCTGAATATCTCCAATTTCAATACATAGCCGTCGGGAGTGGCTAATGTGATCCACGTTCCATATTTTTTACGTCGATTAAAATAAATTTACGATCAAAATAAATCTTACAAGGCATATATATCGGAATTATAAAAATTCAATATGCACAGCAAAAGCAAAAATTCAAGGAATGAGCATGGAGATGCATTTGCAGACAAGCGTAGTCGAAACACTTTGTTGCCAATGCTTTTTGATGATAATTTTTAATTAATATTTTATAAAATTTTATTCATTAAACCCGTCCAACCGAAGTATTTGCAATGTTTTTCAAAATTTATTGTAATTAGGTTAAATACAATTTCAATCACAGATAATGTCTTCTGTCACTTTTACCATTCACATGAGTATTCGTTCATATTATAAAATATTTTTCACCCAGATCCGTTTTAATCCAATTTCACGGAATTCTTTTTTCTTTGGACGTTATTTAAGACAGTTTGAAAACCACATTTGCACCAGCAAAAAGAATAATAAATTTATACAAATTGTAACAATACCGAGTTAGCTTTTCAATAATTTCCCGCTATTTTCTAGAATGCATTCATGTTAAGGAAAATGCTGCAGGAGATACGCACAATTTGCAATGCGTATGGAGTTTGCGTGGGAGAGGTTAGACTTCCCACAAGCACAAACACAAGAAGTGAGTGAGGCATGTGCTCGCATTTGGTTGTTTTTGTTGCCTGTGGCTGTGCAAATTCTTGAGAATTGGCTGCGAACGCAGAAATGACAAAAATAAAGTACGCTTTGATGTCGGCACCGCGCTCAAAAGAGGCTTTCGTTCCCCCAAATATTTGCCGCCACCGCCACGCTCAAAGGTCGGCGCAGAAATTTCTTTGCCCAGATAGTTTGATCCTCGACAACGGAGAGAGAGCGAGCGAGCGAGAGAGTTGAGTTTCAACAGCGGCAGAAACACTACAAGTGAGAGCATCTTTGGCCGGCCCGTGGCCGTGCCCACCTTTGTTCTTTCTTACATTCTGCGGCTGACGAGCCCTCTTTCTTGCCCACGTCGGAATCCGCTGCAACCCCTGCCTCGCACACGGCTTCCTCTCGGCGGCCGGGACTCGAATCCCTTGAAAGACGAGACCGAAATCTCGGCCTTTGCCTGCTGCGTGCGGCTAAGAAATTCCGGTGATTAAAGGTCCGACGCATGACAAGAGTTTTGGCCCAAAGTTGGTCCTGCCAACCACCCTTCTCAGACTCTGAAATGCGTCAAGTGCTGGACACAGCTCGAGGATTATGTTTTGCGAAAGAGGGCCAAGTTTTGGTCTGAGAGGCAACAAGATAAGAGCCTCAGAATCAGTATAAAATGGACAGGCTTCACATCAAAGTTGATTTTAAACCGGCTCTCGAAGTTTACTACGAACATCAATTCACCTCTTGAAATAATAGATAATTAAAGAATACATATAGTAGCGTTAATAAAAATTATATTGTCTACTTTGAAGTCTAAATTGAAACAGAAAATAGTATCCCGAAATTACCAACGATTTTCAATGAGAAAATAAAGTTAAATATCGCGTTCAGAACTGCATCTAGATATCAAATTTTAGACTGTTGTTATTTGAAGAATTGACAAAAAATTTGGGCAGGAAGGATTATTTTTTAAATAATTATTTAAAAATTATTATCTTTTTATTTTCATTTATTTCATGGATCCTTAATAATAAAACTTGATGCTTAAAAGCTCGCGGGTTAAAAATAGTCTATTATGTATGTAGCAAAAACAAGAATAGAAGATGAAAGTATAATATTTTTTATATTTAGAATGACATTTTAAATGCACTAGGCGTACAATTTTAAAATTAATTATTTCAGTTTCCAATTTTGTATAGTTTTGAGTTTTGAAGCTTTGCATACAGTAATTTTTCTTGCACGGCACTTTAGGATGTGATGGTTTTCTCAACACTCGCCACAAAATTTACATAATATACAATCATCATTTTTCATCTTTTTTAATTGAGAATCATCATTTGGTTCATATTTTTTTAATATATTGTCTGTATTTTCTTTTTAAATTGCGATGAGACGATTTCCCCAATTGAGACAGGTGACATTTTTTGTTATTTTCATTCGGGCATGTTTAAATTGTGCAATTTAGTAAATAGCGAGCCGAATAGAGTCAAAAGTAAGCATGCAGCCCGCACTCAACCACCAAACATTGTTTAGTCAGATAATGCATTGGAAGTGCACTATATAAAGTGAGCTAACCGCTTGGTGGAGTACGATTGCTTAAGCTACGGTTCGAGAGACAGATTCTTTAAGATTAATTTCACTTTGCATGACATTTGAGTTTTTTTTTTAATTATTTAAATTGCGTATTTAACATAGTTGGATCGTTAAAAATTAAAGCTCAAATTTTGCTAGCTTCCAGACAACTTGAGACCGCAATTCCAAGCACACCCAGCGAAGGAAGTTGCTACAGCCCAGGGGTGGCAATTAATGCGGGCGGCGGAGGGGGTTGAGACGTGGGGCCGCAAACAAATTTGCCAATTTAGCCGTGCACGCATTAATATTCTGAAATAATATATAACAGAGAGAGCGTCTCTGGCTGGCCAAGTAAGGACGACGGTGGCGCATGAATAAGCAAACAGTCCGCGGGGAGAAACCGAAGGGGTAATTTAGAGTAGTAAAAAAGCAATTTTTAAGGTGGACGCTTCTTTTGGAACAAGCGATGCGGAGAGAACGAACCTAGACCAGAGACGGCAGGGTTACGAATCATAATTCATTGATTGAAGAGCTGTGTCATTTAGCTGCCCTCAAATCATCATTTAATTACAATTTAAAAAAATATTTTATCCAAAATTATTCATTTTTATCAAATAGCTTTATCATGGTAACATAGCAGCTCAAAAAATGCTTATAAACAACTGGGTGCTAAATGTGTAGAGTAAAGAACCCTTCTAAGCCACGCCTTATTTTTTTTATATTATGCAGATGAAAGGATAAATTATTAAATGTGGGTCTGCCTGGTGAGCTCTTTTCTCGTTTCTCTTTCTCTCTGGCGCGTAATAAAAGTTGGCCAAATGAAAAATATGTAAAAGAGTTGTGCAGGGCGAGAGAGCGAGCTGTGCGACGAGACGATACACGTAATTTGATATTACAAAGTGGAATTAAAATTTCTTCTGCCTCGCGTCCTCGGGGATTCTGGTTGCCTGCGGTCCATGCGCAATTTAATTCATAAAACATGCCAGCGCGCACTCGACCCAAATTAATGCCGAAAATTCTCTTGGTGGTGTTAATTCAAACTACAAAAAATAGACAAGATTAAACATTACTTGCAGGCAAAAAACGATTATTTTAAAAAGGTTACATTTGCGGCTTTATTACGCAGAAAATACGACTTGTCTTGTGACTTTCGCAAAGTATGCTAATTGTAAGCGTGGTAAGACAAATTCAGAGTGATCTTTGTAATGCATCCTACAGTTCCATTGAAAATGTTTAAGAACTCATAAATATGCCGGTAATTGAGTAAAAATAGTTAAGCTCATTTTGTACAGCGTTAAGCAGCAAACATTTATAGCCCTAAAAATTTAAATTATAAATTATTTCAGGTAAATGTTATTGTTTGCCGAACAGCATAAACAATCAAATTCACATAATTTGGAATTTAGATATATATTATTTTGAATTGACCAAATCATGCAAACAATTTATTTTATCAAAGACTTTAATTTGTAATCAGGGAACAGTCAATCATACTTAATTTGCAAGAATTTACAATCCAACTAAAAGAATATTAATTGAAACCAACTAAAATATCATTGATCATCGATGGTGAATTAATTTTCATTTCATTTTTCTCCAGTTCTCTAAAAGATTACTTAGTTGTTTTATTTTGCTTTTGGTGAGACAATCCAAAGCTAAGCCACAGTTCTAAGACTGATTATGGACGAAAGCTAAAAACGAGGGTAGGCAATCCGCGCGACAGCGGCGACCAGCCAGTTGCCTACTCAATTGGCAAATGCGATGCGATCTGTTGGAAGGGTGACTGTTTGAAGGTTTGGATGGCAGGTGGCACGCCAGGACGAGGCGGACTGGAGGCGCCCTTCGAGGCGGAGCCTCTCCCACCTCGAGAAAGAGACACACACTCCCCATTCGAATGCATTCAAACGGCATGCTGATTGCGCCCGCATTCGTCATGCCATTGGCCGGCAGCCGGATCCCAGCGAGCACCGCCAAACGAGCACCGTTATTTGCCGAGGCGCCAGGCGCCCTTTCTGCATCCCTGCTCCCACCCCCGCCCGACGCGACCCCTTTCCGCTCGCTCTGCCGCGACTCAGTCAGAAGTATTTTCCAGCATTTCTCCGCTCGACTCCATTATTTTCTACATAAAGAACAGGCAATTTTATTTTTGAGTTGGGACTAAAAGAAAACCATTATCATGAATTTTCTAGATAGTTTTTATTTTAAAGTTTCTCTGTACAAACTTACGAAGTTTAATAAATGTATTGTATGTTTAATGTCCCACTCTCATTTCCTGAAAGAACACTATATTGACAACATCTTTAATATAAAATTTTTTAGCAGTAAAAATTAAAAATTTAATTTTTTTGGAAAGTGTGAAATACGTAGTCAAATTATAAATAAATTTGTTCTTGCACAAGACTGTCTTGCAGCTGTTCAAGTACATAGCACGCGTCTACAAATTTTACGCCCATTGAGCTGTTTGTGGGGCCGTGTATTCCTTAAACAGGTTGGCCCAAAGTCCAGCCGTCATCATTGCAAGACTTTTCAATGCCTAATTCCCAATCAAAATAAAATTGATCCAAGGTTTACCTAATTAATAGTAAATTCTCTTGGCATATTTTGCTACTATTCTCTTTGTATTTTTTATTATTATTTCAAGACTCGCAAGATAATCTAGAAAATTTTTCTCTCTATATCTATAGATCTATTTTCTTACTATAAAACTTAATTTTTTAATTTATCCCGTCAAAACTTGGAATTGAAGTTAAAATTTAGACGAAATCTTAATTTTCACTGTTTCGGGTCAAGAATGAATACAGCCAACACGCAGCAGCGCAGGGAGATATTCAGTGGTTGAGAGAGAGCACATCTCAAGCACTGTGAACCCTTTCGGCAGATCGATACGCCGAGTCTGCTCCTTGCTCACTACTGTCCTCACTCATCTCGCTCTGTTTGGCCCCCTCCCGCCCCCGCTGCTACGGAGGCCCCATAAAAACCGCCGCCGACGCTGAACGCGCGGCGCCAAAATGGCCACGAAGGTACTTTCAATTTTATTATTTTCAATTTGCCCCACAATATTTTTACGGCCGCGTGTAAAAGGTGCCGAATAGCCGGTGCGCAGCTGGTCTTGGCCCAATTCACCGCTGGCGTGAACAGACCAATTATTTGACTTTGTATGAGCACCAGTGCTGGACCCACTGCGGAGCTTGTTGTCTGAAAGACACATTGCATAGTGAATTGTTAGTTTAGGAAAGTTGAAGTTAGACATAAAAAGGGATCATTACATTTATTTGATACAATTGGTGACTGGTGCATTACGTTCTTGCATTTAAATATCAATATTTATTTATCCGGTGTTCTAAAAAATATAAATAATACTACCATTGAATATTTCTGTCAGTTGAAATTTAAGAATTTGATCACTTTAATGCTATAAAAAGTTCGCAAATATTATCACAAATTTGCCTCAATGCCAATTTTTTCTATTAATTCAATAAAAAATAGCTTTCGCAAGTTGCTTATTATCAGGGGAATGCCCACCTCGGAAGAGGTAAACCGATCTAATAAAAATAAAACTTTTAATCTGCTGCAGTTTATTTTAATATTATTTCCAGCAGTGCACTTTTCTTTTGTGCGAAAGACAATAGTCAAGAATTCTATCCCAAAGACAGAGTCGGAGAGTCGAATAAGCAGATTGGCAGAAGACGGCATAGAAGCAGAGATGGCAGAAATCAATATAGGTTTGAAGCTGCGGCGCGCGCCTCGCAATAAACAAGAAACAATAACGGGACGAATATGGGTACAATAACACCCATCGGCAGGGCAAACAAAAACCTTTCTTTGCGTTTAAAACACCTGCACGCCGCCCGTCGCCGCCGATCCATTACTTGAGCAAACACCGAGCGAGCACCAAAACAGCCGCAGCATTCCAAGCCTCCAAATTGATTCCTCCCGCGGCCTTTTATGCAGATCGAGCCCGTGCAGCTCATTCCACGCGTAATGCGTGCGATTCTGAAGGATGAATTTTGCACCTCAGGTCGCAAAGGAAAGAAATATTGAGAAATTCTTCCATATTAACCTTTGTGCCCTACATTGTATTTTTATGCTCTTTTGCCAGATCCCAAGTACATGTGTCTCGATTAAAGCACCGTGTTCGCAAAATATTGTATTGCAGACTTTAAAGAATAATAATAAAAAGAGTCTCGGTGTATTGCCCTGGAAATTATTAAAATTATATTTTTCTATCAAACGAAGCTCAATTGCCAATTTTACCAGCAAGGAAATTTCTGGAATGAAGACAGAGCCAGCATTAAATTTTAAGATAAGAGAAAGTTAAACAGGAAATAAATCTTCAAATGGGATTTGGAACTGTAACATTGGCGCTGAAATGACTCTAAAATTGTGTGCGAAGAGAATTCTAACTGGATCAATATATGGTTTAGAGAAATATATTAATTAATTAATTATTATTTGAAATAAATTTTGTTCTGCAATTTGTACATTAGTTCTCAATCTGGAGAGACATTCAGTTAACTGTTGATTTTGAAATGAATATTTAATCCCTTCACCCCATAGAAATTTCTTCAGCTTGCTCGCCCAAAACGAAATATAGATAACCATAAAGCTGTATTTTCGGTACATCTGCTTCGAAAATTTGGCTAGCAAATGTGGCGTGTGGCGAGGGCCCTGAGCAAACAGAGCATCCCCTGTGTGCTTTCGGTGGTGTGCTGCTGTGTTTTCCTGCCGCTGAGCATGCACTGAGAGCAATAATTCAAGGCCAGGTGAGCAAGCTCAATTGGCTGATCAGATTATTTCTTTTTGTACGGGTTTTTCACCGGCCGCACGCTAAATCAAAATCGATTCGGACGCACCGGCTTTTTGGCGATTGTGTTCGGCAGGTATGAAATTATTTACTCCGCGGATGGCCGGCTTTTTGCACTGTTTTGCACCAGCGCAGCACAAAGAGCCTCCCGCAGCAACACGCTCCGCTGAGCTTTGTATTCCGAGTTGCTTCGCACCAACGCGAGCCTTTGGACTTTGGAGCTGGGTTCATTTATATCATAATTCGACGTTGGAAATTTTTAAATTTGCATCTCCCTGCTCAATTTTTTAGGATAATAAGGCTATTTTTATGTGTAATTTTGCTCATTCTTTGACTCCACATAGAAAGGCAATATTTATTGGACCGTTAATTTCATATTAAATACTTTTTTGTGGTACAGTAAGCCCCATAGATGTAAATATTTATGAGTGAGAATTTGAGATAATTTATAAGAAAGATTGAAAAAATAGAGAAAATTTATCCCTATAGAAAATACTGCTTGGCACTAAAGTTGAAGCCCAACTTCCTGAGTTTTTCTCAACTAGTTGAGTTGAGGAATAAATTTATTGGAATTTAATGAGGTAGAAAACGTTTTTAAAATTATTTTTAAAGGTTCCTCGGACCTCCAGGGTGTCCGTGCTTCGAGCTGTTACAATTCCAAGTCTGAGCTATTAAAATACTCTAACTCTCTTCTATGGGGTAATTTGGAAAGAATATTTATACATTTCTTTGTTATTACCATTTAATTACTCGTCAAAGTCCAACACACAGATGAGACGCAGGAAGTGCTCGAGCGAGTGGATGAAGCGTCCGTCTTGGTTCACATCTCCGTGAAAAGTCCTAATTCGCACAGCAGCCTCTACTCGCATTCGCTTAACCATTTATTTACAGTTTTAAATATACTCCGCAAGATTGAAATGCTCAATACTCAATTATGCATAAGGTGTGGTTCGACACACAATTGGAGAGAAAGGTATCATTAGCACTGACATGGAAAAATTGAATATAAAAGACTTAAAGACATGTTAACCAAAGATGGGCACCAATGACTGATTTTTCACCGCGAAATCCCTTTGCCACACTAGTGAACGTCTTGAATGTCTCGAAAAGACCAAAATTTGTGCCATAAAGTGTAAGCAAACAAAAATGAAATAAAAAGGATATCTGGAGGAAAAGAGGCTGGGAGGCGCGTGTGCTGGGCAGATAAGGCCGGGAAAACAATAAAATGGGCAGGGGAGAAAAGGGGCGTCCGAGAGAGAATCGAAAGTGGTGGCGGCGAATCGATCGGCGGCCGCATATAATTTATATTCTGCTATTGTTTCGCGCGCTCGGCACTGGCGGCACTCATTTTTATATCAGAAATATACGCGAGGCAGAGAAACGCACCGGCGCACCGTGCCTGCGAAGGGGTGGGGGCCTGCGGGGGGCGGCCGGGCCCTGCGACCGGCTGATAAGCAATTTCGCATTCGGGCTCCATCTTTGTCGATACTATTGGAAAGCAATATTGAGAAATAAATTAGAGCGAGTGGAGGCGGCGGCTTTTGCAAGAGAGCGGCCATTAAGATACACAATCCCTTCTTCTTCTGCTTCTTCTTCTTCTGCCCTTGCCTCGCTAGCACGAGGAGGCCTCCCTCTGGGAGATAGCGCATTAGAATTATGCGACCGGCAGCCTCGACGCCGACAATAAAACACACCAGCGGTCTCCGCCGCCCTTTTGCCAATAGCGAGCGCCACGCCAACATGCTAAGTAGATACGTGTGTTTGCTTGTTCTTTCAAAACGGCGAAGCCCCTTTAACCAGCACGTCAGCCAAGACATAATAATATCAATAAATTTCAAGACCAACATTTCAATTAAATTCCATTTTAATCAAAATTCCAGCTCATAATTTGACAATGCTGTGTTCTACAAATTCATTTAAAACGATTTTATCGTGTTCCTTTGATTAAATTAAATTTATAATTATATAATTCTATGACTTGAAGAGGTGATGTGGATATTACCGGAGCTTCAGAGCAAAATCTATGCTGTCTGATTTTGTGTTAGTTAATAATCATTATTTATGAAATCATATTAAAATGTCTTAAAGTTGAAACTAAAATCACAGGGAGGTTCACAGGGGTTTCCCAAGATTTCATCTCTGTCTCTTTTTGATTGTTCTATGAGCTCAATTATTTGCAACAACCAGTGATTGAGAACCCTCTGCATAGGTGTGGTTTGGAATTTATTTTGCTGAGAAGGCCAAAAAATGGCTGCTGTCCGGCACGAATACTGTCCACTTTTAGCCACCCTTTCCCGATAGTTATCTAATACCGGCTGCCCAATGTCAGAGATGGAAAAAGGTGGTTTGTTTAGTGACTCGAAATGTTCAGATAGCTCAACGGGCTGCTGGGAGGCGCACCGGCGCCGACTTGCCACTTGCTGGTTACGCACCTTTCCAGTGGCTTTGGGGACAAATGTTTGGCGTTTGAATAAAAGACCTCGGTGCGGGGAGGAGGAAAGATGATCACATTTGCCCAAAGCTTCTCTGTGGCCACTTGCTCCATGATAACCGCTCGGCGGTGTTATAGGGACCTGGGACCCGGTGAGCTCATAGCCCACGGAAAGTGCTAAGCACAAGTTCAAATAAAAACCACACACAATAGTAATTTTGTGTTAAACCCTGGAGGTGTACAAATTTTTCACGAAAACACCTGAGAGAAAGAAAGAAAAATATGAAGAAATCAGCGATTATTTTCAATTAAGTTTCTGTGTTACTTTTAGCATAACTAATGACAAACACTTTTGTTATAATTTAAACAGCATAAAAATGTTAATTTGTACATAGAAACAAGAAAATATTTCCGAAGTATTATTGGCTAGTAGTGCTTGTTATTTTTGTGCTAGTTTTGTTTGTTAACCATCAAACTGTATGGCTCTTTATACTCAGAATTAATGTATTTTTGTAACCCATTAGAAAAATGGTTAAGAGTTAAATAAAAAAGGGGTGGTAATTTAATTAAATTATTTTTAATACTAGAAGTTGCAATGAGCAATATTTTTTCTTTAAATTATGTCTGCTGAAGTCGTTCAAGAGACAGTGAAATTAAATTTTTGGTTACTGAAAGTGCTATTCAACCAATATCGTCTAATTCCTAGAAATAACAAGATTTTTAATTGATTTGTTGAGGTCAATATTAAAATTTCAATCTGAATTCTTTAATGATGGCTTGGAATAGGAAGTAATTTCGTGTAGGTGGTCTTTTCGGTGAGCAAATTGAAGTTTTCCTTACATCGGAATTTGGAGCCGCGAACGAGGGAAAAGTTTGAGGCTGCGAATAATTCGCGACGAGCAGAAAATTTGGCCGTGATATTGAATGGAATTATGTGAGCGGGTGCTTGCGCGCGCCGCGCAGGTTGCATACTCACATACACACCCGTGTATATGGTCGGGTGTTGGTAAGGAGGCGATAAGGATCTGTGCAAACAAGAGGGGTGCAAATATGAATTGATCGGTGCCGAGATGATGAGTCGGCACAGAAAGTGCACTCGTAATGACGACTCGACTGCCGCTAATATTTGCTCGGCTGAAAGGCAAAAGGTTGTGCCAGCGCGCTTGCTTATCTCCGCCGACGGGAAAAAGAAGTCCCTAATGGCGCTTTGCTCACGAGAAAGAGGGCACTAACGCCTTTTGATTCTGCTTGCTTTATCTGCTCACGAGCACGCAATCCGAGCCGGAGAGATTTGGCGCCAATTTGCACTCGCGCCTCATCAGGGAACACTCGCTGTTTCGTTTTATCGCTGCGGCTCTGCTGCCAGCCGGCTAAATTGCCTTTTTACTGCACCAATCGTCTCGTTCGCTGGCTTACTTCGTTTCTTCGTCCAACCTTGTGAAACTTGCAGGTTTTTCAACTCAGTTTGGAACAAAAAAGAGTTTTGTCGAGTCAAAGGATGACAAATTAGATTTAGATGAAGTTGCATGGTTTAAATTTTGAGACGGCCAATGAAAAATGAATATCCGATTCATATTACAAAGTAAACTTATTTTTTGTGTTCTCCAGTTTAATTTTCACAGTTTTTAGAAGTTCAACTTATGTTTGAGATACTTGCAATTGTTTGGGAAGGGATTCAATAAATTATTAAAATTACTGGGAATAAGTAATAATTTTCTCTATTATATGTTCAACGTTTTATTTGACTCATTTTCGGACAAAAAAGAGCTTTAAAGATTTGTATGGCCTAGATTTAATTTAAAATTGAAAGAGCATTTTGATTTATTAGATTGGTCTCATTTGTTTTTTTTTGCATTTATAATTCTTATTATTCGAAATCCAATCTACTGGAGAATTTTGAATTCTATTTCATTTTTAAAAAAAAAAACGTAGTTTATTCAATAACAATTTAATTTATGAAATAGATACACCAGTGCATAGCGCTATTACTAATAGTTATATTGATCAGTTTATCAAACTAATTCAATTTGAACTTTTCGCCAATAGCGGTGAGCACCAATAATTGGCGTGGGACGTGGTTGCAGGCAAGGGCTGGAGCAAAGCGAAGCGCAAACAAACATTCAGACTTTTGAATCTCCTGGTGAAAAATCAATAGTTTGCTTTCGGCCGGCGATTTCGGCACCGCATCGGGGGTGGAAATAAAAGGCGAGGATTGGCGTAGGGAAAAGGCCACTGAGGCGCCCGGCGTTGGGAAAGCGCCAATTCGCGCAGTTGAATAAAATAAATTCTATTTGTCGTTTGTGGCCCAACCCCCTGGCCCGTGGGTGACGCAATCAAACAGCGGCGCGCGTTTCCATTTCCATTCCAACTGTGCAATTGTGCGAGATTTGCCGAGTGCGAATGCGCCTGCCTCGCCGCCACACCCATTCGCGAGAGAGCGAGAGAGAGAGAGAGAGAGAGAGAGAGAGAGAGAGAGAGAGAGAGAGAGAGAGAGAGAGCCCAACCGAATAATTCCCGGGGCTCGGAGACATACAAACCGGCGGCAATACTCGCAGGCGGAGCTGCTGCCTCTGACTTTTCTCTATCTTTGCCCGGGCACAGCGCATGCAGCAGGGAAGGGATGGGCTCACTCTCTCTCATTCTGCACCCCGACGGCCGTTCTCTCTCTCTCCGAGCAGCCCCCACAAACGGAATCATTTCGCCCTGCACAGGCATTATTCTCCAGCTGCCCCTCGCTCGCCCCTGTACGCCCCCCTTCGGCCCAAGCTGCTGCGCTGAGCCCGCATTTATCACTTTCGCAACGTTTAATTATACCCTTCTTTGCCGACCTCGGTGCACAACAACACCATATAATATTTTCTAATGTGCATTGATTTTTGATACATGCTTCACATTCACGTCATATGAATACTGTATTCTTTATTTCCCCCCTTGAAATTAGATTTAATGCAGATAAATAATAAATATATAACATAATTAAACAACTATCGCAATATTTTAAAACGGAGGAAGCTTTACACTGAAGTACATTAATTCTAAAATTTAATGCTATTTTTGATAAAAGAAAGTGTCCCAAGTAAGCGAAACAATAATCTGGCATTGTATTGAAAAACTGTTGATCTTCATCAAGTAAAATCGATTGTATAGTGGCTACAGAGAAAATTTTTAATTAAAGTTGTATGTGGATAGGGAAAAGAATAATACATACTTATTTTACTTGAATTTTAAATTTAAACTTTCTATGATCATTTATCATCTGAAATAACCATTCAGCAACAATTGTTGTCCCAAAATTCAAATGACCAATATAAAATAACTGAAACGGATTCTCATGCATTAAAATACCCCATTTCATGCATTGTCTCTTTATCGTTAGATGAATACAATAAAAATTTGACTATTTTTAGTGGTGTAACTTATTTTTTATCTAATGTACTACCTACAATAATACAGTCTTTGCGGCGTTCGCAACAAATCGCAGCAATATAAATGTTTTAACAAAGCTTTAATATGCAAGATTTCCAAATTTTTGAACAGTATTTGTGTCAAACAACAGCGTCTAATGAAATTGTAACTTTGCCCCACGCAATGAAAATTGGCAAGATTTGCTTTCATTCCTCTTTCGCATTTAAACACTATTTTAATTTGCAAGCTTGCTGAACGAGCATTTTAAAGGGCGGATAGTTGCGTGCGTCCACCGCCACCACGAAGGCTATAGACGTCTTAAGTCTTCCGCAGCCTCTTACCGGCTCGCGGGAATACAACAATATAATAAAAGCTGGTGCTGCTGAGGGCCAATCAATACGGACCTGCGTGAACACGACTGCAGCCGGCCTCTCTTCCTTTAAAACTATTTCTCTGCTATCAGAGCAAGCGCTCCCAGATATTATTGAAAGCAATCATTTGGGGCGAAAATTTTCTAAAATTTTATCTTTGTGAAATTTCAAATAAAGATATTGTCTGATGAGACTTCAAAAGTATTTTATGACCTTTCAGAAGAAATATTTAATTGTAACTAAACACATAAAATCAGTGTGAACTTTCTTTTATGAGAGTGTAATTTTTTCAATTATTATTTTGATATTGTATTTAGTGGACAAAAATCTTGAATTAATGTAGTTACGGTAGTTATACGGTTGTGACGCACACCATGCACTAGCGGACGTTAATTTCGTTAATTTCAAAAGCTTTACTATTGTCAATTAATCTTATTGCCGTTATTGCGTCGATTCTCTAAATTTAAGCAAGCTTCAATTTCTAGTTACGTTAAATATATTTATATTGTATATATCTTCGATTTTTCAATTAACATCGTTCTCCTCCAAATCGCAACAAATGCTTAATTATTAACCTTCTATTATTCTAATCTAGCCCATAGACCATTTTTCACATTTTAATGCCCTTATCAACTTCTCCGAAAAGCTTTTACGACCGACGAACTGGGAAATCCAATTTGGTGCGCTTGCGAAATGTGCCCGGCGTGACATTTCACAAAGAGAGGGGCGAATTTTCTTGTATTGACGAGATGGAGCGCGAAAGAGAGAAATCTGATTGGAGAACGGTGGTGCACGCGAGGAGGAGAATTGCGCGAAACGGAATTGACAAAAGGACACTGCGAAAAATGGGTCGATACACTCACACACACAAAAGCATGAGGCGAATGCTCCTCGGCCGATCCATCTGCCGTCGCGGCAGCACCTTCCCAACCTGCTCTCCGCACAATATGGATCTGGTGGCTCTCAGTTAATTTAATTCACTCGAAACTTTTATTTGTAACATTATCTGTGAAATTGACCAAGGTGCGAGTTTTCCGCTTGGTTTGAGGGCAATGAATTACTTCGTGTAAATATTTTGCTCGTTGCGTTATTGGGGCGTCAATAAGTAATGAACGATGAGCGTTTTGCAGCGTGCAAAATGGGCCGGACGCTGTCTGCCTCGGCGAACGGCTGATAAATTAATTAATGAGCAGCTCAAGGTGCCACTCGAACGCAATTTACACGCACGCCACTCCTTCCATCAGAGCCTGGTGGTCGAGTTTTTAGTGATGGCGGAGAAACTTTTTCATAGAATAAAAGTTATTATCACCTGGTTTGCAGAATTTCCACCTAGCAACAGCAGGTTGGGCTTGGTGGCGTTTTGCATAGTATAGCAAATAAAGATGCGTGGGAATATGGATATACCGGAAGTATGAGCTCTGTTTAGCCTTGAAATTTACTTGCCTGCCGCTGTGATGCACAACCTTGGCCAATTTTGCGGTCGGTTTGTTGTTGTTATCTTTACTTCCGTTCCAATTGCAACAGAGGAATTGGACATCAGAGTGACAGATGGTATGAGAAATGGAAAATCTGATAAGGACTGCTCTGCACACCCAACACAATCATAAAATATATAAATTTCATATTTTTGAGTTTTTAATTTTGTACATGTCAGGTTTTTAGTTTGTCAGGACCCATTTCAACATTTAACTTCCTGTTAGGATTTAAGTCACAGTGATTAACTCAATCTCGCATATGTGCCTCTTGATTTAGACAGTTAATTAAACAATCCTCAATAGATTTTAGCCATAAATATACAAAAAGAAATCAACTAAACTAGTTAGTATTGATTCAATAAATCAACAATATTTGGGTTTAGTAGATAGTGTTTTCAATTCAAATTAAATGTAGCTCTTTTTTCTGTATTTCTACAGAAATGTCCTGCTCCCTCCGAATTAGGACTGAAAAAACTTTTCTGCACTCATCTATCGACCACAAAATTAAATTTTTACACAATTTTGTATCTTGACAGGATAAATAAATAGCTTGAAATTCACTAACTTGAGTTAACTATGATGGGCATTAATTGGAATTATTTTTCTCTTTGAATATGCAGTGTTGTACACATTAAAACTGATTTTTTTAAAATTTGCCTTTAACTACTACTCTGTGAGGAAATTATTTGTTTATATTATTATTAATACATTTATAGTTAATTACAAGTGCCGAGGTATAATAATTGCGGCAGTAAGTGTTTATCAAATGCAAAAGGCAGTGAGTTACCTCGGCGCTCGTAATTGTAATTAGTAATCGTCAAAAAATTTCCTCACACACTCTAAATCTTAGGTATAAATATACCAAATTCAAATTATTTTTATTACTTTTTTCTTATTTAAACATGTACGCAAGCATTAGCATTGTTTACGCAGCGTATTCCTTTTCATTTCCAAATCATTTTTACTGTTTAATAAAAAAAATATTTAAGCTGAGTGATTGTAAAATGAGGAAGAGTTGGAGAAAAAATTTATTGTTTGAATGAGGCCAGCGTTTTATTTTTCACCTCGGGTGCGGCTCGACATCAAGGGGTTGCATATGTGCCTGTGAGTGAGTGTGTGCTTGCCATCCATCCATCCCCCAAGGGCTGGATGGTGCAAAAGATATGCACTTTGATGATAAATGCAAGCGGGGCGACGCTCGTGAGCATCTCTCTTTCTTTTCTTCCTTTTGCTTGCATCCAGCGACACATTTCCCGTGCATATTACTCTTATCTCTCTTCTGACTGCACTACAAAGAAAAAAACGTGAACTCTTGCCTGTGGATGGTTGCAAGCCGCGCGATTGCACGTGCGATGGATGTTGCTTGCCGCATACAAAAGGGGCACCGACCCCCTCACAAGAAAATTGTTTGGCATTTTAGTGAGGCGTGCGGACCCTGGTCAAAAACGAAACGAGTTTTTTTAACAGCAACTAATCTATTTTCAAAGCTGTTGTTTTAGTTTTCTAAATGATCAATAAATTTTCCAGATTGATATTTAGGGTATTTTTCAAGTTACCAGATTTTAGCGAAGCGAATAATACTACGTAGTGTGACAGATGACAGAAATGATGAGATGACGGAACACTCGCGTATATTTTTTCTCTTATTTACAACGCAAACCGTCCCCATGCAAACGATGCGTTAATTGTTTGAGCTTGAGTCATTTCAAGAGTGTTTACGAATCATATATTTTTAGAGGTGCAAAGTAAAATCGTCAATGTTTCATTTCTACGGCACATTTTACTATGCATATTATTTAGCAAAACACATATTAAAGCAGAACAATCGCTGCTAGAACACGCGTAACAAAATAACCACACGATGCACGTTTATTAAAAGAAATTTGCACTAAGATCGCGTAACAGTTACCTTCCATAGACGAGAGGCAGAGGCTCTCGGGCAGTAGATATATTGTTGATTGCAGGTAAGAACTTTGATTTTTCGTTATCGTTTGTCATGAGTATATATTTGAATTAAGAAATAAACGAAATATTTTATATTTCGGGTTATTTTGTTGGTCATGAGCTGACTGATAGTGATCACAAGATTATGCAAATAATGTGAATAGCATCATTTTTCAAATCTAATATTGAGCCGAAGCTATACACACTTAATCACAGTATTTTACTACATTTCAGAAAATAAAAAGTTAATACAATGTGTTTTTAAACATTCTTTATAGTATGAGATTCTGGAATTTTTTGTCGTTATGGCAACGCAATCTTCGAGTTTTCTCATGGTTCCGAGGCAAGGTAAAGCCTTTGTACAGACACGGGTGCTGAGTGAGTGAGTTCGATGAAACCACATCCTTGTAGCGTATGCAACAGTTAAGCATCAAACGCTATGCGTGCTGCATACTTTCGGTTTCAAAGGTGCTTACGGTGAGGAGGGAAAGAGGCCGATACATGTGAAATAAAACAATACATCTCGCGTGCATCAACCCTCGGTCTGAGTCAGCACGCAAATTTATCCATTCAAATAATGAGTTTCATTTTAACTCTAAATTTAAGCAGGACTAACATCAGGTTAGGTGCTTTTTAATTAAACATGAAACGAACTAGGCTTTTAAGGCTTTTAACTATTAATTACACAAGATCAAGCTTTACAGCATTGCAATTTGCCACTTTTTTCGCCAATAGTAACTTTTCTTGATAAGCGTGTTCGAATGTGTTGTTATATTTTCACAACTTTAGTAATAATTTTTTCATTTTTGTAATCAACATTGGATGAACTATTTATTTATTATTTTTATTAAATCCAATGATTTCTCTCTTGGAAAAATAATTGAATAAATATTTTATTTTATTTTGTGAAGCAGTATGTAGAAATACAGCGTGAAAATCCGTCTCACCACATTTGTGCGCATCAGCAAAATCTAGTGCAAAGGGGGTTTGAGGGGGGTTGATAGTTTCTAAGATGTACACTCTCGCATGCTCAAGACAGACGCGGAATTCGTCAATACTACACACATCGCGAGCGTAGAAATACCTTGCACATGACGTGTAGGAGAGGGAGCAGTAATCAAGTCAGAAAGGGTTGGGAGTAGTCGATCAGCCCTCGGGTAAGAAGCCCTTTATTCTCGAAATTCAAAACAGCAGTGAGTCTCTCACTCTCCGTTTTGCAAATGGAAAGTAAAATGAATCAATTCTATAGAACGAAGCATAGATTTTTAAAATTGAAACTAGGCAATTTCATAGTCAAAAACTTAGAGAGATAACGTTGTTTTAAGCAAGTGTATAGCACGAACTGTTTTTCATTTCATGCTGACATGCATTTCCAGTAGCATTTTCTATTTTAACAAATACTTATAATCTGTTAATTATTTCTGCTTCTTGAAACATAAGAAGTGTATGATATAAATAGTAAAACTATGTTGAAACAAGAACGCTTCTAGGAATATTTAACAAGTGGGAAATGGCGTTGTTGATAAGACTGAAATAACAGAATAGTAGTTAATCAATTCCCTTTTAAATAAACGTAGATAGTTAGAACTATACACATAAATGCTTCAGTTCTTCATAACTTAAAATTTTTGCAGTGCTTTTAAGAAAGACTAATTTAGTTACGATCTGTTTTTCTTCGTGGTGGCTGTCGCGTACACCATTCATTCTTTTTAGTCTGGTCCCTTTCAAAGACACCTCCGAAAAATGAAAGACGTCATTTGAGGCAAGTTACAATGTCGGGGGCAAGAATTTTAATTGCAAATTTGACCTGTTCAAATCTGCTTCCGGTCCTTCTTTCTCTTTACACCGATTTAACTAAGGCTATAGGAACAACTTTTGGGCATCTTGATTTATTGATTACCTGAACAGTTCGAATGGCAGTTGACAGAGGTGATGCTCAGTTTGGAATAATATGATTGATGCCATTAAAATAGCTGCACGGATCCTTTCGTTTGCGCAAGAGACGCGCACATTGAGAGAGTTAAGATCGCTCACGACTTACGAACGCGATTATTTTTCGTTTGGTGCTACCACCCAATCTTGAATATCTATGCTATCAATAATCATAAGAGGTCTAACTTTGATATATGCTAAAAAAATTATTTTATTCTCTGTTGTATAACATGAAAATTAACAACTCAGATTTAGTTCTGATGAATAGATCTCTTAATGCGGGATTTTTTTCATGATTTTCATCGAAGAGCTACTTTTGGCTCCTAGAGGTCATATTCTATTTCATAACATTCATTATTCAAATGTCCTAAAATTATCTGAAAAATATCTAAAACTGCTCAAAAGTAGTCTTTTTTGCAGTGAAACCCTTTAGCGCCCATTGCCAGCGATTTTTGCATAAACTGTTGAGCGAATTTTGCAATAAATAAATTTTGCTACAATCAGAAAAGATACTGGGATTGGTCGCTGCCACAGAATACTCTCCAACCCGAATCATAAATCAGAGTCCATAAAAAATATGACTTTGACAGACCGTGTGGAAACCCCTGATGAGATGCGTGGAAACAGGAAGTTTCTGGCTATATAAATGCTGACTATTTTCCGATCGGAATACATTCTCATAGTAACTTCAGCTGCTGTTGTTGCTCCTGGGAAAGATGCGGTTTCCACTGGTTCTGTTGGCATTTGAAGGGGTGAGCATTTTTGCATAAAGATATTATCTGGTAGCTTTATATCCCTTGTACCACGCAAATTTTCAAAGCTGGTGCTCACGATGGCATTGGACTTGCCTCAAGACCAACTTAAATTCAAACCAAAAACTCTGACGATGCCCGAAGTAGATTTGAAATTGACGGACGATGAATGGAAAAAACTGACTGAAAAGAACAGGCCTACGTCAGACAATCTCAATGCTCCGCCAATCGTACAGCGTATATAAAATGCCATTATTTAAAAAATAACAGTATCATGAGTGTTGATCATGATAGCAATCAACGCTGGCATATCCCCGAATCTTATAACATCGCATATCGTTGGTGGATCTTTGGCCTCTCTTGGTCAATTCCCGTGGCAGGCGTTCATCTACATTGACAACACCTGGCTGTGTGGGGGATCGTTGATTTTGTCTCAATGGGTTATGACTGCTGCCCATTGCGGAGGGTAAAAAAAACTTGATTTTACTTAAGAACGTAGTTGAAACTAAACAATCGGACTTGCCCTCGTTGTATTATCAAAAAAGTCAAAACATAGGAAAAGTCCGATTTTTTTCTTTTGAGTGGAAGAACTCTTTAGGTAATTGGAACTGTTAAATTAAAATTTAAATAAATTTTGCAGGGATACGAATAATAGAACGAGTGTTAATGTTGATTCTTATAACTATATCCCCGCACATTTTATTTAAATTTTCAATTCCTGACCATTCAAGCAAATAATACAAAATTTCCACTTCCAACTAAGGATTTTTCACAATTTATTCTTTAAACGTCGCATAGTTGAAACTGTAAGAGAAAACAATTTAATTTATCTAGCCCAAGTTTTAGTCAGTTAAAAATAAACTAACCTACTCCTCTCAGAGCATTTTAATGAAAGACAATTTTAGTGTACTAGAGTGAAGATATCCAGTTTTTTTAAATCCCATGTATTCTCTCATTCCTATGATTTTTGTCGCGTATTTAACCAAATCTTAAAATAAAAAATAATGATTTTTACTTGATTTCTAAATTTTAGCCATCCCAGTTAACAGTGTTTTAATCTCTTTATAATATTTGTGCTCATTTGTTATAAAATTTTCAAGTTTTATCGTCTCAAGAGCCGGATTTAAATTAATACTTAAATGATTGCACTTTATTTCGACATAATTTGAAAAATACAAGTTGTTTTACTTTTCATAAGATCATATTAATCGAACTAACATTCAAGGACGAATTACCAAATTGGATTGGGAACAATCAACCGAACTGTTATTCCATTTGGAGGATATTGGCTTTCAACCAACATTTCATATATTCACGATCTATACAATCCTTCTTCACTGATCAACGACATCGCTCTCATCAAGCTGGCAGCCCCTATCACTTTCACTTGTAATTTTTTTTTAAATATTTTATTCGATCTAAGTTTAAACTTTAGCTAACGTTGCCCCCGTAAAATTGCCACCCATGTCTGACGCTACGAAGGATTTGACCGGAATTTTGGCAACGGTCAGCGGATACGGCAAAACTGGCGATAGTATAACTTTTAATATGTCTTGAAGTTGGTGAAAGTGTCAAAATTTTACCACTGCAGATGAACCAACAAGCATAGCCCTCAAGTATACTCAATTAACGATTATCAGTTACGCGCGATGCGCCGCATACTACGGCACCACCACCGTCGTCAGCACGACCATCTGCACCAATCAAACTGGAACGTCAACATGCCAAGCAAGTTTTATCCGTCTTATTTTTAATCCATGATTTTTAGGGAAAATATAAATTTGTCTGAATAATTTTAACTTTGAATTTATTCCACTTCATCATATGTATGCTTTGTATTTCATATCAGTTTCAAATGCTTTTTCCTTAAGGGTGACAGCGGTGGTCCTCTGATATATAAGGACGCGAGCAATGCCTGGGTACAGATAGGTGTTGTATCATTTGGTGCTGCAGCAGGCTGCCTAGCTGGACCATCAGGTTTTACTCGCGTAAGCTCATACCTAGGGTGGATGTCTACGAAGATTGGACAAGGTATGCATTTTGTTAGATAACCGAACAAATAGAAAATCACTGTAATGCATATTTATTACAGATATGTCGGGAACAACTCTGGCGGGCTCTGCAACTACAACTACCACACCTTCAGCAACAACCACTACGACCAAACCAACTACAACCACAACTAAGCCGACAACCACTACAACCAAACCAACAACAACCACGACTAAGCCTACAACCACTACAACCAAACCAACCACAACCAAAACTACCACTAAACCAACCACAACCAAAACTACCACCAAACCTACCACAACCAAAACTACCACCAAACCAACCACAACCAAAACTACCACCAAACCAACCACAACCAAAACTACCACCAAACCAACCACAACCAAAACTACCACCAAACCAACCACAACCAAAACTACCACCAAAACCACTACGAAGACTACTATCAAACGTAAAATTGCCAGCGGATAGATGAACAGGGCTATTCCACATGGATTTATTTAAAGTCGACCCATAGCATACTCAGGAAGGATTAATGGACAGATAAATATTTTTGGAACATACAAAATCAACATGGTAAGCATAAAAACTGAACATGCGGGGTAATTCCCCTTTTCCAAGATTCCGCAACCGTTATTTATATTCCACACAGAGAAACAATATTTTGTACAATCGGTGAATTCCTTTTGGCTTTGATTTATATTTTATATCAAATCTTAATCGGTCTCATTTTCTGTGCTGTAGGGAAAAATTAATAAATATGAATTCTTAATCACTTAAAATATTTTTTATTTTAACCATGTGCTGCACGGTTTGTTACCAAAATTTGCACGAGAAATTTTTTTTTAATAAGTAGGGCGTGTGGTTTAAGTCTTTTTACAATTAATAAATATGCTCTTCATATTTTGCTACCGTTTATATAAATTGAACATTTAAATTTAAAATTTAAAGGAACAGCTAGTTAAAAATTAGTGTGCGCCTCACAACCAGGTGCGCAAAAGCTTTGTTGAAATGTTCAACCGGAATTTTCGAAATCGAAAACACAACTATGCAAAGCAGATGTGACGATGAGTTATGACATAGAAGCGCGCAGTACAAGTTACGTTGGAGAGATGTCAATCGTCTTTTTGCTCTTATTTTTCGAGTTACGAAACAGCGCTGAGCCAGTTATGAATGAAAGCACGGCGTGAGTCCTTCACCTTAAAGGGTCACTAACAAAAGTTTGGTTTGCATAAATAGAAATAACTAGGCGATTCAAGCACTCAAAATATTGAGTGGGTCAGGAGAGGGTTATCTTTGGACTAGGAGCAGGAGTGGTGAGTGCTGCTATATAACAATCCGCTCTTACGACCACCTCTTGTCATTTGTCAACTATTCTTCCCTGTGAGCGAAGCTCATATTGCTTTCCAACAAGAGCCACGGGTCTCAGCTAAAGCAGTCAACTCACTAAAATCGCTCCGCCTCTTAATCATACCGTAAGTCATGTTATTTTCATTGTTGAAATTAGCTTATAGTTGAAATTTGAAATAATCAATAAGCAATTATTGCCATAATGGGAAAATTTTGCATTAGTTGATTTGATTGATTTTCCAATTTTAAAATCTCTTTCGACCTTAAATTGTATCACTATAGCATTCCATTTCTGCGTGTATTCATTAATATGATTAATATTTATATTGATTTACACAATTTCAAATTAATATGCCATCAAAATAACTGAAAAAATTAAAATTCATATAAGTTATGCAAGTTCTTAGAACAATAATTCCATTTTCAACTATAGAATAATATCATATACCACATTTTGGTTCTGAATATATGGCTAATTTCAATTCAATTCGATTCTGTTTATTTCTCCATAACAGGTCAAAACATTAAGAAACATGATATTATCACATAATATACTATCTCATATTTATTGGTTAAGTACACCTCATATTGCAAAAAGCGAAAAATGAAGTAGCAAAATCACGATAAAAAATTTATTGATTTTAGTAAATATAGAAATATAGCCGCTACAACATTATTTGAGATAATGATTTTGGTGTAATGTACATAAATAAAATTGTGGAAACAATCAAAAATGCAAAAACTCATTTTCCTTTTAAATTTATTTTGTACAAAATAAATTTAACAAAAATATGTCTTTAACGATTTACGAACTAACTACAGACCAATTCAGTCAAACACAACAACTTTCTCTTTCTGATTTCAATAAGAGTAGATAAAAAAGATCATGCATAGGCAGGAATTTTAGGGTCTAGTGTAGAGGTCATACCCTAAAAAACCTCTACATTCGATCTTTCATGGATATCGAAACGGGTCAAAGCCCTGCTTGCTATCAAGAACTCTAGGAATAGAACAAAATGATTGTAAAGAATTTATTTTTTAATCCTTATTGCAAGTGCATGTTTGGCATTCGAAAACTTGTAAATTAATGCTTTGATCTGCAATAGTATAATAGATCTTTACAAATTAATGTTTCGCTATTAATCTTAATCTAGAAATTACTTCGTTTTTGTTACAAGATAAATTAATAAACAGTTGATTCTGAGAGTTATAAATTGTCGCGTTCAAGGAATGCCTTTTACATCAATCATTTTGTATATAGTATAACAATAAAAAATTTCAAGTTGTTTGCTTGTCCTGCAACAAAATGGAAAGCGCTATATCTTACACAGATTCAATTATTAATCCGTTTGATCCTGAGCACTTGAATTTTACAAAGCATTCCAACAATAATACAACATGCTACTAACATTTCCTACGATATAAACTGTTAAAAATTGTTCTACCATCACCACTGCATTTTTACTTTTATTCATAAATTTAAGCGGAAGGGAAATATTTGGTCACCTAATTACAAAATGAAAAGCCAACATTTTTTGGCAATACTTAGAGCAATTTGAAAAATACAGAAAATACCTAAAAAAGTGTCATTCGTTTCAAATTAATCATTTAAATGAAGAGTATAATTAAAGACAAAGAAAATTGGAAAATCTACAATTATATATTTTTTCTTTGCAGGCAATATGCACAAGGCACAATTGTACTCTTCAGCGAACGCACTGCAGACGCGCGATGCAGCGGCAGCATTGTCTTTGTACCGAGACACGATGTCTTGGCCTGACGAGTGCGACGTGTTGGACGTGGGCTGCGGCAGCGGTGACGTCACCAGCCAGCTTCTGTTGCCGGCGCTCAAGAGCTACAGCAGCCTGACTGGCGTTGACGTTTCGCAGCAAATGGTCAAGTACGCGATGTCCAAGTACCAGCAGCCCAACGTCACCTTCCGCTACCTCGACATTGTTGCACCAGACTTTCGACCGCGAGATCTCTTCCCTCGTGGCTTCCACAAGGTCTTCTCCTTCTACTGCCTCCATTGGATCTCTGACCAAAAGTGCGTAATAATTAAGTTTTCGACCTGCTTTACTTTATAATGCAAAATTGTAATGGACCATGAGAAAAAACGTAGTATCGTAAAAACAATCAAGAGTGGCATAAATTATTTAAGTTTTATCTTAAAATTAATTCTATTCAATTCAATTTTAAATTAAAGATAAATTTTTCATGTTTTTGAAAAAAGAGACAAGCTTGACTAAACAATGACAAGTTGAGTGACAGTTTAAATAATATTTCAGATTGGCATTTTCCAATTTGTCCGAGCTCCTTCTACCAGGCGGTGAGCTCTTGGTTGTGTTCCTCGCAAGCGCTCCTCTGTTCACCATCTACGAACGACTGGCCAAAGATTCTACTTGGTCCCGTTATATGAAGGTAATTAATAAAGTTTCTCTATGAGAAATAAATTTAGTAATAAATTAAATATTTAGGACGTTTCCAAATTCGTGTCTCCATATCAACACGTTGAAAACCCTGAAGATGAGCTGAAAAGCCACCTCCTAGACTCGGGCCTGCAAGTTAAGGACTGCAAGTGCATCCTCCAGCATTTCAGCTATCCATCCGCCGTTGCTCTAAAAAGTAATTAAATTATCCCATCGATATAGCATTGAATGTGGTTCGCGGATATAAAATATGGAGTAAAAAGCTATTTGCGTGCATAAAAATCCCGCAAAAAGAAGTTTTTTGTGGAGATGCTGGGGTTCGAACCCAGGACTTTCTGCATGCGAAGCAGACACTCTACCACTGAGTTACATCCCCGGTGATAAACCGGTCGGCGTGCTAGGCATTATATTTTAATGTAACAGGCTGCCTAGCGGTATGTTGAGAAACTACATCTTGCTGTTAGTAGCGGCAAACCAGATGCATAGATACAAAGAAATTATCATTACGTATTGAGAGAGCGCTTGAAGGACAGCTAAAAAACTATTTACTTTCTTTAAAATTATTTATTTTCAATGATTATTAATCTAAAGCTAACTTCGACACTCAACCATGATTATAATGTTGGCGTATCATCATTTTATTATTGTGGAAATGCCAATAATTAAAATTGAGATTGCAGATTTTAAATTAAATAAATATGATTCTACATTAAAGTTATATAAAAATTTCAATATCTGGGCTATTTTTTCGCATAATCCGGCTCTACTCATTAATTATTTTGTCCTGTAAGAAAAGTTCAATGTTGCGACTCCCAAAAATAATGCGCGGCTGCGGAGGTAAAGATAAAGATACCGGGCCCCACACAACAGAGAGGTTCACAACATTCAATCATTCTATCCCTTAAATATTTATCAACACAATTTCAACAACGCATTATTAATAAAAGACTTTGTTTTTTCAGATGCCATCAAGGCAGTGAATCCATTTCTTGACCGGATTCCAAAGGATCAGCAAGAGGACTATTTGAACGACTACATTTTCGAATATGGTGACATGGGCTACATAAACAACGATGGAACTATCGCTGCCAATTACAAAGTGCTGGTTGCATTTGCTGCCAAGTAAAAACACGCCGCTACTATATCGTTCAAATTTTATGCCCGATCATTCGTGTTGAGCAGACACTATGAATGATCACAGCAAATTTAAATTTGCAGTAATGGTAAAAATATTACTAGCTAGAAAAAAATTCATTTTGGTTATAACTGGTATGTACAACAACTATCAATTTTAATGTGTAATTATAACCAAAACCTTAATTTTTAATTATTAAATTATTTTGTGTTGACAATAAGGAATTACCAACAAAATTCCTTTGAGATGGTAAAATATTCTGGTTTAAAATTGTATTTTTATGCTGCTTTTAGTGATAGACTTATCAACTATACCCACAATACCTTATTTTGCCGGCCGGCCATTCCAAACAATAATATTATGTTTGATGGAAATGTATGTAACAAATATGGTGGCAATGTAAACTCGCTCTGAAGAAATAAACAAAACATTATGGTGAAATTTGTGCATTTCAATAAATTTATTCCTGTTTAAATATCGCGAGCATAGCACCAAAAGTTTACTTTGTGAGGAAAAGATTATTCCATTTTTATCTACTATAACATATTATTTATAGGCGCGCTGCGCATGTTATTTAAGATGCTAAAATTTTTAAACATCGATGATTCATAATAATATGTTAACAACAAAGAGTTATTTGTTCAATTCGCAGGGTCTGTTCGATATCAGGAAAAAATATATTTAATTTATATATATTTTATGTGATTGATGTTAGTTTAATTTTTTTCAGTTAATGCCTTAAATAGAAATAGTAGTCCAACAAAGGTGATGAGAAGTGGATAGGTGCAGAAATGCGTGTTGTGCATGACATCACACCATACAAAATTAACCGGTAAAATTGATAAACCGGTTAGCATTGCCAATTAAATTTTTGTATTGTGGGGTGAAATATTTATTATTAATTCGTATTCAATGATGTATGAAGTTAAATATAATTCAATTTGGGTGATAAATTTTATTTTTGGGCAAAACTATCTTTGAAAAATACAACGAATGGCCCTAGAAGCATAAAAAAATCAATAACCGGTTAAATTTTGCTTACCACAATCTCCACCCACTTCTTCCAGACAGTTCGACAGTGTGAGTGTGCTTTAGCTTCTCCCGTTCCTTCTAAATACTGAGTTTTAATCCGTGGTCATCGAAGCTTATTTGCAAAAATGGTGGTTAATCCGGCTGCAGGCAACAACCGAAAGGGGCAAAGTGGTGCCTTCAAGGATAAGAGCAAGCCTAAGGACATCAGGTCGAGCAATATTACGGCTGCCAAAGGTGAGTCTCCCGGACACCGGCTTCTCTGTTTACCTTTTGCAACATGTTTCGTATTTCGGCATCGGCGGCCGACTGCGGCCTCGTCTGCTATTTTCATCTAAGAAACGAGTTAAAATGTAAATTTAAAATTGTTTTTCAGCTGTTGCCGATGCCATCAGGACTAGCCTTGGCCCGAGGGGGATGGATAAAATGGTGAGTGTCGCTTGTCAGTGTCACTTTGCGTGGGCGCTTTTAATCTAGCAAGCGCATTTAATGAGCATGCTATTTTTCGGAAATCACACTACAGCAAGTTAAATATTTTTTCAGATCCAGTCCGCCAACGGAGATGTTACGATCACTAACGATGGAGCCACAATTTTAAAGCAAATGAACGTCATGCACCCAGCAGCTAAAATGGTAAAAGAAACTCTAACACATAACAATAATCTTCTTCGACATGTTCTTAATCGTCTTCCTTCCTTGCAGTTGGTAGAGCTGTCCAGGTCGCAGGACATTGAGGCTGGTGATGGCACCACCTCTGTGGTGGTCATTGCTGGATCACTGTTGGAGGCTGCCGAGAAGCTGCTGGCCAGAGGCATCCACCCGTCGGCCATTTCAGACGCCTTCCAGATAGCTGCCAATAAGTCTGTTGAGATTTTAACAAAAATGTCGAGGAGAATCGAGTTGAACGACCGCGAGAGCCTTGTGCAGAGTGCCTCCACCTCACTTAACTCAAAGGTTGTGTCGCAACACTCATCTCAGCTGGCGCCCCTCGCTGTTGACGCCATTCTTAAGGTCACAGACCCTGCAAAGGATGACAACGTTGATCTTAAGGTAGATAAAAATAATGAGAAGTAAGGCCATTATTCCAATAAATGCTTTGCTATTTTCAGGATATTAAAGTGATCTGCCAACTTGGTGGCACAGTAGACGACACTGAATTAGTGGATGGCCTTGTATTTACTCAAAGGCCAGCAGGAGCCAATCCTCCTAGAAAGGTTGAAAAAGCCAAAATTGGTCTCATCCAGTTCTGCATTTCTCCCCCAAAAACTGACGTGAGTTAAAACAACGCATAAACTGCTTCAATTATTAAAAATTTTAAATAATTATTCAGAATTATTCAGTCACACCGAATAATTGAGTAGTTGCAATATCTTCATTTGTTTTATTATAATTTCCAGATGGACCACAACGTGGTCGTGTCCGACTATGCAGCAATGGACCGTGTTTTGAAGGAGGAAAGAGCATACATCCTCAACATTGTGAAGCAGATCAAAAAGGCTGGTTGCAACGTTCTTCTCATCCAGAAGTCAATCCTGCGAGACGCCGTCAGCGACCTTGCGTTGCACTTCCTCGATAAGATTAAGGTCATGGTGATCAAGGATGTGGAGCGGGAAGACATCGATTTTGTTTCCAAGACTCTGAATTGCCGGCCAATTGCCAGCCTGGACCATTTCACGGCTGAAAACCTGGCTAGCGCCGATTTGGTCGAAGAGGTTTCTACCGGCGGCACCAACAAGGTGGTCAAAATCACTGGCATCCAGAACCAGGGCAAAACCGTCACCGTTTTGGTCCAGGGCAGCAACAAGCTAGTGCTTGCTGAGGCTGAACGATCCCTCCATGATGCCCTGTGCGTCATTCGCTGCCTCGTCAGAAACAGGTGACCACATAGTTTGAAACTCCATTAAGCCTTATCTTATTCCCAATGATATCTTTATCAGACAATAATAAACAAGTGTAATTTTTGGTTTTTCATTTATTTTGGAATAGGCGATGATTTTGAAGCAACGAGGATGAAGCCTGGTTTAATCTATTTCCAATATTTTCATTTATTGTTCAGGGATATTTTTTGCCATGCTTATTGCAGATAAAAACAGTCACCTTTCTAAAATGCTCAATACAGCTAAATTTTTGTTTGTTAAATATATCTTTATGTTTAAAAAGGTAGATTGATTGGTGAGTTGTTTTTGACGTTTAGGAATAAATTTTAAAAAAAACCTATCATGTCTTTCTTGTCAAACTCTTGTCGTGGTTCTGTTTCGTCTTAATATTTCAGTAAACTAACAATTATAGTGGTGTTCAATTATAAAATACATTGCTTCATATTTTCAGGGCTCTAATTGCTGGCGGTGGTGCACCTGAAACTGAGGTGTCACTGAGATTGGCTCAGTATGCACAAACCCTCACCGGGGTTGATTCCTACTGCTTGAGGTACTAAGCATCTAGTTTAAAACTGTTGAGCAACAGTTATTTTCAATTTGCAACGTTATTTTTATTACACTTAACTCTCAGCTTGCACTTATTAAATCGTGTAAATTCTCCCACAGAGCTTATGCCGACGCACTTGAAGTCATTCCGTTGACCCTGGCGGAGAACGCTGGCCTGAACTCCATTGCCACTGTGACTGAGCTGAGGAACAGGCATGCGCAAGGCGAGCAAACTGCAGGAATCAACGTTCGCAAGGGCGCAGTGACAAACATCCTGGAAGAGGAGGTGGTGCAGCCACTGCTGGTGTCAACCAGCGCTATCACCCTGGCAACTGAGACTGTGCGCAGTATTCTCAAGATTGACGACATCGTCAACACAATGCAGTGAATTTGAAATCTCTCCCAACACGCTAATTTATGTAACGAACATTAATAATTTGAAATGTGCTTTAAACCACCTGCAAGTAATACTGGCTAATTAATTTTGTCTTGCACAATTTTTTGTTGATTCTGTAATCACATTAAAAATGATACTAAAACATAGATTTGAATGCAACTTTGTTTCACTGGAGGATCATACAATAGTTAAGGAGAACTAGCTCAGAGAAATTTAAATAGATTTTACTGGAAGAATATATCATTTATTAGAAATTCGTTTTTTATGTAATTTTTACCTGCAACAATTTAAGCTAATGCGGAAGCTTGTTTAAAGTCTGTTTTTAGGCATCTATTACCAGATTTTACTGGTTTGTGTTAAAAATTCATAAAAGGAAACGTTGCTACTTTCAAACATTTAAAATAATTCGCACATCTTACCCATACATGTAAAATTTAATGCCATGATTGTCTTGATAGCATACAAACAGGATTTTAAATGCTAAATAGTAGTGAAGTAATCTTATGTGACTCCTGTCACGATAAAAATTCGTTCAATTCTTTTAAAAGAAAATTAATCACGCAGTTTGCTTTGTTGCAATTTTGCAGTTCAAAAAATAATACAAAATTATTTTAATTCGTATATTTGGTGCCAATACGTATAAGAATGAGAAATAATCAAAATGTGAGCATAAAAAATATTAACTGTTATCGGAGATATACCATTTTAACCAAAACCATGTATATTTGTCTTAAAGATTTCTAAATGGGTTCCGAAACTTTTGATTTGCACTTAAGGCTATTAAAATGCGAAAAACTTGAATTTGCTAATCATATCCTATCAAATAATTAGTTTTACTCTTTTGTGTTAACTGTTTACATTAACTTCTGAGCAGTTACAATTTATGAGGAACTCCACAAAATAAATTGACATCACTGATTTGTAGATATAAACGGAACCTTTATTTAAATTTAAATTCAATTTATTTTAAATCAATTCTTTGTATCCAGGTGGTCAAAAAGGTTATGTTCGTGGGGCACCATAGGCATCAGGCATCCTCTCAATGGTGTATCTAAGGTAGCAAAATTCATATTGACTCTGCATTTAACTGTACTATAATATGCTCACCTCCTCTGGGATATGTACATAATGGGTACTCCAGGTATTTTCCTGATACGGTTTTTTAGATCTTTGTCGCAAGTAGCAACAATGTAGCATTTGTGCTAAAATAAAATTGAAATTTTTCATCAAAAGATAAGAAAGGTATTTGCAAGGTACATACCTGAGTGACCCTTTGAACAATACAATCATCAGCGTAGGTGCCTTTGTGGGTGCAGGCTAATCTCTCAAACTTTGGATCTTTCAAGATGCTCAGCGCAATTCTGTACTTTTGGCCTAACTTCTCCAATTCTCCGATCACACAGTCAGTCACATAAGGAATGCCTAGATAGGAGAAAATCCTGAATTAGATCATACTTTTGGGAGTTTTCTGTAAGCCATACATTTTGCATAAAGGCAGTCCATCATACTCTTAGCAACATCTAATTTGTTCTTGATTGAGAAGTTGATGAAATTGGTGTCTACGATGATGTGGTATGGAGGCCCAAGCTGAGTATTGTATTGGAAGAAAAGTGCTGACGAGGTTTGAGTGCTGAGTAAAGAAATTATGATAATTAATTACAATATAGCAACAATGACTGAGACACTTACACTTGTTTCATTTTCAGTTCATGTGGGTTCTCGGGCTTTTTCTTTTTGGGGGGCGCTCTTTTATCAGCTTTTCTAAAACAAAAATGCGAGGTGTAAGCATTATATTGTTGACAAAAGTTAAACCAATCAATTGCTATGCGTAAGGTATGGCGACTCTTCAAACTTTCAAAACCCTTTTACAACATATAATTATCCTTTTTATACACCTCTTGCTCCCTTACGCACCTCGTTTTTTCCATAAGAATAACATTATATGATAATGAAGATTGTCAAATTTTACCTTAAATTTGTCTTTTAGTAAAGCATTTCACAGATTAAAAGCTATCTTAAAAAGGATAATGTGTCAGATTGTATATTATAGCTTGTTTAAATAGGCTCGGCTCCTGGGCTGCGGTTTAGCCATAGTGTTTATAGTTTGAGAATTTGAGAGAAAAACATATTTATGTATGAATAAAAATTAACATAATATTCCAGACCATTATTAAATCAAATTTAAAGGATTTTCTCACATTCTGGAATCGCTGGGACTCAGCATTTTCTTCATCTGAGCAAATCGTTTCTCCACAATTTTTCTTGTCTTCTTTGTTTTACCCTGTAAAGTTTGACATTATTACATAACCATAACATTTTAGTGCGTAGATTTATCAAAATAATTATATACCATTCTAGCAGGTGAAGAAAAACTCCAAACAAGACAATTTAATGAGGAAATCGAGGGGCAATGGATGCTCAATGACATGCACGTGTCTACGACCGTGGTTTTGTCGTCACAAGCTTGATGATGGCTGCTAGTTTTAGCTGTTTGGTAAACATTCATTTTACGCAGCTGGTGGATAGGCGTGGCTTGTACGCATGCGCCAAGCCAAAAGATTTAATAAATATTATTCATGAACCGGTATTAAGTTCATCCCTTACCAGTAATACTTTTACATTTTACATTTTACATTGCCTGAGCCTTTACCGGTATAATGATAGCGTACGCTTATTCTGGTAATTTTAGCATCTAATCGGTATGAATTCAGCAATTATTACCGGTTCTTTTACATAGTTGATTTGTTAAATTCAGCTACCGGTATTTCTTGCCTTTCCTTTAAGGCTTTAATTCCTGCAGATTGCTAAACCAAAAACCAAAACAGTGAATGCATAGATATTGCAGCCAATCGACCCAGTTTTTCGGCCGCTGAGTGGTTGTCTACGTATTTCAGACGTGCTACAAGAAGAGGGAGGAATTAATCTCATCGACGAAGATAATTTGGCAGAAATTTTCTGTCGCTTGGTCTTAATTTGGGTCTAAGGAAAATACTACGCAGAAAATGGGCGGATCTTGGAGAAGCTCTAGTGCAGCTGTACCCTAGCAACAACTCGGGAAATTGCTGTGAACAAAAGCGTATGTATGCGATACGCAATTATGTTGGAATTCGAGTATCAGTTTGTTTTAGCATCCCTTTGACCAAACTGTCAATCAAATTTATTTAATATTTTGTAATTTGAAAATTTATTGATGTGTCGTAGCGTTAATGAACGAAAATTGCAATAATTGTGAAATAATAAAGCTGATTTTGCAATATTCATACTCCGGTATACCTGACATTTATTTATGACTTTTTAGGAACAAATAATTTGAGAATTATACACTGTTAAAATAATATGTAAAAGTCAATAGTTGTTGCCACTTCTTTTTTCCCTTAAAGTCAGAATAAAATTAAGTAACAATTTTTATCTCAGAGTTGTGTTTTAACGTTTTGTTGTTTGTTGATATTTGTGACTACCAGAGGTAAAATGTTGCATAATTTTTCATTCTTAGTGATGTATTGCTATTTCTAATTGACCTTGGATCACTTTTGAACCTGCCAGTACTGTCATTTAAAATGGTTTTCTCGTTTTCTTCACTTGCTTCAGAGAGCGAGCAATTGAGATAATGCCGCGGAAGGAGCCAAAGCGACTTCACGCGAGCTCCGCGGCGCGGATCAGCAAGTCGCTGGCCAGCATGTGCAAATTCATCGACTTCACTCGGCACGAGCTGGACACAGCCGACGAGATGAAGGCTGAGCTGACGCGGCTGGCCCGCAGCCTGCCAGGGCCCAGCCTCGAGCAGGTGATGACGGACGTCGTGTCCCAGCTGGAAAACGATCTTGGACTCGGCGATGGCGAAGACTCTGGCCTCGCCACGGCTCTCGCTGTCTTCCTCCAACCGCAGTTGCGATCCGTCAACCTCAGTTCTACCTTTCACAAGGTTGTTAGTCTGTTTGTTTTATTTACTCAGCAATGGTATATCGATTTCCCCTGCGGATCTTTTTCAACTCGTACAAATTTGATTACCTTGAACCGGAGGAATACCATCACCATTGGGGGAATTTTTATTATTGCTGTCGTTTTTCACAATTTTTTTTGTAAACATGTATTAGCAATTTTACTATTCTTGCTGTCATAATTTGGTTTGGAAGAAAGGTACGGTGTAAATTGTGAATTATTTTTAAAACTAAATATTGCTCTTTGAACTGTCAGTGTCATATAAATATTTGCCACCATTATGATTATTTTTTTTCGAACAGGCAAGATTTAAAGTGTTTGGTATGGACAAAGCTTTGCAAAAATTTGTTCATTTAACAGGACTGAATTTTTCTGAGCTGTGGGAAGATCAGATGACATTTTGGGAAATCAATCTCCTAATCTATTAGTTCTGCAAATAATAGTTTTTCAATAAACTTTTTAAGTATTGCAGTAATCATTAGTTGATTTCCCTGCCTCTTTAGTCATTTGTTTTACTTCTTGAAGATATAAAATTTTCCAGCTCACAAATTATAGCAACTCATCTCATAATTTTTTAATTTATTGGTAGAATTGTATACAAATTAAAAGGCAGTTAATATTCTTAATGAATAAATTAGTATTCTTTTTTCAGAGTAAACGTATTAAATTAATTATTTGACTAAGCCAACATATTTAAAACCACTCAACATATAGTTAAAAAAAATAATTCAAATTAGGAAAATCATTAAAAATTTCTTTTAATATCGATAAAAATTGGGTCGATGGATATAATTTTTTTAATTTCAATCAATAATGTGGTTGTAAAGTCTGTGTTTTAAAATAAAGTCTCACTTGCAGGTACGACTGCACCCTCAACTGCGGAGCAACTGCAGTTCCACCGTGCACTCGAGCCTCTCCAGTCTGAAGTACCTGAGCCACCTCAACCTGAGCATGTGCGCCACGAATCAGGCCCTGCTCACCATTGCCAAGAACTGCCCAAACCTGATCTCACTTAATGTCTCCTGTTCTGATGAACTCAACGACGAAGGGCTCCTACACCTGGTCCCCAAAGACTCTGAAGGATGCGCCAACCTCAAGATGCTCAACCTGCTCAAAGTAGGAAACTCGATTTATATTGCTCAAACGCATCACCTCTCTTTGAAATTTGCACAAATACTTTTTGAATATTAAGAATAATGTAGGAGCAGGTGTTGGTTTATCAAAACATGACGATTATCTCAACTACTTAACTTTATTCATAAAATCAACAAAGGGGTCTTGAAATCTGATGTTCGAACTTCATGTCACAATTTAGAGTTTATTTAAGACATAATCTATTGCTCTGCACAATAAGGATGGAAAAGTAATTTGTCACTTATTTAGAATAAATGATTTAAGTCAATTTGGATAGAGCAAATTGGAATTGAATATTCTGGAACATAATTGGGAAACGCCTGGAAGTTTAAATTACCAAGTAGTTGGGAGAATCACCACAACATTAATATTATTTAGTGGAGAAAAAAAATCAGATACAGGCTTTTTTAAAATTTCAAAATTTTTTGTTTTGCTTGGTGCTCAGTTGCAATTTTACAAATTTAGCAACATACACATCCTTCAAAAGTATGCAGAGCTGGTATATAACTGGAAATAAAAACCAGAAAAGCCGATTTTGTACGCAAAACAGGAAAAATCTAATTATATAGGCTTGCTAACCACTGAAGTTTTGTTATGATTGTCGTTTTTTCCAAACCCTGTTTGACACAGGAAGTTTTAACGGATTTAATTCGGTTAGGTCTGAAAAAACTTTTTAATGGTGTGCCACAATATTAATCAATTTTTAAACATTTTTGAATGATTTCAAAGGTGTGGCAGCTGACCCCTAAGTGCGTGGCGCTGGTGACGCGCGGTTTGACCCAACTGGCACATTTGGCTTACGATAGGTTTGGCGAAATGATGCAATGCGTGGAAAACAAGGACGATGCGCTGAAGTTGATCAACTTTGACCACTCTTACAGCATTTACAAGCCCACTTACGAGGAGGTGTGCGCTGCCTGTAAAATTTGCCCTTTCGTCTCGGAGCTAAAGGTGCTGCTCTAATGCATTTCTTTTCGCGCTCAACCCTCGAGGTTTAATCAGGTGAACACAAACGACGAGTCACTGCCTTTGTTCTGCGTTCTGGAAAGAGTCGAGCACGCCACAATTGAGTTGGATGGCGAGATGAAAAGCGGCACCGAAATGTGGCTGCAGCAATCAGGGCCTGGACTGCGCAGCATTGACCTTAGCGTCGGCCACGACATCACCTGGAAGCAGCTGCTGCACCTCGCAGAGAACTGCCAGAACCTGAAGAAGCTCAAGTTCACGGGGCAAAACCTCATTTGGGACCAGGGTGCTTTCTCAGGTAAGCCATACAATAGTACTAATTAAGATTCTTTTAACTTGGTTAACCACTTGCTATAATTATCTTAGTTTTAAGTGATCTGAGATTGATGAAATATTTTTTGCAGAAATAAACGTGGCTTTTCCTCGGCTAGAGGAGCTGGAGCTGAACTTCAAAGGAATCCAAGCCATCCACGAGAACCTGCTCAAGTGGGTGCTGGCGTCTGCGTGCGACAGTATTAAATGTCTCAAGATCGATGGCCCTGTTCCGTTCATATGTGATACCTTCATTGAGTCCGTCTTCAAGGACTTCCCGATGCGTAACTTGCAGGAGTTCTCTTTCCAAAAGGCGCGTCAGGTGAGCAAACCAACACCAAATATACATAGATGATAACTTAAACCAACCCACAGGGACAGCTGACAGTACAAACCTTGAGGCTGGCCATCAAAAACTGCCCTGATCTGCAGCGCGTGAACCTGAGCGGCTTCACCCTGGAAGCCAGTGATATTGACGCAGTGAGGAAGGAGATCGACCAGAGTAACCTAAACATCAAGTTCTTTGTTGACCCTGCATGAGAAGTACATTTTGTGCACCACTTTAGACCAGGGATACACTTTTCCATCAATTTTTTACACCCACAGTTGCTGCAGATCTAATCAGATTTAGTGAGGTAATCCTTAGAACCTGTATGACATCTCATTGCCTGGTTTTATTAACATTTTGTTTTAAATTAACAAAAAAAAAATCCAAATAGCAATCGTAAAGTAAAAATATTAGCTGAAAATAGTCAATCAATTGTGGGTTTGCATCCCTGCTTGTGTCCACTTTAGCTTTTAGTCTTTGTACCTCGATATCTAGGTTTATTTGTGGGAGCCACAAGATTGATAATAAGTTTTCTATTATTTTCAAATCATATTGCTGTCATTATTTTCACCAAAAATTTGCCAAAGCACTACTTGTACACTATTTTTTTTCAAAAGTACTTCTTTGGTTCACTTTATAACATTTTACTGCATATGATAGAAAGTAAATATGTAGATGCCACGATTCTAGAAATTTTTCACCGGAAAGAAATATTTATGCACTGACCTTGCATAAGAAATATGAAATTTATTTGATATCTCAGAAATCTAAATTTATTTGCTGTCTAGATTTTGATAACAGCATGCTTGTAATTACCGTGTTTTGTGTGCTATTATTTTGTCGGTTTATTTATTGAGATAATCGCAAAGAGATTTAAAATAAAGCAAATGGATTTTGAAATTTATAAATTTTTGCTTTGCTTATTAGTAAACATGAACCATAAATAATGTCTTCAGTGTAAAACAGGGCTGGGAGTTTTTTTTTAAATTTTAACCTAAGGAAACCACAGTAAATAATTATCAATTAAAAAATATTATTCTATCGTTCAACAAGCAAACAACACACACTAACAAGTTCGCATGCAGGCTATAATTATTTCCTGAGAGGTTCTGTGGAGTCGGGTGCCTCAGAGTCACCCTTGACGATCTTTCTATTTTTCCCCTTTTTTGGCTTAAGTAAGTCTGGCTCATTCCACAACTGCACTTCCCCGCTGCCAAACACGGTGAACACGACCATCGTGAACAGCCCAAGAACAGCAGAAATGATGAACACGTACCTCCACTGCGCCAAAGTTTGCTGTCAAAAGAAATTTGCACTTCAGCCATTTCCAATGCGTCCATCAGTTTAGAACACTTACATTGTCTTTGATTATGAAGCCAACAACCAATGGCACCACAAATCCGCTGCTCATACCAATGATGCTGATCAGTCCCAAAAGCGATCCTTTCGAATTAAAAATTCAGTTAACGATAACTGTTTTCCCCTTGTATCTTTTCATTCAAATACTTAAATAAAAAGGAGAATAATAATTTAAAAACAGTTTTGAATGTAATGGTTAAGGGACGTTAATACCCGAAATTCTGTTCGTTAGAATAAAATGAAATCCCTGATTTAAAGAGAGAGCATTGCACTGCGATCAAAGTAACAGCATTAGGCAAGAAATGAATATTCGTGGTTTAAAATGCAACAATTCTTGGTGACTAACCACCCCTAAAAATGTCATTTGGAATACACTAAAGGTTGCATTTATATGGAATGTAATCATGAAAATCATATTGCGCTGCTGCGGCGCTGATGGCCCAACCACATGATTGATTTGTTTTCTATAACCTGAGAAGTTGGGTGCAAGATCAACACTGTTGACGAGCGTTCCTGACGAAGCGCTGCCAGAAATCATTGATGCGAGGGTTAACACGGCCACCTCTGCTTTCGCGTTACACCCCATATTGCCCATGAGCAGGAAAAGACCGGCTGGAATTCCTTGAGCTGGAAAATAATAATATCTAAAAACTATTCAGTGAAAAAATAATATTGCAAAATTGTTAATAATCTCCATTAAAGGTCAATCAGAGAATATGTATTTCAATCACGTTTCATCGCTTAAAAAACATTTTTACCAACAATTGTAGCCATTTTTCTCGCAAATGTGATGGAAATCTTTTTGGACGTGATCATGGAATCGATGACCCAAGAGAAAAACAGCGATCCAATAAACCTGCTCAAGTTAGGAAGTCCGGACAGCAAACCATTCTAGGGATCAATCAAAAGAGTTAATCATCGGAATCAGTAGATATAGTTCATAAATTTCATGCATTAAAACTCAAGATATTTTTGAAAACCATATTATTAATAGTTGGCTCGCATTGTTAAGGCACTCTCAGGAGTGTCAAAGCAATGGGGGATATTTGAGCTGTTTCGGGGATCTAATACTGGCTGCCCAACGTCAGAGTTGGCAAAAAGTGGTTAGTTTAATGACTCGAAATGCTGCAATAGCTCAACGGGCTGGAAGGCGCACCGGCGCTGTTTTTCGCACTTTTCCAGCGGCTTTAAGGATAAATGTCTGGCGTTTCAATAAAAGAACTCTGTGCGGGGAGGCGAAAAGAGGGCCACATTGGGCCCAAACTCCTCTGTGGCATCTCAGACCCCATTCTTTCCGCTCGGAGGTGCTATTGGGACCCAGTGAGCTCATAGCCCACAAGATGTGCTGTGCAGAGGTTAAAAAAATAATAAAAAATAACTATTTAAAGCTGCGTTTTCTGATCAATGTTCTCATAGAGGTTAGGCAAAAAACGCACCTCTCTGATGCTTAGGCCGTGCACCGTTTTGAGATATGTCGGTCCATAAGTGATTATAGTCATGAAAGCCCATATTGTTCCAACGTTTGCCACGACCAGCGCCCAAAACGGAACCGACTTCAGAATGGACTTCAGCGGCAATTTCAGCTAACGAAAAAGAAAATTCCATTAGAAATTATTGTACTATTTAACTTATTCGAAAAAAGCCTTGATTCCTGGTATCATACTTTTCTTTTGGAAATGACCACGTTCTGCTCGAGGTAGGCCAGCTCCTTTTTGCAGATTCGTGGGTGTTTTGCTGGCGAATCAAAGGCGCAAAACCACCACCACACGCACCAAAGTAGACACATTAGTCCAGGTACATAAAACGCTGACTCCCAGCCGAAAGAGTCGATCAAAACACCACATAAGGGATACGTCACCGCGATACCAACAGAATTGCCTGAAAACATTCAAAAGGAATATACTATAACTTCTTAAAAATAATCGAGAGTATAAATTAATGTTATGTAGAAGTTACAAATTTGCTTCTATGCTCCCAAATTCACTTAATATACATTTGACGATAAAATATATGGAGACCGTTGATGTAGTTAAAAATTAAAAAAACGAGCTCAACCAAAGGTAATTAAATCACTTGTCCAATATTGATTAAAGATTTATCTTTTGTTTTGTATCTGTCACTCAGATAAATTTTTAATTAAATTAGTTAACTCGCTATTCCATCTTTATCGTGATTTACAATGCACATAACTCCAGTTGTTCTTTCTCTTGTTTTTGCGCAACCCATGACCTCTTTGTTTTATTGCATTTCGAGCAGATTATATGCAAAGAGTTACATCAATCGCGCGTGGCTCTCAATAAGCTATAAAATTTGTTTGAATCGTCGTAGTTATCATAGGCAGGGGAAATTTAAGCATTTAATTTATAAATTAAACGTTTCAATGAGGTTTCGATGAATAACCCACCGTCCAGAGTTAAATTAAAAACGCACCCATATAGGTAGAGACAAATTTGCTCCTTTCGTGCGGTGGGAACCACTGACTCGCCATCACGTGCATTGCAGGCCATGTTACTCCCTGGAAAATAATAACATAAATAAATGAAAACAAAACTGGTGACCCTTTTGCACCCGGAGAAAACGCATGTGTTTGTGCGCGCGTCCTCGGCCCCACATAAATTTCACTTTTCTTCTTCTGTTGCTTATCATATCGCAATAGTATACAGTATATTTCGTTTTTATTGCTATTATTCTTGACTTTGAAGGCCACTAGAGTGCAACCACTACAAGCATTATTTATCTCGCAATTCGTGCACTCGTGCCACCAATAAAATGTGAAATTAATTAAATTTGCGAAACATTTCTAAATGAATAATAAAAATTAAAAACAGTAATTTATTGGTCGGAAAATGCTAATTAAAGATATAAATATTTAGTTGAATCAATCTAAAGTAATTTTATGTAAAAAAAATAGATGACAAATGTTTTCTCACCGCTGCCATGCCTTGGATGAGACGGACGAGAATAAGGACGGAGATGTGGAATCTGGCCGCGACCGGAACGAGCAGACACATCAAACAGAGTACCAGATTTCCACCACCGTAGACTAGCTTCCCTCCGTACTTTTCAGCAACTAAGCCACCCGGCACCATAGTGACCACGTAGCTCCAGTAAAACGAGCCCAAAACCATTGCCTGCTGTCCTGAGTCCCAATCGAACTCGGCCTCCTGACTTACACATCCATGCAAAATTTAGAAATGATAATAATGTGAAAATGTGTTACGATTTAAAAGAAGATCGTATAATTTTTTCCATAAAATTGCACCACGTCAATATTTGTTTTAGTTGTTGTTGGGCAGATGTTACGTATTCTCAGCGTGTATAACAGAGGCCAAAGTCAAATTTTTACTAAGATAACGCTATAGTAAATTTGCTTAGCAATTCAGGCTAAAAATAGTGATGAATCGTGGACCAAAACTGTCTATCAGTGAATTGAACAAAATGCTCTTAGAATTTTCAAGAATTTGTAAACATGGTGTCTAGATAAATTTGATTTCGCAAGTTTGCCCCACATTTGGTTGCGCTTTATCGCACCTGGAAGTCGGCCCCGGGTGCAGCGTGTTTGCCGCTCGCGTTGGCCACGCACTCGCTCAGCACCACCGTCTTGTTAAACGACGCGCTGCTCAAGACGTTCGTTCCGCCAGTCATCGACACAATCGCGATGTTCAAGTTCACTCGCAGCATGTAGTTGGTGAAGAAGCCAAAGAAGCTAAGAATCCCCAGCACGCCTCGCGACGGAATTCGACTAGGCTGCACCCACACCCGCCATCCTTTAATCACAAATTGCAAATTGCGTTACGCAAAAGAAAGACCAGCCGGAGATGCTTTCTAGGCAAAACAAGTTGAGGGGGGGTCAAAGAAATCCACAATACTCCATGATTGATTTTTAATTTTTGATAGTAAAAAATAACCGTGTATTTTAATTGATGAGTATTTTAGTTAAAACAAAGAATTGACAACAGAATTGAGCAGTTTCATTAAATGAAATTTGGAAATTTTATTGACCTATACTTGAGAGTAAAATTGAAACAGGAATGCGATTAATCTCGAGTGAAACTTTTCTCAAATGTACGTATTTGGAAAGTCTTTGCTAAAACATTACTGTAAAAAATTAATTTCGTAAAAATTCCATATTTCAGAATATTATTGAGAAATAGTATTTTGCAGATTAACATCATCAAAATGAAAATATTTTTATCACTACCTATATAGTTTAATTTAACAAGCGTACGATGGACCTATGCGGTCTAAACTGTCTTTGCTCTGCCTGGATTTGTCTTGACTTTTGTAATGACATTATCTGAGAAAAACAGAACCTTTTAGTGTTTCAATAGCGAAAAAATTAAAAAACATTTTTCCAAATAGGTTCTTAAAAAAATCCAAATTTCGCTATTTTTACAAAAAAAAAAACATTTAGCCATCATTTTTATATTATTTTTTCCTTTCATATGATTGAATTAATTTGTGATTAGTTGCATAAAAATATGATTGAGTTTTTTCCCAATAATTTTCAATCGCTGACACCAAAGTTAATCGGAGTTACCTGATTTTTCTGTCTTTTCTTCTTCGCTCATCTTCAGTTGGCAAAGTTGGAAAAGGCTGCTGTTCGTGGAAAAGCAGTGGTCGGTCGAGTGTGGGGAAGAAAGTGATAAGACGGCGGCTGCAGTCCATGGACCGGCAAAGAAGCCCCTCTCCTCTGCCTTACGACCACGTGACCCACTGATTGTCCACATTATAGTTCTTTCGATCGGGTACTGTGCGTCCTCTTGTTTCTATTCTGCTTGCCTGGCTGCGAGGGTTACTGCTGCTGCGGTAATAGCGACGGCCGTTATTTATTTATTTACTCTGGACTAATCGCGTGGGATATGTGCGTTGTGCGCGGATCGACAGCACGGAAAGGCCATTCAAGACGTTTCATTTGGGCTCGCTATTAAGTCAGCAAAGCGTAGGCAAGGTCGCGGTTGACGAAACCAGTTTTTCGACACTGCACAAAGGGGGCTCGCCACTGTGAGTTAGAATATTGTTACTCAAGTGGATACAAACAAAAGGTTAGCAATATATATTTTAGTTTGCAGAGTACTGAACTGATAGACTGATTTTTACCCTCTGTTACCAAATGATATTTTGCTGTCATTTTGGACATAGTTGCTCTACTGATCCGCAACAAATTTTCTTTGAATCTGTATATTAAATATTAAACGAGTTGACGATTGTCATAAAATTATGAAATTATAATAGATAAAAATTATGTTGGCGAAGCTTGATATTGAATTTGACGAATGTATACAGGATTGGAAGCTTGGAATTATTGATAATTATTACTCACATGTTATTTTCATTTTCTATCATGAAAAAATATTCAGATGGATATAAGAGAAACGCCTGCAAATGTTGCGAAATAGTCAACCGGTGATGCAATGTCGTCTGCGTGGTTGCATAAATGCACTCACTCGCTTTGTGTCGCTTGTAGGAATCGTAGGATTCATGATAAATATTATACCTTTTAGCTGTTATCATGCTCCTTTTAAATGCATGAATCGAAACGTAAGGATACTTTTCCATCAATCTTTAAATTATCAAGTTCGGTAAATGCAATGAGGGTGAAATAGAGTGCGCATCAGCTGCCAGCTGCCTCATCGAGATACAGCATAAAGTTTACTTTTCGGAGGTGGAATAGCGGGAAATTTCTACCGCGACAGAAAATTATAAGACTCGCCACTCAATGAATTAGATAATATACATTCACTTGAAGTGTAAGCATATAAAAATTTAAAAGCGAGGAATATGCTACCTACTAGACACACAAGAAATAGGGAGAGAAATATTTTTTTACAGAGTATAGTTTTTGTGAACTTTTTAATTAGAATAATCCAAATTCTCTGAAACAAAACAATTCTAAAATTATTTTAATCAACATATACTTTATTCAAAACATTTTAGTATCTTACTGGCATGTGGAACAAGAGTGAATACATAAAATATCAACAAGTTAATGAAGCATTCAGACAGTGGTGAATTCATGCATGCAGTGGCTCGTTAGTTGCGTCTTCTTCTTTCTTGTCGTTGCTCTCATTTTTAGGCTCATTCCACGACTGCACTTGGCCGCTGCCCCATATTGAAAAGACGACTGTAGATAATACATTCAACACCGACGCAATTATGAACACGTATTGCCACTGCGCCATTGATTGCTGTAAATGAAATAACATGAGCATTTTAGCCATTAAAAATAAATAGAACCACTACATTTTCTTCGATGATGGAGCCAACAATCAATGGCACGAGAAATCCTCCACTCATTGAAGCAATACTGATCATGCCCATAAGTGTTCCTGTAAAAGGGTTTGTTTTTGTTAATAATTAAACTAAATTTTTATTAAACCTTCTAAATCTGGAACACGAATTTTTTATCAATTTAAAAATTGGCTGACAATAGAATATATTTAATACCCGCAAAATTTGGCGCCAGGTCGACACTGTTGACGATCGGCCCTGAGGAGGCACAGCCTCCGAAGAGAGAAGCCACAGTGAGAACAGCCACCTCAGCTGGGGCGTTACAGCCCATGTTGCCCATTAGCAGGAACAAAGCGGCAGGCATAATTTCAGCTGCCAATATAAAGCAAAGGTAACACTAAACAGAGATCTAAAATTGAGATTGCAAACCGATTGCGGTGGCCACCTTCCTGGCGCAGGTAATGGTGCATTTATTTGCGGCGATCATTGAGTCAATTATCCAGGAGAAGAAAAGTGATCCCATGAACCTTGACAAATTTGGCAAACCTGATAAAAGTCCGTTCTGCAATATTTAAATGGAATTATAATCAAATCAATACATAATTTTTTTTATTTTAAAATTATCAATATGATAAATGTGTTGTTTTTACTATATATTATGTTGAATTTTAATACACAAATTATTCAATTTTAACGTCTTTTTGACCAATTTTTATAGAAAAGCAGAGCCAAATCGTGTAAAGAACACCGCCTTTGTTTAATTTATAATCTAACTGGAACATACAAATTTTGGCATCAATTTTTTCAATAATTGTTATGAGTAAAACAAAATAATTGTTTAATTTGATTGCCTGAAGGTGCATTCACAATAAATGAATAGCTATTTTATGTCCATCTTGGAAGGCTTGAGATATATATGGGATATCTTTAATATTCAATCAAAAATTACCTCTTTGATGTTGAAGCCATGCACAACCTTCAAGTAGGTCGGTCCATAGGTGATGATGGTCATAAAGGCCCAAATAGAACCAGTGTTGGCCACCATTAGTGCCCAGAACGGTGGCGACTTTAATACCTCTTTGAGCGGAAGTTTCAGCTAGAATAATAGGCAAAATTAGATGTTTCCCAAATAAAAACTGATATGATGGATGATGGAAAACTGTTCATTCCTGCTGAATTGACTGGTCAATTAAAAGTAATTTTACTCTGTTGCAAAAGGATCGTGCTCCTCAAGAAATCATAATTACTGAAGAGATATTGAAAATTTCGAGTTAAATTAAAATGAAGTATAGCCTATTTGAGATTTTTGCCTTCTCTTTGGATGTCACGACGTTTTTCTGAAGGTACTCGAGTTCTTCTTGCGAGATGCGTGGGTGCTGTTTGGGCGAGTCGAAGGCGCACAGCCACCACCAGACGCACCACGCGATGCAGATGAACGCGGGCACGTAGAAAGCTGACTCCCAGCCATAGGTGTCAATCAAAATGCCGCACAGAGGATATGTCACTGCCGTGCCAACAGCATTACCTGCGTGTCACAACACATTTCATATTATTCAACATCCTGCGAAAGTGACACGTATGAAATCAAAATTGATTGCTCTTATTTGATTGACATGCACTCTCAGACAGGCACATTCGACCTTGTCAATTTTTTATCAGCTTTTTTACACAGACATTGCCGGCAGCATGTCTGGCTGGAAAACCCGGAAAACCAGTTTGTAGCTTTGACTTCTAAATAGCAAGAGAGACGATTCCGTATGCGGGAAATGTTATTTGGTCAGCGCAGAGAGAATTTTTAAACAAGAAAGTCTACTTTTTAGGAAGAACTTTTGAATGAAGATATATACTGCTACATCTTACGAGCGAACAGGAAAAATCCAGTCCAGTTGTAAAAAAACAAGTGATTATAAATTAAAGTCAACTGAAAAATATCAGGTCAGGAATCTTCTTGCGATACTCACCCATGTAGGAGGAGACGAATTTACTTCGCTCATGCGGTGGTATCCAGCGGCTAGTCATCGAGTGCATGGCTGGCCAGGTCATACCCTGAATAATAAATAATGCGGTGTAAACAACAAAATATTTGAGTGGTTTAAAATATACAAGTTTTGTAAGTATTTTTGAAAGAAAGAATTAAATATTTTATAATTATTTTTAAATGCAAATCGCATTAAGTGAATTTTACTTAATGGGAAGATTAAATTGATAAGTGGGATTAATTTTTGTTCTCACGGCTGCTAATCCTTGAAGGAGTCTTATGGCGATAAGCAGGTTAAAGTCAAGTCTGGCCGCCGTGGGGATGGCAAGGGCTGCCAGTCCCAGCATGAGGTTGGCGCCGCCGTAGACGAGTTTGGTACCGAACCTCTCGGCCAGCATACCACCTGGCACCAGACTGATGATATAGCTCCAATAAAACGAGCCCAGCACAATGCCCTGCTGACCAGAATTCCATGGGAACTCAGCGCCGCCACTCTCCGCAGAATTCTATTTTTCAAAATAATTATTCAACTAAGTTTTCCATTGTTTAAAGTACGAATTATTATCATTTGATTTAAAACTTGAGCACAAGCTGTATCAAATGAAAGTTTTTGTTTGACGATTCTATCAGCACATTGAAACAAAATATTTTTATATTTGTTCGTTCTCCAACCATTCAGAAAAAGAACGACACGAATAAAATGTTTGGAGGTACAAGAAGATATCTATTTTTGTTTGGTAAACACACCTGTTCTTTGAGTAGTGTATCATTGTCAAGCATGTTCATTGACTTCCAATTTTCAGAAATGCATTCGCTGGAGATTATATCGGAGGCAGTGGAGGTGGTGTTGCCCCCCGTTCCCCCCGTCATGGAAACAATGGCGATGTTTATGTTTACGCGCAGCATGTAGTTGACAAAGAAGCCAAAAAAAGAGATAACACCAAGAACGCCCCGCGCCGGAATCCGGCTTGGCTTCGCCCACGAAAACCAACCTAGAATCAATTTGACGAAAGGTTTGCATTAAAAATTATCATTAATTTGACTGGTTGTGAGAGACAAAAGTGCATGCAGTTTCTTTGGATTTTGAACCGATTCTTAAAGTCACGCAAGCAGTAGCATATTCATGTGGCAGCTGCGGTCAACTTACTTGTGCAAATTCTTAAATCAAAAGGGACACTTCCCGCATAAAAAAATATCGCCTGAGAATGTTCTAAGAATATACCGACTTCGCCCAGGATTAATCTAAAAAATTAATTATATATGAACTTATGATACGGTTTTTCGTGATACTGGATTAATCTGTAGATTAATTTAAGAGAATATCCTTAGAATGTTCCAGGATTATTCTGCCGGGGTTTGTTTCAAAAAGCTCTAAAGAATGATCCTAGAACATTCTCAGAATATACTTATGGATTAATCTTTGGATTGATCTAGGATTAATATTTAGCGTATCAAATCTTAACTTTGTATTATTCTTTGAGGACAATCTTAGAATGTTCTTAGGTGATTCTAATATCATTTTAAGGCTAACATAGATTGTGACAAAAATTATCCCTAAATTATTCTTAAAATTACCCTCAGATTGTTCCTAGAATATTTCAAAATCTGTTATTACTATTACTGCGATATAATTGGGAATTATTTAAATACATAATCACAAACTTATTTAGTTAAATTTTTAAAATTTATTTGTTTTTAATCATATCAGGTACAAAATTTTCTCTCATTCGATGCCAGCACCGCCAATCTTGAAGCCCAAACTGCAGAACTTAAACGATTGTATCTTTTCCCGTCGTGCAAAACAGCTGCGGACGGCTTGAAGCTAAAAAAAGGGAGCGACTCGTAGAAAAAAATAAATAAAAGCTTTTTTCAATTAGCTGTGCTTGGAAAATGGAAGGTAGAAGTATGTCAAGTTCATGCATAATATTTTTCCATTTTCCATGCGAAGCCAATTGAATCAGAATGTGTAATCAAAATTCTCGTGAGCGTACAAAAAATGCGACCGCGATTTACATAGAAAGATTATATTTTTCATCACCGATTTAAAATTTACCGCCACCCAAACTTATTTATGGGGTTCTAATTAAGAACATTAAGGACTGGAGAGGATCCCATATCAAAATATTGGTGGCGAAAACCGTACAAGTAGCGGCGAAAAGTGTAATTTTACCATAATACCGTTAGATTTTCAAGTTGCGCGATCAGATCTAATTTCTTTGGACGCAAATCTATAAAATGAGACTTACCCTGTTGACCGCAAGATCCAGGCCATCCGTCCGAGTCTGCGGGACGTCCGTGTTGTCCCTTACTGGCGGCGTCCGGCGTCCTGCGACTCCTGCGTCCGTTAATAACTTAAACTTTGAACGGCGGTTGACCGTTGACGCGTTAGACAAAGAGAGCGAAGCAGGATTTTGTAAGTCTCTTGCTGCTGCTGCTCGCTAGTCCTGCTGCCACCGCCCGTCGCCCCTCCCCCGCTCCAAAACAGAGGCAGGCGGCAGGCATTCCATGCAAGTGCGTGCATGCATGTGCAGCCGCCGCTACCACGCGCACACTTAAATCGCCCTTTTAACCCTTTTTTGTCCTTTTGACCATTATTTTCATATTTGCCCGTTTGTCGGTAGCATTAAATAAGACTCTTTGTGTTAAGAAATTAATTTATTCAATCGCATTTATGATTTTTACCCTTTTTAATCCGGGCAGATTCTTTGAAAAATAAAGGCATCATAATTTTGTATCAGATAATGAAAAAGGTTTAGGTTTTAATATTAAAATTTAATCCATCGACTTGATTAAAAAATATTTCTCAGAAAAATATTTTTTGTGATAACGCGATTTCAAAATATTTAACAATATGGCAGTTAATTTTCTTGATTAAATTATGTTTCATCTTTAATTTTGTGTTTTCAATTTTAAGAAAAATATCTAAGTTCTTCTCTTTTCGGGCTTTTAAAGAATATTCTAGGAACATTAAAAAAATATTCTCAGAATGATTCATAGAATAATCTGGGGATAATCTATTAACTTATATTCAAATTTCCCCTTTGGGATTATTCTAGGGATATTCTTGTAGATTAATCTCTAGATTGATTTTAGAACATTTTAAGGTTAATCTGGATTAATTCCAGGAAAATTCTAGAAATTAATTTTTTAGATTAATCTCAGAATGATCTAAAGAATTTTCTGAGGATATTTTTTTAGATTAATCTCTAGATTGATCTTAAACATTCATAGATTAATCTCAATTAATACAGGATTAATCCTGGATCATTTTTTTGGATTAATTTTTTCGGGTAAATTTTGATTAATCTAAGATTATTCCGGATATTCCTGGGTTATATTTTTTTATGCGGGTTTTTATTGCTTTCATAGTTTAATGTTAGGTTTAAGAATTTAATTTGGGACAGCGAAGCAACTCTGTTCTATACATGCACATGTTAAAAATTGAAATCGAATATAATTTAAGAAGCTGTTAAGTAGAATAAGATTTTTAATCAGGAATCGCGCAATATGCTACTTATGAATATCTTCAAATGCCGTTTCTTTCATGATTCGATGAACAAAAATTGTGTCAAGGAAAAGATTCCAATTTTAACTTGAAATGATCTTTTAGAGGATTTATCACAAGCAACTTAAATAATTTTATTCAGTAATCTGAAGCAGAGATGAGCGTTCATGCATATAGTAAGTTAGCTCTGCAATTAAAGAGGAGATGATTTCTAAACGCACTTTTAAAGCAGTTTGACGTAACATTTTAAGTAAGTTATAACTGTAAACCTTAATTTACAAGCTTATCATGTCCACTCTATGTTTAAAACCACCTGGCTAGTAAAACTGGATCTCACCTCTCACGCAAAGAGAAGTCTAAAAATAAAAATCTGCAAACGAACCACGAGAGTTAAGCGAGTTTTTTATGTGTTTATCGGAATATATACAGTGATATTTTCAATGTTGAAGGGTACACTCTATATTTTTTGCGTTGATTTCATTGGCTAGAATTAATTAGTTCTTCAGCTCAACGCCTTCTTTGCACGATTAAAATGAAACATTATTAATTATCGATGACGCATAAATTATTTGTAGTAAGGCTATCCAAGTTTCCTCATAGGTATTTATATGAAGGCAAATAAAGATGAAGAGTAAATAGTTTTAAATGGAGGCCCTGATACTTCCCTTTTGGAATAAACCTATTTTACGGTACTTTCACTAACAAAATTAGTAATATTCAGGTTTCATATTCAAAGAAAATACTATACAGATATTTATTCTAATTGTAAGAAGGAAGGAAGCACAATTAATCTATTATTGGGTATTTTGTATTTATATTTATTTATCTTATTTATAACTTTTTGGTATATATTTTAAAATATAGACTCTCATTGAATTAATGTGTATTTTGGTGGAACAGCTTTCCGGGTTTAGACTTCTTGTAAAGGAAAAATTAACTATCAAAATAAAAGTATAGGGGACTCACGCTTTCAGATCACTCACACTTCTCGCTCTGATAGGAAGAATCAATGTTAATGCCCTATTCTAGCGGGAAGTGTGAGTTGGGCGAAAATGGTGAGTCTACCATAAATCTATATTTGATTACATAATTCATCTTGGTACAAAATTTGAATTAGCTGTTAATTATAACTTGAACAGATTCAGCTGCCACAAATAATGCCCGCGAAATACATATAAACATTTCAATGCAAATTTCAATTGTTAATCGAAAAAATATATGAGTGGCGAGTGCATCAAAGTTGCCTTTTTTTGTATGGATGAGAACTAAGGCTTTCTGCCTTGAGAATGGTAAGCAAAAATATTATTAATTTATAGGAATGAGGTACAATTTTCTAAGTTAGAGACAGAAGAGAGAATAGGCATCGACAGTCACACAATCCCAAGCACAACAATTTAAATTTTAAAATAATCAGAGAGAGTAAATTCAATTCACCTTTGCCGCCGATCGCCATACTGCTGCTACTTTAGCTGATGCCTGGTGCTCGACTGCCGTTGCATTTTGTTGAGAGTGTCCAGCAGCCTTAACCTGCGTGCTACGAGAACCGCGACAATCAGTCGCCGCCGACTCTCCATGTACACACAACTTCCTTGCCACCTTGCAAGGCTTCTCCCTCTTTGAAAATCAACTCATCGGCACCACTCATGTCTAATTATTAGGTTAAAATCGGGGTTGAAATTAAAATTAATCGAGCGACAAAGATCAGAATAAAAAAATCTTCAAATTGCTCCACAATGAACTAACCATTCTCCCAGTTTAAAATTTAAGCTTTCAGTAAGGGTAACCATTTTACGAATCTTAAAATAGGAATCTTTAAATATATTTGAATGAAGTTCACATTTGACACCTTTTAATTTTAATGCGATGTAAATTTTTGTGCTCACCGATTGCTAGAGGTCTGGTCTGGGACTATAGTATAGAACAACACACGCATTGATCGGAGTTTGATAATTTCCCCCTTTTGTTCACGTATCGCTTTTCATGATGGCTCACGTGATTCGCGTCTCTTCTTTAGTTCGTTATATACCAGCTTCACGGTAGCCAGTGAAAGGTATTTTTTAGTAGCTCCTCTCCGCTGCACACATTTTCACACTAAATAAACTTCAAATAATCCCAGAGAAATCGCTATATAATACACATTAATTTGCAAAAATATTTCGTGTTTATGAAAATTTATAAAAAAAAGATTTAGGTTTTCGATTTTATGTCCATTTGGATGCAAATTAAGTAATATCGAAAAGCAGTTGTGTGTTATATAACGCGAACCAGGAAACCGGCTCTCCCACTTAAGTCTCCTTTTAGCATTCTGATATCTTTGATAACCTTCTTTTACAGAATGATCATGGGCGGGTTTTAGTCTGCTCGTCTGCTCTGTTCTAATTTGACATCTAAAATTCTCAACAAAGACAATGTGTGTTGGTAAAATTACAAATGTAAATTTTCTATATTTGATAGCATATATTATTCGTTTTCATGTTTATGTTTGTTTATTGTTCATGATTAAAATATCACAGTCAACAAGAATATCATTTTAGAAACACGAAAAAAAGGTAAAATGACAAGCAGAAACATTAACGTATGAAGCAAAATGAGTCGAAGTTTGTCATGTGCCACAATAGATTAATAATTGTATTTGATATATCACGTTTTTTGTCGTCTATGTATGGCTCAGATAATAATCAACATCTCTCAAGTCATGAATATAATCTCTTATCCGTACGAAATCTTAAGAAGAACTGTATAATACACTCTCAATATTCATAATACCGAAATTCAGAAGGTTATAAGTGACATTTTCATGTATATAGAGTTCCTATCGGGTTCTTCAAATGTATTTTCTATCCTAAAATTAATTGTGATATTCGCACTTTTATTTTTAATTCTTGTCGCATCCAATAAGAAATAAATGCTGAAATGAACTTAATGCGAGTTGATTGTAGAGAAGTGCGTGGCTCTTAAAACTAAATATAAGCAAGATTAATGTGGTCTGTTCATTAAAACCCAGAAATACCAACTAAAACCTGTATGAAAAGAGAATGAATGAAAATTTATTGCGAGGCTATACCAAATATTAAATTTAAGTTTTGAATATTTGATATTTGGAAAAAAACTATACATACATAATATGCACTATATTAAATCAATGATTTATTAAACGCAATGGGCGTGCAACACTAAATCTATAATTTACCGATATTTTTGCTGCTTCTCTCAAAGATAAATTTCTCGCTGTACACTTTTTAATATGATATGCGCTATATTGCGCAGCTTTCATCAGATCATTATCATCACTTTAACAGGTTCTATGTATTGAAAGGCAATAATTTTGCTCAAACGGCGGTTTTGATTTTCAACCAGGCTTACTTGCGCAGCCCAATCTGTTGAATGTGAGAAGAGACAAACGATGCCCGGTCCGGTACAGGAGGGGGCCGAGGGCTACAGATTTTTACGTGAACGCGAGTCACGTGCTGCTTGGTTCGCCTGACCTCGCCACTCCTTTTCTCTCCCAGCATAAAAGTCTTTAGCATAACCAAACTCATTTTGCATTAGCATTTCATTCTGACCTGTTCACAAGTGTAAATACCTAGATTGGCATCAGTTAATTTAAATTTAGTAAATATGATTATAATAAAGAATTAGCGACCATTATAAATAATTAATAAACAAAGTTGAACCTAAATACATATTAAATTCTATATTTTGTTTGACAAAATTCGTGATGAGAATTCAATGTTTATTTTTAAACCACTGTTCAGCATATACCGTGGGCTATAGGGTCCCAATAACACTACCGAGCGGATAACATGGGGCCCGAGTGGCCGCATAGGAGCTTGGACCCCAATGTGCGTGGTCATCTTTTAGCCTCCCCGCATCGAGGTCTTGTCCCTAAAGCCGCTGGAAATGTGCGAAAACCAACAAGTAGTGGTGAGTCGGCGCCGGTGCGCCTCGGATTCCAAGCCCGTTGAGCTATTTGAGCATTTCGATATTATTTTATTCTAGAATCTCAAAACTATAAATTTGAGTTTTGAGTGCATGTTAAAATCTTCTATTACTCAATCAGATAATACATTTAATATATGCTCTTTGCGTCCCGGAGTAAAACCCGGTCTGTGGTATAATACAGGCATTCCGCGGCAAAGAAAAAAATTAACAGACAAATTGTTTAAAAAGTGCAAAATTTTATTTGCTGGTTTACTTTTTCTTTCCCTTCTTGTCTTTTTTGCCCTTCTTTGGTGCTCTCACGTCCCACAACTCCCTCATCTCCCTTTTGGCTTTATCCACTGATCCACGGAACTCGACCTGAAAACAAAAAATGAAATCATACATTTTATTTTTTTTCAACGAGTAGTAAATAAACAAAAATTGAGGTTGCTTGAATGCGGTCACATATTTTAAAATGAATGTTCTTCTTGAACCTGAGCCTCGCTGGGCCTGGATTATTATGTTTCAGAAGGAGCAGATTCCAGTTCCGATTGAATTTATTATTAAGATCAGAGCTATGGTAATATGGGTACGAAATGTTTTTAGAGATAGTGATCAATTCAATACTTGAGCGGTGTGAAGATATTGCCTGCAAAGCTGGGCGCACCTAGTTTGCGCCTCTAGGAACTGGTTCGCCAGACTCTTGAGGTCCTGTTGGTCTAGCTCAGACATTTTTCACTCTCTTTTCAATCAACAATTAACCTTTGTATAAAGAATAAAATTAATGTGTAACAATGAAATTAATTTTATTTTATTGAGCTTAAAATCGGCTCCAAAGCTATATTTAGAAAATAAAATGTTACGGTGTGTATATGCGAAATAAGGAAAAAGAATATTATCATCAACCGTTTTGCTTCTATATTCTATAATTCAACCGATTCAACAGTTTGAAGGATTTTATAATCGCCATTCGCATAAAAAACAAGCACGTTGTTAAAAAAAATAATAAAAGATGTGAGTCTTACGATTACAATACGAAAACCTGTTTTGCATACTCGTCATGCTGCATACTGGGTCGGAGGAGCATTCCACGTGCTGCATTGCTGCATTGCTTGTGATACTTGTAGAATAACTGCTGAAATCACGAGACATGTGGCCCTTCGTTGGAAGTATTAATTATCATGGTCAATAATAGCATATGATTTATGACTTATATCAACACAATAAAGCATTTCGTAAAGTGTCTCTGAGAAATTCTAAAGATTAGTATTTATAATTTGTTTACTATATAGATATTTAGGGTTATTTTAGAACTGTGAACCTCAAATTATATTATTTATCAGATGCTTTTAGTGTTTAATTGAACTCTGCTTTTAAACTCGTCCCAGCCACGTGCGATTAAAGAGTGGGCTGAGAACTCGTTGCAACTTAATCTCAAAATTTATTGTACCTGCTGGTAATAAAGGTAGAGGACGACTGCTTACAAATAAATATCATTTGCTCTTGATAATATATGTGCACCAAACGTTTTTAATTGCAAGAACAAGACACGCCATGAGGATCAAGTCTTGGTTAGTCTTTGCACTTTTTGTTGAAAATTAGAAACGAATTTTAATCAATATGTGAGACAGCACCAATTATAAATAAGATGCAATAGTATTAATTGCACATAATTATAGATGTTTGTTATCACTTATTTAAAAAAAAGTACATCAAATATGACAAATAAAAATCAAATATGACATAAAAAAGTGAGAAAGCAAACAACTTGATAAATCCTTGCTCTAAGGAGCAATGTTGAAATGGGTCCACTTTACACATCATCTTATCCTATCCATGTATCACATGCATGTATATCTTTAGATTAATTAATATTGCCATATTCAATATATTTTTTGGCATTTTTATTTTTTTTTTATAAAAGAGCCAAAACATAATCAAACATTTCTATCATTGAAGTAAATAATGATTAGCCTGTAGCTATGCAAGCACGTTGCACATATATGTCAAGCGAATTGCCCAAAACAATATGGAGCAGGCGCTTTGGATGAAGTATTAGACTCAAAATGTGTACGACAGGAGGCGCTTTAAATATTGTACTTTCATTTTGATGTTTCATTAAAAATATAATACGTCAAATAATATAGTTCTTAAGAGGTTTGGTAATATTTTTAAATAAAATTACACTAAAAAATCGATCAGAAAAAGCAAAATAAGTGCGCCTGGTATTTTGCAGTCTCCTTCTGCGATTCAGAATGAAGAACGTAACGTGTGAAGCTTAAGCGTAATTAATACCCAATCAAGTCTAATCTGTTGATATGATTTGCTGTTACTGATTTCAACTCTACGTTTTTTTTTTTTTAAAGAATTCTTCTGGGCAAATTAAAGCTTGAGTAACCCATGCTTGGACACGTAAATAAACAACAATTGAATATTAAAATTTGGTGCTCCTCTAAATGAAAACTCCTTTCATGTAAGTAATCAATCAACATATCATAATTTATTGACGAATACAAATACAGTTAATGCACATCGCAAGCCCTCCGCTTGACCCCACATTGCTGTAACAACACGCTTTTTTAGTGAAATGAGGAGCAATACTAAAAGCACAATGCTGCGGCAATCAAAATGGGACAGAGGCGCAGTTGAATCTAAAAATCAGTCTGTTTGAAGCAACACAGTTGAATCAGCATTATGACTTTTTGCTCTTGGAGGGCTTTTTTGCTTTAGACTCTTCTGGCTTTCCAGGTTGCTCTGTTTGGCTCTTTTCTTCTTCCTTCGTCTTATTCCAGTCCTTGAGACCTTCTGGCAGAGTGGTATCCTCTTCAAAGGAACCAGTTCCTTCAACAAACTCTTCATAAGTTGACTTCTCAGGGAAGGGTCTGGCGCCAAGCAACTCAATCATGTCATCCCTTCCCAAAATTTCTTGCTTCAAAAGACGCTCAGCAACCTATCAAATAAAAGTTTTATAATCTAAGTCATTCAACTGTAGATTTTACAAGCTCGCATCAAATTTGATTTTAATAACTTTAAAACAATAATGCGATGGATTGTGCAAATGCATCCATAGATTAAGCGAAGAAAAATAAGAGTATAAGATTAAAAAAGGATGATGGGTAATCATCAGCAGCATTGCAGTATGTAAAACTTTGGAAGCAAATATATATATGTAGCAGATGCGGATTCAATGGGGTGGTGGAGTTTTGATTGTGTTTGTTAGAATATATTACATTGATAAAAAGGGGAAAAGGCAAGGGATGCAGAAGAATACAGGCACTTCTGCACAGAAGCAAAAATTTGATCATACCTTAGCAACATTTTCCTTGTGTTTAGTTAGGAGTTCAATTGTGCTTTTGTGTGCCTTGTTGATGAGAGCGCGCACTTCAGCATCAATCATCTGCGCTGTTTCTTCCGAGTATGGCTTTTCCATGACCATTTCACCAGGCTGGGGCATGTCAAAACTGACGTTGCCCACTCTAGGATTCATTCCATAATGAACAACCTGCAGGGAAACAATTCTTTCAGCTAGATTGACACTCAAGGCTTCTTAAGAACCGACCTGAGCGTATGCACTTTGAGTGACCTTGCGAAGGTCGTCCTGCGCACCAGTGGTGATTTTCCCAAAGAAGATCTCCTCGGACACCCTTCCGCCAAGCGTCATACACATTCTGTCAAACAGCTGCTCCGTCGTGTACAGGTATTGCTCCCTGGGTAAGTACTGTGCGTAACCCAAACCCTTTCCCCTTGGAATAATCGAGACCTTTAGCAAAACAAGACTTTAATGAAACTGTTATATTTGATAAAGAGACAACACCAAACCTTCAAGAGCGGATCTGCGTGCTGCAAGAACCAGCCAGCAACTGCGTGGCCTGCCTCGTGGTAGGCCACGGTTTTCTTCTCCTCAGGCTGCAACACGTTCGTCTTTTTCTCCATGCCTGCAACGACTCTCTCGATGGCGGCTTCAAAGTCCTTCATAACGATGGCCTCCTTCAGTTCTCGGGCGGCGATCAGTGCAGCTTCATTGCACACATTGGCAATGTCAGCACCTACGTGATAGGTTGGTTAAGTTTTTGTGCGACGCTTCACATAAAAGAGCCACTTTACCAGTGAATCCTGGAGTGAGAGCTGCCATTTTGCGGGAGAGGTCGTTTTTGTCGATGCTGGTCTTAAGGTTGCCTAAATGCACTTTGAAGATAGACGCCCGCCCCTTGATATCTGGAGCAGGAACAAAAATCTGTCGATCAAACCGACCAGGACGCAGCAGGGCCTTGTCCAGAATGTCCACTCGGTTTGTTGCAGCTAACACTACCACGTTTGTTGTTGTGTTGAATCCTAACCAGAGAGAAATAAAAGTCATGAACATTACATAAGCATTTTAACCAGACTTTTTATGTCAGGAACAAGTCTAAATGCTTGAAATTTATAAAATAGCTGACACATATTTAATCGTATTTAGGGTTTTTATGAAGTTTAAAATAAAGTTCTACCAGCTATAAAAATTATTAAAATTAAATTAAAATTGGGAACCTAGCTGATCACATCCAACGCTAACAATAGACATTACAGACGCTTTGTAAGTGCAAATTAAATGTTACAAGCCTGAAGTACATACCATCCATTTCTACCAACAGCTGGTTGAGTGTATTTTCCTGCTCTGAGTGTCCTCCAAAACTTCTTCCACCTCTTTTGCGGCCAACAGCATCGATTTCATCAATGAACAAAATGCATGGTGCGTGCTTCCTTGCCATTGCAAACATGTCCCTGACCTGGAGAAAATTAACACAAATTTTTCACCATTTAGAGAATGCATTTTAAAAAATTTTGATTTAAAATAGATACACATATATAATTAACTTTAATTTAATCAACCGTGGATTACATAACTTAATTTAATTCAAGCTGACCTAAATCAAGGTCTGAAGGTAATTTCTTATATATTGTCGTTTGATCTGCCAGATTTCCTACAAACAGGGTTTGAAAAAAAAATCATTTTTTCAAAAAAAAAAAAACAGCTGCACAGCAAAACCCTTTTTATTGGGATTTTCTGCAATTTAATGTCGTTGTCCAAAACACATGAATTAGAATATTAGGTTAAAATATTCAATGCATGATGACAAAATTTAGTTCTAGCGTAACTAATTTCATAAATTGATAGATTTTTGGAAACCCAATATAATTTTTCATTCTGTGTCTTGTTTGGCGCAAAATATGACAATTAAGGTGGAAAATTTAATACTTTTGGGCAAATTGGCAAAGTCTCCCTAAATATGATAAGATACTTACACGTGATGGACCAACACCAACAAACATTTCAAGGAACTCTGAGCCGGAGACCGTGATGAAAGGCACATTGGCCTCACCAGCGGTGGCTTTGGCTAGCAGCGTTTTTCCCGTTCCTGGGGGCCCAGTCAGCATGGCACCTTTGGGGATTTTAGCGCCGAGGTCCATGTACTGTTGGGGGTTCTTCAGGAAGTTGACAAACTCCATAATTTCTATTTTAGCCTCTTCACAGCCTGCTACATCCCTGCTCAATCACACAACATTGGAGGTATGGTGCCAAAAATGATCCAAATACTTACTTGAAGCGAACAGGAATTTCACTGGGATTTATCAACTTGGCTGTTGACTCCATGACTCCACCGAATAAGCCACCACCCTTTCGTCCTCTGCCACCCATCATTTCGGCAGATCTCCTCATCATGTAGAAGAGGAATCCTGCACCAGATTGGTTTCAGACTTGAATTGCTTATATTATTTTTCATAATCACCTATAATTAGCAGGGTAGGTAGAATTCCAGTAATGCTTGCAGCTTCAAGCTCAGATTTATAGACCACTGGTATGAAATTTGGCGGCTCTACGCTCATGTCAATTTGCGCATTTTCAAGATTTCTTTCAAAGGAATCAACGCTGCCAATGTTGAACCACAGGACACCTTGCTGCATGTGAGAATTAGGACTTGACGCCATTTCAAAAGTGCAAACACTTACATTGCCGTCATATGATGTGCCAGGGAGCAGTTTCACCCGAACCCACTTTTTGTTGACAACTTCCAATTTCTCAACGATGCCTTTCCCGAGGAAACTGATATTTGAAAACACAAGCCATAAGCACATAATTATGAAAAAGTTGGGTGAGTCATTACTTATTGACAAAATCTTTCCAAGTGATTTCCTTGTAGCCCATTTCAAAGTAGGCTATCGCTCCAATTGCGGCCATTGTGACAAACATTGCGATCATGAACCACTGGTCTCTTTCCTTGTTGGGCCCACTGCCACCACCGAACGATCCAAAGGACCATGACTGATCGAATGGTCTGCCAGGGCCTGGGGGTGGTTTGGATATTGGGGGTGGCGCAGCCCCTTTGCTTGGTGGTGGCGGCGCGTCCTTCTTTACCTCTCTCGGTTGATCCTTCAAATTGGGCTTATCCTCTGATGCTGCAGGTTTGCTGCCAGCTGGCCTAAAGAACTTCTCAAATCCTTTCGGTGGTTTTTGGCAGAATCGCCGGAAGAGAGACTCAAAATCCACATTGCTCTTTTGGAGTTGTGAGATGCCTTTCTTGATCTGAAACTGTAATTTTTTTTCATAGGTATGTAGATATAATAATTATGTAATACAAAAAATTTGATTGTATTAATTTGTGTTTGAATTCTTCAACATAATAATTATAAAACAATTTTAAATTTGCGATTAGATTTTTGACAGCATTTAGGCATGGGAATAAAACTAGCGTTATGTAATACTCACAACTGTTGACCTGTCGATGTGCCCCCTGCGACTTGCATGAAACAAAAAAAGCTCCACCCTCTTAGCAGTTGGATTCGACATTAATCTGTAAGCCATTTTTGGTGAAAGGCGTTAATTAATTCAACAATTCAAAATTTAGTTGCATCAGAAATTGGTCGAGCCGAAATTCATGTTTTCACTGTGCAGGCACACCCCCTTCGTCTAGGTGCTTATCAGTGCTGCCAACCGTATTTTAAACACCTTCACATTTTTACTTCTTGGGTTTTAGCGGTTTTAGATGTTAGAAATGAAATATTGATAAGGGTGTTTTAACTTGAATTCAATTTAAGTTTAGAGGGATTAAATTGTTTAGTTTAAATAACATTTTTTCAAATTGTAGTTGTTGATAATATAGTTTATAGATTCCACTAATATTAAATTATGGTTGGTATTTGAAATTTCTAGTTTGATGCAATGTTTTTGAAATTTGAAGCGCGGCAATTTGCAGCAGCACCTTGAAACCATGGGTTATTTTTTATTGGCAAATTCATTGGTTGATTCTGTTTGATGTTTGAGCTCTTGTATGTTTTAATTTACCCTCTACCGCGTATAGCAACATTGTTAACTTTAAAATTTCATTAACAATATAAAGATATAAATTTTGGTCTTTATGATTTTGATCATTTCATTTTTAATTGGCTTTTTCGGCGTTTTTTTTCAAATATCGGTGATGCCACCTACCATCAGCATCAAGATGTGGGCAATTTTTCATATTTTGTTATGGAATTTCGGAAATTTCAAAATTAATTGGTTTGATAGGTACGATATTTAATTAAATTTTCTTGCAACGTAGAGGGTGATCTAATAAAAGTACTTTTTATCTCTTACACAATTTTTTTAAATTTTTATTGTTTATATATAATGGTAAGCATCTTGCAATCTTGAATAATAAATAATGATTAGTGATTCGACGGCGTTGATAAATAGTCAATTCACCGCATCGCGCATTGTGTGAGACTCTGTGATATGTTCAACATGTTCCTCTCGCAGTCGGTGCACTCGCACCAACCCATAATACTGCGTCGATATAATATTGCAGCTACGTTCTTGAACCACGTTAGGCCTGAATTTAATTGTCCATTCTATCAATCAATTCACCGTAATCACAAACAATTGCTTTTGTCTTTTTTAGCTGTGTTGCATTATGATGAACAAAATATAATGAGTTGCTAAAAATTCGTCAAGGTACTGGACTCGCTGTGTGAGCTATAAATGTTTAATCTTCTCTCAGGCGCAACGCAAAATCTTTTTACTTTCGAAGCTACTTGGATTGTTTTCAGGGAAATTGATTGATGTCTCAAATTTGATTATCAAACAATGTGTATATTCCTCCAATTTTAATTTCTTTCTCAATATAGTAGATTTCTCTCTATTAATTTTTCCCAAACAGAATTTTCTTCTACAACAATCTTACATCGATTCTCATATCACACTTTTGATTTTTAATGCAAGTTGAAAAAATTAGTATGCAACTGTATGTTTTACCATTCTAGATTATAACACACATGTGCGTCAATCACATTGAGATTAATTATGAAATCATGCTCACAAATTGAAACATACAAAATGTCGTTCTCTTTTTTTTGTTCACAGTTTCACATCTAGAGTTCGTGATCGATTGTTTAAATTGTTAAATCTATTATGGTAATCATATAAAATGATGCAAAAACATACGATTTTTGTGTCAATGCTCGCAATACATGTCGTTCTCTACACTGAACATTTTCGATCCCCTGTCTTATTATAATCAACAATATATAAAATCCCACCCACTTAGTTCTTATGTACATTGTCTGCCCTTAAAAACCGGAAAGTACTGACTTTTTGACATATATAATACCAGTTTAGATCGACGAAATGACAATCATAACACCAAGGACTGAACTACACAGAGAGGACACATTGTTTTGTAAGAAAGGGACACATTCCTGTAAAAAATCAACGTGAAAAAGGTAAAATGGAAGGTTTGGCAATTAATCAATCGGATCAAAATAACAATTATTTTATTTATTGTCAAATTGAGGTCTAGAGCATGAGGCCTTAGAACGTTCATTTTATTGTCTACTTCCACAAAAGCAGTACAAAATGAAAATATTAATCGAGTGCTTTTCGGAAGAGAAATAAGCTGATTGGTGTTGCTTTAAAGGCCTCACACTTTAGCCTGGTTTGGGATCAATTTTGTGCACATTCCTTGCTTCTCTGCATGCCGAGGGGGAACTAATCTGTAAGTCCACGCGCGCGTTTGCGGCTTTGAGAGTTGCTAAATATTGAGCTGATTCAGGCCTTCGGGTGTGAAAAACCAAAATAACCCTAGTGACTATAAACATGCACACTGAAGCACCTTGTGCAAGATGAAAATCCCAAGTCGTCTTGACAAAAAATTCGACGAGGAAGAGAGAAGAGAGGTGCGATCTCGTAAAATTTCTACGTCTACGCAACTGGCTAAACACAATTTAGAAACTCGGTCCAACGGAAAATATGGACTTACACTTAATCAAATACGTGCTTGTGTGAGCCGCGCTGAAAGACTTTTTATGAGGAAACGAGTATTATATGCCTCTGTTCTCAACTTTTATTTTTACTTCCTCTGCTCTATCTCAAAATGTTCACCTAAGGAATCGAATTTGAAATTCGTCTCACTACCGTCAGAAAGATCAAATGCGAATATAATTTCTTGTTTCTGGAAGTGCTATGAGTACGTTTTTTGGGTTTTCCGCTCTCGCAAGCTGCTTTTGTCTCTAGTCAGTGGAGTAAAAGCAGGGTTCAATTCAGTCTATATAATTACGACAAGAACGAGTTATCTGCGATTGAGAAAGCTGCAGCAGCAAAGTGCCAAAACGATGATGTACAAAGAATCGCGGTTTGTGATATGGGGATGAACACTATAGGGGACCTTGGTAAAAGTGAGTGTGCCAAGTACCTAAAGGGTCACTCTCGGAAAGCCGTGTCCAGTGCTGACGCACAATCTTGCAGACTTGCTTTATTCTGTCTAATTCTTGACTAATTTTATTTTTAATTTTTATTTAATGGTTTGTTAAATGGACCTAACATATTTTTAGATCTGCAAAAACGTGTCTTTCGAGCACGAACTTCCTAGGAGACTTTTTACACAGTGGTAGACAGCTCTGACACATAGTAGTAGAAGTTATAATTCACATTTTGAGCGCTAATACACACTGCACGAAATAACTTCTTGTTACAATTTGATTTCTCCCTCTTTGTACTTGATAAAATAACATATTTTACGCACGCTCCACATGACATCTTGAGTTCTATCTATACACATCTTTGAAACGGAGGAAAACACGGTCTGCTAGTGAGACAAAATTCACGAACTGACACACAGCACCATTTTAATGATTTCATAACGTTTAAATACAAATTGAAAGATTCTCGTGTAAGCTCAGGTTTTCACTTATACAATTACATAGCAACGTGTAGTCCCTGATTTGAAATTAGGCTACTCATTATATAATCCGCGAGACTCCCTATACAAAGCGCTCTGGATCTGCAACCTTGCTGCCGTGTATATGCAAAACGTTAAATGAGCCTACGTCGACTATGAGCCACAGATTTATTAGTTGATTAGTGCAGTTCAAAGTTAGCAAATCCAGCCGCGATCCGGTCGAATAATCGGCAGACTCGTGCCTAAAATACTAGTGCGAGCCGAAATGAAGAAAAAAACGTCTCATTAAGAATCGGCCACTGCGCGATGATTCTGAGCATGCAAAAATTGACACTTCTTTCCTCGTGTGGGTGTGATTCGGATTTGCCGAGAGCTAAAAAAGTGACAGTCCGTATGCGTGCGTGTGCGCCGTGAACAAGCATAGCAGTCCGCCGGTTGTCGGCCGGGGTCCGGTTGCCGCGTCGCGAAATGCAGAAGCTCGAACGCGAGAAGAAAAAGCGACTCTTGGGCGATGGCTTAGAAGAGCAAGAACCCGACCCTCGTGCGCCGAGAGTCGCCCTTGCTCCTCCGAGCCATCCCCAACTGTCATATGCTCGGGTCGCCGCCCCCGCCCGCCCCCATCTTGCAGCCGTCGGCGCCACCCCCGCCGCCTCCGCCGTCGTCGTCGCGGCCGAACGTGTTGCCGCCGCCCGACGAGTTCCGACTGTTGCCAGAGCCGTCCAGCCCGCGGAAGTCCAGATTGTACTGAAAATGCATAGGAGAATTAGTGCAAAACTCAGAGATGAAGATCAATAGTAAAAAAGCAAAAGCTTGATGATAAAGAATCCTCTCTATCTTCTGCTTCCATCGCTTTTAATGCGTGATGTCGCAGAAAAACGAGTTCACCGGGGTTGCAAAGCAATAATTTCTAATCGTTATAAAACTATCAAGTGTCATAATTTAATATGAAATGAACTGAAAACAATAGCATTCCTCAAAATCAAACCATACAAAAAGCATTGTAAATATTAACTCATATATATACATCCAAGTTATATAGTCGCCGGGGAAAATGTCAAGCAGTTTTCTTGCGCGACGCGGTAATGTTAGTTGAAAAACTCCATCAGCATAAATTTGGTGGAATTGCAAGAGCAAATCACCAACAAAAAGCTTGGAAAATTGGTCGTGATAAGTAATATCGTAAAAGGGCCTCCTCGGAGCAGACAAAAAGAAAGACTGTTTGTTTTGAACAGAAATAGCCAATTGCTCTATTTGCTCATTAAAAATTGTTGCTGGCGCGCTGGAGCGTCTGAGGCTCCGAGAAAATCGAACTAGCTAGAAAGGGCCGTTGGCAAAAGGCAATAAAGTGCGTGCACTCGCAGCGAGATGACGAGCAAAGGACTCGAGGCAAACGGACGCTCTCATAATTAGCACTTTTATTAGTTTCGTTATTATTATAGTCGGCATGCGGCAGTAAAGTCGTGTCTCCTGCCGAGTACGCCGGGTTGCAGCCGCGCCAAACCGTCAAAAGAGCCATAAACCTATGGCATGAGAGGCAGGTCGTTCCGAGCCGGAGCTCCTTTTAGTCCGAACGATTATGGTCACTATCCGGATTTGTTTTCACCAGCAAATTGCACTAATTTACTTGTCACAAACAGACAAATAACTAACAAAGATTTTAGAATTTAAATATTCCCCTTATTTTTACTATAAAGTTCTTCAATGGAATCTTTGTGTGGATTTTATTTTGCAAGCGAAGAACTGCTGATATCGCCTGAGTCACCTAAACAACTACTGTTGAGCACAAGAAGAAATTATCAAATTTAAAGTATATCAACCTTTTGTAATTTTTATTTAATGTCATTATACAGACAATAAAAGGGTTCCCTCCCAATTATTTCGATTAATGAGTCCGCAGCATGGTAGTGTTTTAAGTCCTAGTAACAATTAAATGAAGGTTTGATTTTGTATCTTGGCCATATTGAAATTTATCTAACGATTGAAGTCAACAAACAATTTTACTACATTTGAAAAGAAACAATGGAATCAAATTTTAGATTCTATAAGTAATTTTACTGCAGATCAGCAGAGCAACTATGCCCCATGCATCCCCAAATTCAAAGCAATAAAAAATATCTTTTTTTGTAACTATTTTCAAAGTTTTACACGTGCGTTTGAATATTCTGAGCTGGGTATGCAGCACCGGTTGCCTGCCATTTGAGCGTTAAAATCAATATTTAAAGTGAAGCAACAGCCGATCCATAAAGCTAAATATCCATCAGAGCGATTTGCCGAAAGTAGCGAGCGGTCGGGTCGACCCGCACCAATCAAAAGCCAGACGCACGAACGTACATTTTCGCACAGAGAGATGAATATTACACTTTTGATCGGCGGAGCTCTCCGCCGAGATGATGGAAACTCAGCCAGCAGCTATTTACTTTTATGCTGCCACGACTCGTCAGTTTAGAGGGCGAAATATTGCTGATGCTTCAAATAATACTTTCAGCGCCGAAGCAGAAATTGCCGAAATTGCTGCCTTGTTGTACAGCGAGAAAAGTTCACCTCAACCTAATGGGGTGGTTTCTTTTACACAATGTTAGAAAGACGTGTGGAATAGGCGAAATTGAACCAATTTTACCGCATTGGTTAACCAGTAAACACCCCCGCCCTTGTTTCGTCACGTATGAATTTATTGTTAGAAGTAAACATAAAACAAGAAGCAAGTTTTTTTAGTAGGCATTGGCGCTCCCCGATGTCGTTAAAAATTAACAAGCAGTATCTCTTCTTCCCGAGGAATTCCTGCTTACTTTTTCTGACGCGCGGAGGAATGTTAATTGCCCCAAGGGCGCTAACGGACCGTGTCGATTAATTGGCGGCTAAAGCGTGTTATTCTCGTGAGGTGAAGCGCAGCTTGGTTTTTTAGTTCGTTAGATGGTCACACACTCGACTCTTTATGACCAACCTTTCGTGTCTTTGCAACTAGTCGATGGATTTAAGTCTCGTTATCGATTGAGGACGGTGCAAGGTGGGAAACAACCACGAATCCATCCCTTGAGTTGTGCACTTAATTTGCTCGGGCATCAGTAAAGTGTACTAAAAATAGAAATAAAAAAGATGTAAAAGGAAAATGGATTAAAACCTTCAACTGAAGTACAGGAGAAGCTGAAAAACTAGTGAACCAAAAACTGATAGAAAAGTTCGGACAAGATTTTAAAATATCGAATTTAAAGAAATTTCACTGATTTTTACTCACTTTTGTGGCGCACATGAAGCACGTGGAAACGACTTTGGCAATGACGTTCATGAGGCTCTTCGTTTGCGTGATCACGGCGTCCACCTTGTTGAACGTGGCTGCCTTGCCAACCGTGGAAATCTTGACGGTGAACTGCAGCTGTTGCACGTGCGTCGGCACGCCATCCAGCTGCGCCAGGAGCTCCTTCTTTGGGCCACCCTGTGGCACTTGGTAGCTGAACTGCCTCACCACCTTGTACAGTCTGTTGGCCTCCTCGGCGAAATACTCGGCCTGCGTGAACAGGTCCTGCGTCGTTTTCAGGGCGCCCTCACCCCGGGTAAACTGGTACATACTGGAGGCAAATCAAAGAGTTGGAAAATTGGAGTTTTTAGTTGCAAATACTCCAAAAATTAATTTTAAACTTCAAAGAAACTCAGCATTTAAATAAGAACATCACCTAGTTTTTTATGTACTGTAAGATGAATATTACATTTTATGCTATTTTTTTGTGCAAATTGTTGACTTTCTTTTCCCGAGATTCTATGTGAGAAAATGCAGCTTCGATAAATCCCTGGTTGAATTTGATCTCAATATTAATTGCAAGAGGTCTCAGCAAGCCATGCTGCACACCGCGCCAGCCAGCAAATTACGGGTCATGTAATAAGCCGCCTCCGTGAATTTGGCTAATCTACACCCAGTCGCTGTTCAAAAAGTTGAAAAATTAAAGCGTGCCAGTGCCCCATTAAACTTCACTGTGTCGTCTAATTTGGGTGCTGTAATTCTAATTACAACAGTAATTAATATGCGTAGTCGAGGTGTATCTTTAGACCTATTCTTTTACTTTTTTGGTAAGTTTTTATTACCACAGTCTTATTATTACTACTATAATTACCTGTGTTAGCTATGGCTATTACTATAATTTTCTGCCTCGTAATTTAAATACTTAATTCTTTGACCCTAACAATTTTCTCAGCCGTGCCAGCCGTCGGTGAAAATAATCTGCCACCGCCGGGCCGAAATTCGGCTAAGCCAGCTGCTAACTTAAAATTAAGCTGCTGAGACCTCTTTATTTAAATTGCTATACATCGCCTCTTGACTGATTGAGCACATTTCCCCTTAGTTGTTTTCACACACATGTAATGCAAAGAGAAACGATGTATGCAACCTGCTGGACAGCCTTGCTAAGAAATTGCCTAATATTTTATCAGACGAGTTTTACCTGAAAGCCATGGAAGACATGTTCTTCGCCCTTTTGACGATATCGTTGTTTTCGTGCTCCATCGCTGAGCCTTGGCCGCCCTGACCACCATGGTTGCCAAGTTGAGCACCCTCCTGTTGCCACCTGTCCGTCTCCGCGTCCATCTCTGAGGTGATTAACTTCATCTCCAAACCAGCTTTGGCGATTTTCGCTTGCTCCTGAAAAATTTCGATGAGTAAACACGTCCTCCTCTCGAAAATTGATCAAATTTATACCTCCGAGTCTAGAATCGATGGTTTCAGTGCCTTGCTGGTCGTGCCGTGTTTCTGCAAGCAAAGAGCCCTGATTTGAGACCACCGACAAAGAGCAATCAGTTGCAAACAAATTATTATACCGGCCACCAAATAAATTGGCAATCAAGCAAAAGCGACCGATAATGACCGACCGCACATTTTAGCGTTCGGCGTATTCGTCCAAAGGGAGTAAGCAGCACGCTAGTGCAGCCCGCCCGGCAAAAAGCTGCGTCAAAAGCACATGCATCATCATTAGGGGCGGATTTTATGCCAGCGGCCACGGCCGTTTGAATAAACAGAAGGGCGGCTGCTTTTTCCCGGCTCTTTCGCAGCGGGTCGCTGCAAATGTACCCAAACTTTTGCGAGCAGTCTGCCTAATCTTCTCCACAAAAGAAGGTGGCTAAAAGTAGCTTACATAAAAGTGAACTCATCTTAATTAACTTGCTTAAAAAATATAGCTTCTTGCTTCCTTTGAAATAAAAAAATATCTAGTTCGATTAGATTCTCTCTTCTATAACATTAATGAAATTTTCATGATCTTTCTTTTGGTACCATTCCATTTTATTTTGACGAAGTGTAAGTTAAGCGGTAAATAAAAAATTAAATATTACTCAAAAAATTTGGTCTTTGAAATCTCAAATAATCATATAAAGTTATAAAGAAGGCGCAAATTTAAATTTTGGATCCATTTCACATTTTTATCCCATAATATTTCAATAATGCAAATAATGATAAATAATAATAATTTATTTTCAACCAAAAATTCCTATTTCAAAGTATGTTGTATTTTGTGCCTTTATTTTTGCAAGGCTAGAGTTAACCAGAATGATATCGTTCACTATCCCCATTAAAACTGGTAATCCGGTTGAATGCGCATGATTTGAGATAAACGCAGGTTCCCCTGCAGCATCCATCCATGCGTCCGTTGGGCTGATTATTTTTGGAGCGTTTTGATCGATACATCAGCAGCCGCAGCAGAGAGTAATGGCATTTGGAGCGGTTTTGACTGAGTGTGACGCCTCAAGTGCCACCCCTGACGTCACCAGCCATATGGCACAGGGGTGGTTGGGGGCCCAAGGGCCTGGGAGTGTACTTACGCCGGGTCGAGGCAGCGACATGTACACCTGCTTGTCGCCCTGACGCAGCCGACACGCCTCGCTCACGTCCCGAGACACCGTCGTCACGTCCGACATCAGACCGTGCCACATGTCCGCAAACACTGAAACCAAAGGACAGAAATCGAACGAGTCAGCAAGGTTTATTTGTCGCCAACCACATTAATTTTCGAAAAAAATTATTTTTCTCGATCATTTTCAGTTTCACAGAGATTGTTCACATGATACTTGAAAAACAATATTGAAAAAAATTGTAAAAATCAAAATTTTCTCAATGATACAACTTATTTTAATAAAAATTATTTAAAATAATAATCTGGCTCTCGTGACATTTAAATTACATAAGAGTTATAATTGGACATAATAAATTATTGATTAAAATTATGACGACACTAGATGTTTTTACTCAGGAAAAAAGTACAGCTCTGGAAAGGAAGTTATCGTCGTTAATCAGTATAGAGAAATCGCAGTGACGCCAGAACTCCTCAAAAGTTGCCTCGTCAGACGCGCAGTAGGCAATGATAACAATAAATAATTTATCACGGTGTCGGCAGTGGCAAAAAGTGCGTTTGTATGTACTCTTGAGTTTGCTCTGACAATAGCTATTCCGATGGCAGAGAGCAGGAAAACACATCATAGATAGAGAGAAAGTTTGTGCGGCGAATGTGAGCATGCATCGTGGAGAGAGCAAGTTTGCGTGCGCGACGAACAACACAGCGGAGAACGAAAGGGATGTCAACAACGCGCTGTTTCATCTCTAGAGTTTTCATTCCACTTATTCCGGCAGCATCGGTGTTATAAATGGCAAAGTGGTGTGATTCATCGCGTGTAGTCGAGCAAAAATGATAAACGCGAGGAAAACAGAAATGGAATTTTGATTTACAGTGACTCTATCGCCGTTGTTCTGCGCGATTGCCGCGTAGCTGAATATGAGGAATGGCGTTTTCTGTGTGTATTTTGGAGAGTTGGAAGGAAAATAAGTTTACCTTCGAGGTTTTCTTTGGCAATTTTTGAGGTAGGATGTAAAGCCAGCGTATGAGCAGCAGTCAACACTTGAGGTCCGTAAATTCGTAGGTTGATTTCCGTGTACTTTGCCGACACCTGCAAGGCGTCTGTGCTGGCAACGTGCCGCAGCATTTTACATATCTGTCAAACCGAGAGAAAGCGTGAAAGGCAAAAAATATTAACAGCTTCGAAAATGACAAAAAGAAAAGATTAAAGTAGACATATCTAAATGAAATTCTACCAGGTCAACAACTCGTATCACTCGAAATTTTTCTCAGAAGTTAAAAAGAATGGTTCAGCACTTTTAAATGGATTGCAGATGTCAGAGACAGCTAAGAAAGAGAACGGGTGCGCGCACAAAGAAAATAGAATATAGAGAAAAGAATTGTCACCTCTAAAACATGCTCGAGGTGCTCGCTAAACTTGGCCGAGGCCTCTTCCAGTCTCTCTGTGTCTGAGGCGAGGGCCGAGTTTCGCACGCAGGACATGAGTTCGACCCCCGCCCTCGCCACGCTGCCCAGGTCTGCACTTTGTGCATGGGTGGTCGCCTGCAGCTGGGCCCGCAGCTCACGCGTCGTCCGCAACACGTCCTGCAGACTGCCTTCCATGTCTGCGTTGGCATCCATCTGGGCAGTCTGTTGCGGTCCATCCAACTGCGGCATTAAAACAAACAAACCTTGAGCAGCTAGATTTTTTAAATAATACTGAAATAAATGTTGGACCTGATTAATTTTGAACAAACGTGGATCCACCAGAATTTTAACAGGGCGGACAATTCGATCATATAGAAAGATATTAATTTAATTAGTTTTAAGGAGAAGATAGCTCTATACTTATTTTTAAGTTTTTATTTATTTTTTGGATCATTTTTATCAGAGAAATTTTGCATATTTTGGGCATGCATAAAATTGTATCCTGATTAGGAGTGTATGAACTGCAGAGCTGGGCAAAGTTCACAAGCTCCACAATAAATTACGTCACAAAGATGGACACATTACACAAATACGTATTATTTATGTGATCCGGCAGCGTGTGGTTAAGTCACGTAATGCCGATCCGGGGTTTGCGTAATCTTGAGCAGGGTTAGTCATATTTTGTGTTTGTGTTCGCAGTCAGTGTGCAGCGGGAAGCCGTTTCTCGGGCTGCGTGCTGAGAAAATAAGCAGCTCAGGCGGCTTTCGCCGGCTCACGCAGTCGATACACAAACGCATAAAATTTAATCCGGCGCTGCGCCAGGGAAGCGCGTGATTTGACCCAGAATGGCGGCGAATTAACCGGCTGTGAGCTCCAAATGCGATAATTTATCTCGACACCCACAGGCGTCCTTGATAAATTGGGCTCCTCTGTGGGAGAGTGCTGAGCCGCATTAGCACATCAGCCTTGACTTCATTAGGATTCCTTTTGGTTCGCTTCTTTTCCAGCGACTTGTATGTTTGCCTTGTAATAAGTCGTTTGCATTCCAACTTTCCCTCGGCCACCGGGATATATATCAAAAGTCGGCAGCAAGGCTTGTTAAACAGAGCGAGAGACAAGTAAAAGCTTGCTGCATGGGGTCAAGGCTCTTTTTGACCCCTCAGCACATCATTTGTGAATTTTCCGCCGGGCTTCTTACACTTAAATGATGCAATAGTTTTGTGACGAGGTCTTTGTAAATTTTTGATGCTCTTCTAAATGCTAAAAGTGAAGCCAAAATTCCAATTTAACTAATAGGGAAATTTATCCTGATCGGTGGGATAATAAACTAATTTACTAAGCAAGATTGTACGTCGAAAAATGGAAGAAAGTTCAAAATTGGGACTGGAATTTTTTTCCTGCTTGAATGTGAAGAGTAAAAAATATCAGAATTTTGCAAGAGTAAGGTTAATAATTCTGGCATCTCTTTGCACTTATCTCAGTTCATTCATTACTTGTACTTGCCGTCGCAGCAAAAAATTGTATGTACAACTTTCAAATTCAATCTGGAAGTTTTACCTTTTTTAACCTCTAAAATTCATCAAATGTGTCAAAATTTAAATTATCCCTGCAATTTGTTTTGGAAATGGTTGCTCGCTGAAAAATTTAAGTCCAGGAAGAATATTTCAAGCATCGTTTACGATTTTAGAGTTGTTAGTTTCCCATGATATAACATTTAGCTGGATACCACGCGTTCAAAAGATATGTAAGGTAGCAGGACTTTATCAAAAGCGCGGCCTAATGCAAGTTAAACTCACGCCAGAGATGTTTGAAATGAAAACGAGTAACTCACAATTAGCCCGTTGCGTAGCAACTGCGAAAGCTCCATTTTGGCGCGATCGCAGAGCATGAGGATGTTTTCCCTGTGTTCGTGGCTGGTGTAGGCCGAGTCCGTGAAGTCCTGACACCTCTCGATGGCCTGCTCCAGAGATCCCGCGAGTCGCTCTCTCGTGGTGCCGACTCCACCCGTCACCGCGGAGCTGCTCCCTATTGCTGTCAATCTTGTCAGCTCAATTAACGATTCAAAGTGGCGCAGAGCACCAACTACTGTCCTACTCGCGTCCCAGTCCTCCTACAAAAATTTTGATTCCGGTTTAGAAATTTTATAGCAATCTGGGCAATCTAGAAAACGAATGAGGCATGAAAAGATAAGGCAAAAGAAAAAATAAATTAACAAATTGATTTTTTACAAATTCCTTTCAATTCAATTAATTTTTAAATCATATAAAATTGGTGTTTCCTTGCAAATATTCTGCTTTTCTGGTCATTTTAGATGATGCAGAATATTATGTAAAAAAATCTCACACATTTAAGTCTAAAATTAAACGAGTAACAGACAGTAAAATCTTGTATATAGAAGCTTACCTCAGCCGATCTGTGAGCAATTTCAGCCGCAGTCTGGTGGTCCTGAAAGCTACCTAGTGGGTCTGCCGAGTTTGCCGCCGCGGCCGCGGCAGACACCTGAGCCGCGCAGTCGAGGACGCCGTCCTTGACCACGTAATGAATGAGGTCCATCGCTCTACGCATCTGGCAGAAAACGGTGTCGCGGTTCTCGCGGGCACTCAGGCACTCTGGATGTCGCAAACACGTCTGAATTCACACAGTACCAAAATGGGTTAACAATCATAGTTTTGTAAAGGTTGTCAGGTAAAAAAATAATTTTTAATCTTCTGTTAGCGAGTACAATTTGATTTTGATAATAATTTGTGTTTATTTATATCTCCTCCACCAATTTGTGCAGCCCTAAATGGTTCTTTTACGTGTCTATATGGTGGCTTTCAATGGCTTAAATGGAATGATTCGTTCTTATTTGATGTTCCAAAAAGTAAAAAATGAACGATCGAATGCTTACAAAAAAAGTAGACCGGGCAAATTTCACAGTTCAAATAATTAATTTGTGAAAAAAGAATCAACAGTTTTTATGATTGGAAAAAGCGTATGCTAGCCAAGTTGAGAGTGTTTTTTCCAACATCGTTCCGATGCTAAATAAATCTTGCGTGGTAACTTTATTTCCTTGATTGGCAATTTGATCAGTAGAGCGAAAAGGCCGAGCGCAATCGCCACGCCGGTCACGTCTCTCGTCGGGTGCAACGAAATTGCATTCCAGCGGCTTGGCAATTCCCTCGAGTGCAGACGTGCAGCAGCCGACACGTCCACTCGACGTTTGACGCTCGCTCGCTAGCTTGTTCACCGCCCGACGCACACACAACACGAGCCACTTTCGTACTGGCAAACTGATTATGCAACCCGCTGGTTACCTTTTGCAAGCAGGTTGCATGACTCCGACAGCTGCGTTGAATGTGCACGAGCTAATTAAAAGCTTGCTTCAGCACGTGCCGAAAAGAGGATTCGTTCTTTTTGTGTTTGCTTAAGCCACGATTAATGACACGTGCGCGAAAAATCGCACTTTGCTTAATGCAACAATGTGATCGTTGAAGTGCCAACAACATGATTAGCATTCTTAGCGTCGTATAAAGTACACACTTTACACTACTTTAAACTATATTTATAAATATTTATTGTAATTAAAAAATGGTTATTTAAAATTAGAAAGCGCACTTCACTTTTCTAACACAGAAACTCCTCAAATTGCAATATAAAATATTGTGGATCGTTAAGGAAAAATTCACATTGTCGTGTTGTTTTAAAGTTATTATACATGTAAAATGAATAGTTATTTTTAGATTTTGAGGCTTGGAATGGTTCCAGAATGAGGTGTTGCATGAAATTTACTTAGTCTATGATACAGGATCCAAAGATAGAAAGCTGAATGTGCGTTGCCGTCCTAAAAAATGGAACCATTCTATAGAGAAGGGCAGTTTGGGCGATCGACCAAAATTCTTTATCTCTCTGCAAAGAGCCGAAAAACTCAAAGCTTCTGCGGCTTCCGCAATTCCGAGATGCGCGTTGGATACGAAAACTTTGCCAAACACAAAAAGAAAAGAGCAATGCGAGACGAAAGAGACACTTTCGCCGCCTGCTGTTTGGGTCAGTGCGGGAAAAAACCGGGCCGTAAAATATTTAGTGTTGGGCATAAAAGAAGGCCGGCGCACCTTGGACGACGTGAGCAGCATCATGGTGGACCTCTCGAGCACTTGTCTCGCGGCTGCCATCTGCGCCCGTCTCCGCTCGTCCTTCAGGTCGTTGTGTCTGTCCCCGGTCAGGTGTGCGAGCTCCACCATCTCTGCGCCAAATTGCGAAAATGCCTTGACGAACTCTGTGAAGTTGCTCACGCCCTCTAACCTGCCTAACGAACGGGCAACCTGAAACACACATCCACAGGATGAAAAATTTGCATCCTTTTTAAAGGCAACCAAAAATCCTCTTGTAGTTAAATGCATTGTTGATTTTATTTTGCTATAGGGCCAAAACAGCCATTCTCTCTTGTTCATGAAAGCTTAAAATATTTTCTCTTCCTTTTTTTCATGCAGCAATTTCGAGTTAAAAAATTTGGAATAATATAATGTTTTGCAGAAATAAAAATAGCATCACAGATGTTTACGTCATAAATTATATTTTTCTGCAGAATGCGCGGAATGTAAATGTCGAGGTAAAAAATGTCATATCTCTGACAAGTCCCATAACAAATGGGCCGCTCAGGTGCATTTGCAGTGTTAGTGTGCTAAAACGAAAGCTGCGGAAATTCCCACGGGTATTGGAATGCAAATTCGCTTCTCGGCTACTGTGAGAGGCTTTGAAATTCAAATGCGTACCTTGTCTTGCGCGAGAAGGAGCTGTTTGACGACCACGATGTCGGCCAACAGCAGCACCCTGGTGACCGAGCCGAGCAGACACCTGGCCGCCCGGACCACCGAGCCTCGGTCCGTCAGACTATCCGTCATCGCCACCTGACACAGTTTCTCAATGGAACACCCTGCAACAAAGAGGACCATTTGTCAAGCCGCCGTTTTTATTAATGGACACATTTTCATAAAAACTTTATTCGCCACTCGGCGCGCGAGCTTAATTGTTTTCCTATCTGCTAAGGTTATTCATTAATCTTGCACGAGGCAGCCACTTCTTTTTGCCTCTTTTTGTAATTATTAAGGAAGACAAGACGGAAGATTGGAATGACAGCCGCTGCGATATGGTCGATTAATCTTGATGCCTCGTAATTGATAGTGATGCTGAGAAAGCTGCCAGACAATTTAATACCGGGAATTTATGTCTTTCCGTCATTCTTTTCTCCATTTTCCTCCTCAGCGTATTTCCAGAACATTTTTGGCATAACGATTCAAAGCATAAATTAACTCTTTAAAAATTGGGTGGGGGGGTTAAACAATCAAATAAAATTGAGACAATTTCATCAAAACTTTGAGTAGCAGCAGAAGATGTTAAGGAATGGGACACGCATCATTAAGATAATTTCAATACTCTTTTATTTATCATTAAGGAGCTTTGAAGTTCAATAAACGGAAACAGGAACTTATATTTTAAATATTAAATTAATTAATTAATTAATTAATATAAAATATAAACAATTCTTTGAAGTGTTGTATGAAGAAGAACATTTACCTGATGCCCGAGCTTCTTTGCACGACTCGTACATGTCATCCCTGATTTCTGGATTGTCGTCTGCGATGGTCTCGCCGACCGTGACGAACCTGTCGACCGCCAGGTTGACCGCTTGGCCCACCCTGGCGACGGCCCGCAGCACCCTGGCAGAGGTGACCCCCAATCCGCCCGCCGACGTGCATTCATTGTGGTGGCTGATCAGCGTCGATATCTGCAACCAGAAAGCGGCACATCGTCAAATTTTCGATCCGCTGCGGCGAAGCGGCTTGGCGTTTATCACTTGTTAACGATGCTCGGAGGAGCGATTTAGAAATGCTGTCGGCAGCTCGGCGTTATGGTGAATTGATCCCGCAGGATTGAAAACTGACTTATCTCTCTTCTCTATGGCCGTAAAAATGTCGAGATGCACCTCGCTTTTCAGTATTGAAAACGTGACTAAATTGCTTTTTGCACCGACATCCATTTCTTTTTGTAATTCAATTCGAGTAAAATTGAGATATAATTTCAACTTTGAGTATGGTTTTAGTTGCATCAAAAAAGGCTCTTTGATCAGTAAGCTATCATAAATACCTTCACACAGGTTATATTTCAATTTTGGGGTTACAATGCAAATATTTCACTCTAAGCTCGCATAGAATGAACAACATAAACACGCATTTAGAGAGTAATTTGTTTTCTTTTTGTTTGTTTAATTTTAGGGAATTTGGCTTAAGATGGTTCAACATTCTTGTTTTCTCAAGAGAGATTAGTCCACTTTGGCAACAAGACTGAAGAAGCTGTAAATTTATGTTTGCGTTTTATTTTTGGTTAGAACTGGTCCTCTCATTTAAACTCTAATTACACGTAATGTGATGTTCAACAAAAAGGATCAGTCTTTGATTGAAATTTAAATTTTACTCAAAGCTATATATATATCGTACATTTATTTTTTAAGAAAGCAATTAGATCAGTGTGAGAAATACAAAATGGAAAATCTCCAATTAACTTTTAGGACAAGCTTTCCTTCTTCTAGTTATTTGTTATTTTCATGTCGAAAGAAGATTTTTCAGCCTTTGAAGAGAGGATGGTTCTTTGGGAATATGATTTTTTCAGGGGATGATTTTTGTAGGGAGGTCAGGAAGTATTTTTTTTTAAATTCGTCACTATTAAATTTTTTTTATCATACTCAGCATTTCTAAGATTTCCTGCTACCAGTTGTATTCTGTTTTGCAGGTAAAGTACTACTGATTAGTTCTGAGTAAGATATATTGTGCTGTCCAGTACATAGATGTGCCAAATTTTTCTTCAAAATTTGCTCCCAGCTGCCCATTAAGTAATTCATTTTGTTTTTCTTTCTTCGAATCTTGAATATTTATTAATTTCCGCCACATTGAACAATAAATTAACAGTATTAATTACTCTGTTTCCAAATATTTTCAATGGAAGATGTCACTGTAGAACAAGCAACACAATATAAATTGTTTCAAACCGACAAATTTCAATCGACTTAGAAGGGAAACGCAGAAACGTGTCACTCCAAATTAGGGAGGCTGGAACAGTGGCATTTAAATTGCGACGTGCTTACTCCCGTTGGCCTTATTTACGCAAACTGTGTCAGTTGCGCTGGCGTGTGGAACCGATGACGCAGACGGTTCCAAATCTCTGCTGCGGGGCCAATCCAATTTGCTGCGAAATTGAATGCCTACTTGATGCGGGTTGCCTCTTTTATAGGCCTTTGAGATTTTCCGCCGCATAACTGTTTTCCTCGGCACGTCGGGGAAATAAAATGCTGCATCTCAGCAGATAGCCGGGCTGCTGCTGCCGCTGCTGTAATCGAGTTTCTCGGCGCGCGCGAGAGAGAGACGTCTGCTGCCTGGCGCAAACGTGACCGTGCATTTGCCCCCTTCTGAGGCGGCCGCATTTCACGGGTATTGCGCTACTTTGACGGAATATTGTGTCCGATGCGTGCTGTGCGCAGTGCACCCCCTGGGCAAGCAGGCAGACTGGCAGGCAGGCGAGCGAAACCGACGTGAACGGAGGCGATGAACCTCGTGTGCGCCAACGCGAAAACTGCGCCTTAATTTTGTCTAATGGGCCCCTTCCTCGGAATGGGCCCATCCGCGTGCAAGAAGCTCGAGCATGGCGTGCAATTTCCTCTAATGTGGTTTTATTTTCGCTGCGTGCCTTATTTACGGCCGACGTAAACGAGCTGCACCGGAGAAATTTTGGATCTTATTAAGTGTTTGCACTAGGAGGCCTCCGGTGAAACAAAGAAAAGGACTTGGAAATAATTAGAACCGCTTTCAGGCTTTATTCGCCGCTCGCGGAGCTCGTTAAAAACGACTCCAATGTTTGGTGTTGGTGAATGAAAAGTGACCAGCTCAATTTAAACTGTTTGTCTCATTAGAAAGAAAGCAAGCACCGATATTTTCGCTTGCAATCCAGTGAAATCAAGAGCATTCTCCTCCCCAGCTGTCACTCTTTTACTGTGAACTAGTTTTGGAGACATCTGGTGCCGTTTCATTAGCCTGGCAAATCTCACGAAACAGGGCACCAGATGTGGCTCGAGCTAGCCTATATTAAACAAAATTGATACAAATTTTCAGCAGCAAACAATTCCCTTCTTTGGAACGGTGTGTACATTGAGCGGGAATTTCTTCGTTCTAAAACTAAATTGCATGGGCTAAAACAACGCAGTGGCACAATGGAGCTAAATCCGGCCGGGCGGTGTAATTTGCCCTTCTCGTGCTGGCCACGAGTTGCCGAGAGCAAATTAGCCGGCACGCAATAAATCGAGTCGCTGCTAATTGCAAGTAAGTGCGAATTAATTTATATTTGCAGAGCCGCACGGCAGACCAGATAACAGTGTGTTTTATTAATTAATTCGCTGTTCGCGTGCGCCCGCTTCATGCCGTAACACTTCACGCCTTCGTTTTGTCCATTCATTCTAGTAGCTAATTTATTCATTAATCGCGGCAACTATTTCCCTTTCTAACGAGTAGCAGATTTTATTACACAAAGGAATCAGTTGCAACTTAACTGTCTCATTTAACTAATTGATTATTTGAAAGCATTTAATCTCTAAAGAAAGAGTATATATTGCTATTCAATTCGTTAGAAAAAAATTAATTCTAAAAATACAATTATTGTTCAAAATAGGTCAAAACTTTTATTAACTTGATTGCTAGAATATAATTTGCTAAAATGTTTCTGAATGAATGTGAGCCTCAAATGGAATTAAATTCAGCTTCAATGGCGGGAAACGAGAAATGAAAAGCTCCACTTTTTGTGAATGATAGCATCTATCCATTGTGCTCTGGGGAATTCCGGCTTGGAAAATTGCAATAAACCATTGTTCCGTGTCTCCGTGGGTGTTTGCCCTCTGTTTGCATACGCCGGGCTTTCTCGTTACGTGCCAGGTAACTAGAGAGGCCGTAATTTTGCGGGGCTCAGATCCTTTCGAGCCGTTTTCCTCTCTCGGGAAGTGAGGGTGCTCGGCAAATTTATTAGTCTGCCTTTGGAAACATGTGTTGCGACAATTAACAAGTCGTAAATCTGCGTGCGCGGCCGTATAATTTAAATTAATATTTGGCCGCTGCGCTTTGTTATGGCAGCGCTGGGCGCGAGAGTGAATCGAGTTACTTGGGAGCAGCCTTTCTCTCTCACGCGCCCTTAATGCGATTTGCTGCGGATGAAAAATTTGCGCAACAAGTTCCTGCGTTTGTGTTTTTTGCCGACTTGGCTGTTGAGTTCGCTGAAGGGTTGGATCTGCGAATGTGCGTTAAAATATTCCGCTTGAATAATCCTTTTAGCGTGCATGCGGCGATTATGTTCCCCTACTCTGATTATCGCGAGCAGGATCTTAGCTAAGAATATGTGAAATTAGTCGATGTTGAAGGTGGGTTTCTTTCATTTTACAGCTCTCATGTAGAAATATAAGGTTGTAGCCCAAGCTCTCAGACTTGGAGTAGAGAATTTTGCATAAATGGAATGGAAGTGTTAATTGAAGGGTTAAAATGTGTTAAATTCTGATTCTGCTTGAATTGATATTTAAATTCCAATATTATCCGCAATTAAATTTGGAAACAAAAGCCTATAAAGAGTTAAAAATATTTTGATATCGTAATAATTGCGCTATAAAACAATATTTAGCTATGAAACATATTCATAAACCTCGTTAAAAGAAAATCCCTTGATGACGTATATACATCGGATGAAAAATAAAACAATTCAGCGTTGAAATTTGAACTATGGTGAGAGTTTCTTCTTCTTTTACATCTAGTCATTAACTTGAACTGCTTAAGCCTTGAAAGTGCAAATATTTCCATCCATTAATATAGCGCAATTTTGAGGGCAAAACGCTTGAGGAATTAATGCGGCCCTCTTTCATGCTCTGGAACTATTTCTGGAACCTCTTGATTAGCAAGTCAAAACGCTTCACCTTAACTTTGCTTCGTCGTTATGAAGGATCTAAAGGTCACAAAGCAGGCTCGTCCCTTCTTTGACGCAAGTTACTAGATTTTGCACAATCATGCACCTATTCAATTTTAGTACAAGTCAAACGTCAATGTAATAATCTAAAAGGGAATCTAATTAAATTATGGTATCCCCACAGAACAATGAATTTCTTGTCATTTACTTTCCAAGAAAAAATGAATAAATGATACAATTTTGTATGATGTATATTTAGAGGAGCATACAAGACATAACGTCATTTTAATTTCCTCAATGGATCTGTTGGCCACGTGGCATTAAAACAAATCTTGTGTACCACATCGGTTGTCTAAAAAAAACAGCCTATGAAAGAGAATCCAGTTAGAGGAAGAAAAAAGGCGTAACGACATTGTGCGATAAAAGCAAACGTGCAACAGACAAAGCAGCGAATTTCCTCGGCATCATTAATTTCGTCCGCTTTTTCAGCCTGTTTCGCATGTTTGGCGTGCGTGAAAATGACTGATTGAGTCAGCCGTTTTTGCCTGGGCGACGAGAAATTACTATTTGGTCGTTGGCAGCACAAGATCTGTCTGCCAGAGGTATTTGTCATTAGGGCTGAAATATGCTTTGTCAACCACAATGCATTCTCCGCGGCAAGTGATGCATTATTTGCCACTTTTTCCCCACATGTCAGCCCGAGGAACACAAATTCGAACGTACGCAAGCATGGAGAAAATCGATTCGCAGCCCCTGCGAGTCAGAGAGACGCTTCGGTCAAATTAAAGGCGAAGCGCAGGAAGCCGACGATTATTTGTCAAGTATCTTAAAATTTGTGTAGCCCGACCGCTCACAATGCCACCGCCTGCTACTCACCCCATCGATTTTTCCCTCTCGTTTTTCAGGAAATTCCAGCTGCGACTCCTTCCACGCTAATTTTCACCTCATCATTGAATAAATTTGGTAAGCTCTCAAATTTGTGAATGCTTTATTTTCCCAACATGACAGGTCACATTGAAAATGTGAAGATAGAAAAGGCAAATGGAAAAATTTGATTTCACGGTAAGATCTAGGTTCAAGTTCCTGAGTATGGAAGTCCATTCAGATGAATACAATCTTTCAAATTGATGTAGAGGAATAACGAAAGTTTCGAGAGCATTTGAATTAGTTCTGCCACGAGGAAGAATAATTTGTTGTATAGAAAGATGTCCTTTTTCTGCCTTGAAAGGTAACATAATATATAAATTCATATCCATAATAATTTTAATTTAAAAAAAAAACTATTCAAAGTTATTATTGTTAACTGATATTTTTTCCCTTTCCATTCATTCAAATTGGATGTAGATATATCCATCCATATCTAAACGTAATTCAATGACAAAAATTAATCTCAAGATAAATTAAGAGATGCAGTAATGAAAAAATCGTAATTAAAAAATGGGTTTCAAACTATATAATTATGCATTTCTTAAATCTAATTTAAATTTTAAATCACCGTTAGAATATTCTGCACATTTCATTGTGTGTCGTCAGAGGTGTGAGAAAAGAAAAGTCGATGCCTGCGTCTCTACCTAGGAGTCAATAGTGCGCCACAATAAAGCAGCAGCAGCAAGCAGTACCCTAGTCTGAGGAGTGAAGCGATTGTCTTGGAAAAGTTGGACCAAGGCTCGTTAAAAGTTTGTCATTCTGCAGCGAACCTGCCGGCTGAGGCCTGCGGAGAACGCGCGCGAGGAATGATGAGCGTGCTGCGCTCTAATATATCTGTTCCTTTGTTAAATATATGTCGCTGAATTCCAACACGAGAAGCGAGGAGAGAGACGGTGTCTCGTTTAAATTGATTACGCCGCCTGCTTCAGACGACACCGCCAGACACAAATTGTTTGCGCCAGGAGGTCAGCCGTTTGAAATTGAGCAGTTGTCTTTTTACAATGTGCGGAATCCCTGAATGCTGAAACCACATGGATCGAAGTAAAATGAGAATCAAAGGTATATAAAAAAGAATTAGGTGCGATAAAATTCAAGCAAAATGTTTTAAGTATACACGTTCAGGAAAAACAAGAAAGGTACACTGTGTCAAATCTACAAATATTGAAACTGAATTTGTATTTTGAAACATTAAATGAATGAAAATATTTTAGCAAAATGCTTCTTGTTTTAATCAAAGGAAAGCAAAATAACTCAATGACATATTTTTAACCTCTGCTAACAATCAGTACATCCCGTGGGCTATGAGCTCACCAGGTCCCAGTAACATTGCCGAGCGGATAACATTCATTGGCCTGAGTGGAGGAGCTTGGGCCCAATGTGGCCATCTTTTTGCCTCCTTTCATTGAAACGCCAGAAATTTGTCCCTAAAGCCGGTGGAAAGGTGCGAAAACCAGCAAGTGGCCAGTCAGTGCCTGTGCGCCTCCCTTTATGTTGGATCTAAAATTTTATTTTTCTAATATTGCATAATAGATTTATGAATTGCATTTGGAAATATCGTGTCATAATATGTTTCATATTTCTTTAACTAATTCTAATTTTAACCACAGTACACCTTCAATAATTAATCGTTTTATTTATATCCTTGACAAAGCAACTTTGTAATTATTCTTCAATAAAAAAACTATTCAGGATAATCAGTGGGTAGTGCGAAAAAACCAGTTATATCATGAAATAAATTTGTTATTACAAAAATCAATGAAGATTGAAGATTAGTCTTTTACACTTGTGATGATAAAAATTGCAAAACTTTGTTAGCAGTGAAAATTCCAGAGCTGGAGAAATTAGAATGTAACAATTTGTGTTTTCCTACCACGAGATGGTTCCTGTAACTTTTAACGACGTTGCATAAATCGCCACTGTCTAATAAGATAGGACACGTAGAGATTGTGGGAAATTGAAAAGTGCGCTCGCAGTCAGATTTACGGCTAGCCCGGCTGTAAACTCTTTATCGCGGCGCCGTCAGCGAACAAAAAGGTGTCTGCTCTTGAGCTGCCTGCCCGCCCGCCTGACACACTCGCCGGGCTTTAATCAAACTTTTCTCAAATTGTGTTTTCCCATCCGTTTTAATGAAAAGCGACCGAGCGAGCGACCACTGCCGAGAGAAAGAGAGGCAACCCGGCGCTTGCAGAGTTGAAAGCACACTTTTGGATGGGAATTTTGCAATGCAGAAGCCCTTTGTGCCGCTGTGCAATGAGTCCGCTCGCTGCTTTGGCAAAAGCCTGCATTACCAAGGCAAATGAAATTAGAGCAATGCGTTCCATAATACAGTCCACGTGCTTATACTTAATGCCCTTCTTAATGAGTGGAATATTTTGGAACGCCCCATAAAGGGTCTATTCTCCAACAAAATTTTAAATATTGCTAATGACACATTGTCGACCAAATATTGTGTGGAAAATATAAAAATAGTTGAGGCCAAAACACATATTAGCTAACTGATCTCGTTTTGATCTTTGAGATCGAAATTTTGTTCTTCTTTGTATAGAAAATTATTCAAAAATTACTCAAAACCAACTTTTTAATATTTCCCAAGCAGACTCGGAATATTTTTGGTGAGGACTGAATAGATTGGACTTGATTTTTCCCTCACAAGGTTCATCATTTTTATTTATTCGAAATAATCTCTATTCATTAATTTAAAATGGGAATTCAAATTGCAGGGTCACCCTCACATTAATACTAGCAACATTTTGACGGTTTCAAATAAACCTAGAAATCATTTTGCTGAAGTTGCAATTTGCTGTAAAAGCTTTTTCATCTAAACTCGCTCGAAACGCAAGGCGGAACACTTGTTCGTTTCTTGCCGGGACGCGATATGAAAAGCGGGGGAGGAGAATATGCAATATCCATTTCCTCACTGCGGTCATTTCCCATATTTCCTCGGGGCGCCGATTGAAAAATGCCCCGCTTGTTTCTTTTGGTGTGCAAAAACGGCGGAGGCTCCTCTTTTCTTGCGGCACACACCGCGATAAAATATATTAGGCGCGGCTGAAAAATGGCTGCTGCTTGTGGCGGTCGAGATGGAAAAAGGAAAGACTTGCTGCACTCGTCGCCCCATATTTCAAAACTCATAGCGTCCATGAGCTAGCGGCGGACGCCTATAAATTCGGAAAGCAAAAAAGGTGCGTCTCATGAAATTATTCGAGCGAACGACGCAGCGAGGGGCTTATTAAAGAGGCCCTGCTGCCCAATAAATGGGCCGTTTCATTTTCAAGTAGCTGTGTCGTATGCGAGAGACAGAGAAAATGTTGCACAAAACCCATTCAACAGGCCCGGCGCTGCATACATTTGTAAAAAGCCGCGCGCGGCCTTGTTGCTTTTATTTAAGCTCGTAAATTATGTGCGCGTGTCAGGCGAAAGGGTTAATCGTACCCGGCCGAAAATATTGCGATCGTTGCCCCGGAAAGAGTATAAATATTTTCATGCTTTTTGTTGCTACGCGCGAGGCAACTCTTTGTTCCACTGTAGGGCTGCCAAAGCCGTGTATTTTCCGCGCAATAATTGAACTTTCGACGACGACAAATGTTACTAGGAATGTCATGCAAAACGGCTCCAGTGGCCACTTTGGCACTGTCCCCCATGGGACTTGCGTTCCAGCCAAATGCTGCAGATAATGGCTACATCTTTTTCCACTTTTGTTTCCCAGACCTTTCCGACTTAACATTTACATAAAAATACAACGAATGATAAAAACGACAGTTTTAGCCATGCGAGAAAAGCGTTTGTCATCGATTTCAAAGGGAGATGCAGGCTTTTCTCCATTTTAAAAAAGTAATTTAAAAAAAAACGAACAAAGAGCATTGAAGTACATTTTTATGAGGGTTTCAAAATGCTTTTCATGAGTAATAATATATTTTTCATTCGCTTCCTGTTCTAACAAATATTGTACACTGGTTTTAGCTTAGTTCGTGAATTACAGCATGTCTTGGCTCACTGTCAGCATTAAGTTTCTTTAAACTTGTTGTCATGGAAAGAACAGCACCGCATTACACGGCTGGCAACCCCATCGACAAATGTATCAGCACGAGAGCAAGCACTTTGTGGTCAAAGCTCAACACACGCAACACCATAACGTGTAATTAGATGCTGTAAAATTAGCCTCGGGAAATGAAATAACTCTTGCTTTTTTATTGCCTCGTTCTAGAGGTCAGGCAATGAATATTTTAGCGCCTTTTCGCGAGGGCCGGGCACATCCCTCGGTTCCACACGCGTGCAGTATGAAAGAACAGTTAAGCATTAATGTAATCCACACTTCGCAACGGAAAAAATGTAGTGTGGACTTGCGGCTTTTTGTGTGCTAGAACAAAAACATTTCCTCGTGAGCGTGAAATATGAAAATTGCACTCTGCATGGAATTTATGGCCGGCTTTTATGCTTTCAAATTATGATGCCATGAGCTGCACTCACCATTGACCCAGATAAGGCTGCTTTCTGCTTCGGAACACAATGAAAGAAAGGTTCCGGTTTATTGCTCACTATTTGACTAGATGCCCATTACCGTGAGGTCGCGAAATAATGGCTTTTATGGTACTGCATTTACTGTATATGTTGCTCTGATGTTATTGAAACTGGACTAAAGTTCGCCCCAACATATTCAACAGACTATAAAATATTTTGGCATTTTATCTGCATTAAATGCTAAGCTCTTTTTAGGTCACAATAATTTATTTTTTTTAAAGCAAAAATTTGTTCGCAACTTGTAAAGAGAATATGAAAAAATCAAAGTACTACAAAACAAAGCAATGCACTTTAATATTAAGGTTCAAAAGGAAACCAGATAAAAAATATTGTGTATTTGAAATAATTTAAATATATGAGTTTCACTAGTTTTTTAAATTAATAAAAAATACATGTTAAATCAAACGGATTAATTGGGTCCCTTCAATTTAAGTCTACAAAGCTTAAAATCTTCTTTCCAAATGTTGTTCCTACATAATTGTCTCATTACTTTATGGATGTGTGCTGATTTGGGGCAGAGTTGCCCTGCCAGCCCATAATAAACTTAATTTTGAAACTAAAATTTTAATAAAAAAAAATTGTCGAGTTATGAAAATTGAAAACAAAGTCACCGATATTATTTAATATTTTAAGATTAAATACTGAAATGTCAAAATTTGAAACTCCTTGAACTGATTTTATGTATTCAAGTATGTTAGCTCTCCTTTATAGAGACTTCGTTGAAGAAAACTTACTGTTAAAAAGTAGGCCAGATAGGAGTTAGACTTGCAAAAAAGAAAATCCCAAGTCATAATTTTCACGCTCTCTAAAGAAAACAAATGTAGTATCTCATAATGTGCATAACGAGCACATGACGTAAAGCACAGCCAAGAATATTGCAGGAATGTAGCACAGGGTGCTTATTTCAATTTTCTTGCGCTGCGGTGTCGGCGCAGGAAAAGGAGAGTTTGTTTCAGCTCTCAGTGTGCTGAGGGATCGAGGCTCGGAGCTGCTTTTTGCAAGACGAAAAGAGCTGCAAAATACCTGCCAGCTATTTTGTGTATTTATTCAGAAAGAGACGTGCGTGTGCGCCTCTGAATGGGCCTCTTTATCCGCCTCAGGCAGCCTTTTCACCCTTTGCTAAGTAAGTCTCTCGCGCGGCGAGGTGCGTTTTGCGATAAATTATTGACCACGCGAGCGAGCGAGCGAGTGAACGAGCGAACGAGAGCGAGAGGGCGAGAGAGGTAGTACACACACAGCAGCTCTACACCCCGCCGTGTAACTCTGCCCGCTCTTTATATTGATAGTGGATTCATCGATTTTCATTCCGCCTTTGTAGGTTTAAAGGCAACAGCACAAGCAAAGCAGCCGGCGGGAGACGGCGGGAGCGAACTGGATACCACCATCCAGTTCGCCGCTCCTCGCAACTCTTCCTTATCTGCGCCAAACTTTTGCATCCAACTTCACTGCTCTCGTCGCATTTTTCAGCCACCGCGCCGAAGCAACATGCGTCCCATTTTTTGCAATTCGCGACAGGCACGAGAGGGGAGGCTTTTTTGTGCAAATTAAGCCCGAAATTTGGTGCTCGTTAAGGCTGCGGTCTGTTGCCACACAAAGTGGAAAGCAACAGACACACCTGAGTAGAAATTTGCTTGTTCAATGTTTTGTCACATTGCTCATCAGATGATTTCAGAGGAGCTTTGCCTTTTTAATTCTATATGAAAACGGGTAGGATAATTGTTATTAAATTTGAATTTTTGGCCAAACCTGTCTCAGGAATATTTTTTACTACCAAATTTAATTGTTTCTCGACAAATTTGGAAAATGATACAGTGCACTTCACAATTTACAGATTATATTACACATTTCCACGTCTGCGTCTGAGTTTTGTGTCCCGAAATTCCTCAAGCTGGGTGAGGGACACTAAAAACATTGTTTCCTTGGAAAATTGCGTAAATTTCATTCCACCAAAAACTAGTCGTTCTAAAAACCCATAAAGGCAAAATACAATTAATAATCAGGTAACAATAATTTGTCAAATATAATAGTCTCAATAAATATTTTTATAACGAAAATACTGACAGTTTCAGAAGTAAACCAAATATTTTGCGATATATAGCAATTATTTTTTTTCTAAGGCTTAGTGATTTTTTGGCCCAAATTAGCCGTTTTAGCCAAAGAAAATTAAGTTTAAGATGAAACATTTAAATTAGAATTCATTGATTGATAAAAATATGTCATGTTAGTTGCTCATGGAGAAATGTAGATCAAATATCAATTGCAAGAATCTGATGCAAAATATGATGAATGATCCGTGTTCAAAATTTGTCAAATTAGATTTTGGTGTTAGCAAAATTGTTTTCAGGAGTCACTAACCAGGACACGCGATCCGGCAATTTGAAACGAATAATGCCAGTGTTCAATTCTATCTTTAGTTGTTTATACACATCGAAGCAGCCTCAAAATCTTTCTTTGTTTTCAAGAATTTGCAAATTTTCCTAGAAACATAAAAAATAGAAGAGTGAATCCTTTATGGTACCAACATCAGTGGAAATTAATCAGCTAGATTACTCCTGACTAATTTGCAATTGACAGAAGCGAACTGAGAAACATGGATAAAATACATATATTTAATATTTGTTATTGGCTTTGACGAAAGTGTGTCATGTTTTGCTACAACGTCACTCGGAAATCAAGAAATTCTTGTAAGTTATGTAACTTATTAGCATTAAAATTGGGGGGCATATATGTAGAATTCTAACAATATCTGATGTATGACCTCGCCAAAAGACAATAAAGATGATAATAATTAAAAGTTTTAAGCTGCTTCTCGTATTTATAATAGTGCGGCCCTCCCCTAAACTAAACTGGAAGGTTAATACGCAGCACATAAATTTGGGGATTGCGATTAGCTACAGCATACACCTATGCTGGGAGGGCACAAAATAAAGGGTTTTTTCGGTTAATATAGCTGTGTTCCTCTCTAATTAACTGGAAACAGTGGGAGTTACGACGAAAAATTTGTATGCATTTCCATACAAAAATCGAGAACACGCATTAAGGATCGAACTCTAACAATAAACCAAAAGAAAATTTGTTAATTTACATAGTTTATGGTACAATCCACACAGCAAATTAATCTGGTTTCTCCAGAGAAGTCATTGCCGAAAACAATCACTTGCACATTTTTTAAATCTAATAATCGTGAGTAGAATATGTATATATTCGTGCTCCGGCGAGTTCGTTCGTGTTATGCGAGAAGAGGCGAGTTTATTAAAAGATCTCGGCATGGTTGGCGAGTCGAGAGCTGAAGAGGTCATTAATTTTGTTAACAGGGAGCGTGGTGCACATTCAGGTGAGCAGAGAGGAAGCAGGGAGGCGTCGAGTAGGGTGCGCGCGAGGGCGCATCTCCTCTCTTCCTCCCTCGCTGGCGCGCGCTGGTCCTCTCGCGCGTCCGTCGTCTTTCTGCCTACTTATTTTCCAGAAGCGGCTTTTAATTAAGTCTCTGCGCCGTGATGGATTGTTGCCGGGCAATTATTCATTTTTCCGCTGCGGCCGCCTAATGAATTTGATACTGGCTGCTGCCGTGGCCGCTTGATTAATGAGTCCAATCGTTTGCGCGCGCTAATTTGCTCTGCAGCCAACCTTCCTTGCGTGCGTGCGTGTTTAACGAAACTTCGCGCCGCACAAAAAGCCGAATCGACGCCTGAAAAGCATGCGATTAGCGGGCAAAATGGTTGTACACAAAACCCAAAGTCAGATTTTATCTGGGCCTAATGCTTTCACTGAAACGGAAATGTTACAAAGTTTAATTTGTGTTCAACACGAAAATCATCTTGCATAGGCTGTAAACGCTGACGTTGTGAACTAAATAAAACCAAACTCTTTTTACGGGGGAATTTCCTAGATAAAATATTCAATTGAACCAAACACTCGGAGATTAATAAATAAAAAAACGGTTCCTTTAGTGGTAGAACACGAATCGAGTGGAAATAAACTAGCCATAGTGGAGAGACTATTTACAAATAAAGTCAGAGCAAGCACGGTCGTTGCTGGCAAACTATGCGCAATTGATTTTGACCGCCTCTCTTTTTGCGGCCGCATTTCTGCCCAGCGCAGCGTATCGGCCGCGACAATAAAAATTTACGACTGGCACTGAGTTAGCGCGAACAACTGCGGCGTCCGTGAACTGCAGAATGCAGCAAAGCAGGCTTATCATCGCGCACACGCCGCCGTGTAATTTTGCGACTCGTAACACAACAGCTGGGAGCGAGAGCGCAGTTCATGAACCATAAATCAAAAGTAGCTAGTTGCTGCTGCTACTGCGGCGGTAATGGAGCCGGGCCAACAACGCTCGCTGGCGGAAAAATGGAGAGTGCATCCGAACTTGTTGAATTTTCGCCGCTAATCGGGCGCAGGGCAGAGAAAACTAACTTGTTGGTTTGCAGGGCGCGCATGAGGAATTGTGTCTTGTTTTACGCCCGAGTTGTTTGGATAGGACGCCGCCGGGCGCCGCATTAAAATTCGCCGGCGAAAGCGCCGCGGGCCGCTCTCCAGTCCCATTTTACGCGCCGCCTTTTGTTTTAATAGGCTGGTCGAGGGTCGGCCGGTGGCCGGCGTTAGGTCTGTGCAAATTATGCACTCTCGCAAGTGCTTATCTCGCGTTAGGCCACGCTCTACGTGCGTATAAAGAAGCCGCGATTCCACCTCTCAGATTTTACAACGTACTTAGTTAAAGCGCCGCGTCCACCACCAGATGCTTATGGTGGCCGGGCTACTTTTTGCTGACACTCTACAAATTAAATATTGCTTAGTCCCTGCGAATTTAAATGCAGCAACGTTTGCAATTGAATAAAAACGAGAGACCTCTGCAAACAAATGTCGACAGTAAACAGTTTGTTGTCCGGCTAAATGCTGCCACACCACAAAAACACTCCTTTCACCAAACATATTAAGAGATTTTATTTTTTAAATCGTGTTGAGGCTGAGGAATATTTTGCGGACGTGGCCAGAACAACTCCAAACCGGGGAACATGAACAGGAAAAATCGTCGTATAAAATAGGAGGTATACCAATTACGCCGTGGTATGCACATGTTTGAAGTCGTCAAATTTCATACCAGCAGAGGAGGTTCCTAAATCTCGTCTCCACTGCAGGATAACGATATCGCCCTGAGACCATGTGTGGGGAATACTGTCTTTTAAATGATCGGACAACACCTGACCGTTACCCAATTCGCCATAATCTACTGCAATAAAAGTTGACTCTTTTAGCTCGTGGACCAGTCAAAATAGAAGACAAGGATGAACTATAGTTGTTTATCGCAAAATTGCTGTCAGCCAACAAAGAGTTTTCCATCCGGCGATCGAGATGCTAGAATTAATTAAGTTACCGGAAGCTTTTATCCCCACAAAAATGTAATAAAATTCACTTGACACCGAAATCTTGGTTGTTTCTCGCGTTATCGCGGCGTGTGCTGCGGCCCCTCCATCAGTAGAGAATGGATTTTCCATTCCTGCAAACCGACCTCGTCATCCTGCTACTTTTATCAGCCCTAGTGAATCGAAGAGGCTTATCAGGTCTCGCCGTTGCATTCAAGCAGAAAGAAATTAATAGACGTGGCCGATAAAAAAGCATTGCATTATTTTCCGTTAGCGTCGTGGTGAACAATTGATTTTCCGCCTGTGGACAATAAGCAAGCGGCATCTGTAGGAAATGCTGCCGTTCAATTATAACCGTCTGATATTTATATTGAACTCATGGATCAGCCAAGTCTATTGAGTATATTTAACTCTAGGCAATATACATGTTCTGTTTGATGCGATTGAGTTAACTCTTGAGCTTTAATTTTCAAACAAGAACAACAGCTCAATCTTTATTCTTTTATTGTATATATACAATATAAAATTATTTTCTCACTCCTTAGTGTTTCTCTTACTGTATTTTGCATGCTTACACCACAGTATTAACTGATTTAAACGTACTGCCGAAACAATTTATTTCTTGAAATGACACAAATAGCCAGTTTGATTGCATGAGAAAATTAGGAGGAAGTGCAATTTTGAAGACGCTTGCCTATTACGGCTGGATTCGTTCTCTATTGATTTAGCTGCTATTTCGATTTCGAAATATGCACCACAACAATGGGGGTGAGAGAGGGTGAGCATTTAGCTCATAAACTCGGCTTTCAACACATCATTTGTTCCTATAGAATTCCAGCTGCAATTGAAGCGTAATATCATCTCCTGCTGCTTTCACAGTACAATTGATTTGCGCTCGGCCTATTCTTCTCTGCTGGAGTAATTACAAAAAAAATGCCTGCACCCTGCCAGCGCCCAAAGGTTAAGGATTCCATCGTTAAGCTATTATTCTAATAATCGAGGGTTTCGATATGATGCATTATCTACTAAAATAGTGCTTATGCATTAGAACCCAAAAGTGTGAACAAGTAAAAAGATCACTTACTTGGATTCTTGGAAAGTATTCGTAAATAAAATTCAGCACAAACTCATGAAATTTAATAGATATAACTACATTCATTTATAACTATCTTTTTTATATTTTGACCTTACACGATGCATTTTAATTTATATCGTAATTAAATTTTGATACAACTTACCCCGTTGTGCCAACTTACATAGAAAGGTTACTTTGAAAATTGATATTTTATTTTACCGATCTAAATATTAAGAGTAGTTATGGCACATAGCAGAGAAGAAAAATCAAATTGATATTAAATGTTGTAACAAGTATACACTCTTATATACAGATTACCTGCACACAAAACATTTATTTGGTTTACCAAGCTTAAAACGCTCAACACTTATTTTTTTATCTCTCTTCGTCATCAGTGAGTCTAAACTCGTTGATTACAAGCACGGGCGCGCATTAATTTTCAACCAGGCTGAATTATTCGCTGCCTGCAGTGCATACCATTTGCATTTTGTGCACAGAATTGCTGACACGAAATAAATTATGCGCATGGAGTAATGAGGAACGCTTTTATCTGATAGTGAAAAGCAGCGAGAGTGCTGCAGTTACTTGAATTAATTGCGCCAGAGACACATCTGACCTTCTCTCGTTGCATACGTGCATCTGCAGTTGCTCGGAATTTAATTTATGCATTTTGCTGCACATAATTTCTGCTTAGGAAACTTCTTCCTGGTTCTTTTCTGTTCGTTACGTGTTGCTTTTCCTGTTTAGTACGAATCACTGGCACATTTATCAGCTTGTAAGTAATAAAAGAGCTGTAATGAACATGAAAAGTAGCAGATAATTGCTTCATATCTAATAAACTTATCTGATTTGAATAAGCAGGTATTTTTTCCATTCGCTTTCTCTATAGAGCTAAAAATTAACAACTATATGACTTGAAGTGTACAAAATACGGCACTATTTTCGAATCTTATTAAGATAGCAAAAATATGATAATATGATTGCTTACAAGTGGGTTTAATATAATTTAACGTATTAGGTGGAAATTGATTTTTTTGTTTTGTTTTCATGCAGCAAGTAGCAAGTAGTATGCATACTACCCGCAGTGAAAAATTGTTCGGCGGCACAGCTTCCCTCCTTCATCAAGGCGTATACCAGAGCAAAAGTGAATGTGATTTTTGTGACGTCTTTTTTACGAGTCACACTGCTTTTAGAGGAGTTTCCCTCTCTCACATAATAAATTTTTATGCCACTATTCAATGTATTTTGGATGAATAATACAACTACTAAATATTAAAGCTTTACGTTTTCAGCACGTCCTTTGCTTTGGAAGAGAGATGTTTCTGAATACTTTTCCATCTTGAAATACAAACATCTCACGATGGAACTGCCAAATTTTGCTCTCTGAAAGGTGCGTGCGGAAAACTTTCTAGGCACGATGCGCACGAGGGTGGAAAAGCCATTAGAATTTTTGAAGGCGGCAAGCAAATATTTCCCTGAGATGGGGCTTTCATAACAAATTCCGTTTGCAGCACAGCAGCTCGGTATAAATTTGCATGAAAGCGAACTGCATGTTTGCACAACAAACAGTGCTGCTTTGCCTGCTGAGACGACGTGCGCCAGCGAGATGCACAATTAAAGTAGCTGGATTATGCACGGCCTTGACTCGATTGTCAAGTGCACGTCGTCGTGCAGTCAGCCGCGTCATTCGGTGTTGAAAGCGACACTTTGCGCTGAATTATGATAATTGAATAAGTTGAGTGAGCGTGTGTTATATTTGGCAGAGTCGTCCCGGCACGACGTGAAACGGGCCAAACCGCACAGTGTGTATGTGCTCTCTCTCTCTCTCTCTCTCTCTCTCTCTCTCTCTCTCTCTCTCTCTCTCTCTCTCTCTCTCTCTCTCTCTCTCTCTCTCTCTCTCTGCAGCTCACTGTAATAATGCTTGCATACTCACGGTCCGGCGGTGTGGTGTTCTACACATTACGCCCTGTGTTCTGCGTCATGTGCAAACATCCAATCGCGCGTGACAGTGTTTTTCGACTAATTTTTAACCGGCTCTAGCTGTAAATTGCTTGCTGCTCGTGTCGGTTTGTGACAAACGCCGAATTCTGCTTTGAAAAAAGTACGCATGCAAAATATGTGATTCTGTTCCGATTTGGCGTTGAAAGACGCTCGAGCGCACATCGAAAGTGGTTGAAAGCAGAGTGCATCAATTAAACACGCGGTTTTAAAGTAGATGACTTAAAAGGTATTGATTATTGACCGTGTTGTGCATGGGAGTTAAAGCTCCTTTCAAAGACGATCTATTTTAAATTTGTTTATTTCTACAGGTACACTTTTTTAGTTTGCAAATGGATTGGAATCCTTTCTTTTATTGTATTCTCACTGCTTTCTTTTTGAAGTCAACGCAGATTTAAGAGTTAGTTTCCCTTTCTATCTAATTGAAATGAATTCATACTAGAGGTCGTGTTTTACAAGTTCGCGCAAAGAGAATCTGTTATAAAAGCAAGAATAAAAGAACGTGTGACTCAGTTGGTAATGTGGTTAAACTACTTTGAAGCTGGATTTTCTTTCAATCAAATTTTATAGACATAGCATCATACAAAAAATGAATCTTGAGGAAAACAGCTGCCAACTTTGTAATTAATATAATTATCCTTCATTCTTCATAACAAGAAAAATTTAGGATAATTTTCAAATAATTTGCGTATTTAATTTAAGCGTATTTAATAAAAAAATTACTAAAAAGTAACATAGTACGTTTGGAACGGTAAATATTTACATAGTTGTACAGTAGATGAATAAAATTAATTTCTTTCCTTAAATTTTATTTGTCCTCAACCTATTCATGCGCATCAATGCCATCATTTGGAGGGCATTAACAGGAATTGTTTTTCTCAAGCAACAGTGCAAACAAAAATTTTCGATAAGCATTTTTCCCTATCATTTTCAATTTCAACGTATATTTAAAAATTTAACGCTCGTGAAGATTTAAGTATCTCAATTAAACACGTTTGGATCAATTTCGCATCCACGGGAACCGTTTGCTCCGAGTTTTGGCCTCAGCCTGGAGATGCCTGCTCGAATTGGGGAGCGAAACCGGTGTAGCGCAGGGTCGGGAGGCGAGCGCAAAAATGGCATGGGAGAGCGGCACTCCAGAGGCCGGGCAGGTGTCACCTGGGGGCGGGCGGGGGACGGTGCTAGGGCCGAGGCCTCTTCGCCGGGCACTCACCTGGTGTCTGTGCGAGACGGCTGCCATGGTGACCTGCAGCTCAGGTGCAGCGACGAGCCGGATCGAGAGGAGCTGAAGACTGGAGCGGGCGCGAGTCTCGGCGCTCGGCGGCGCCTCGTGGGCATGCGTGCCCCGCGAAGCAGGCAACCCGCTGCTGGTGCTCACTCCAGCTCCATCCTCACTCCTCGACTGAACTTCAGCCCAGATCGATATAATACAGGCAGCAGAAGCGGCGGCGGCAGCAGCCGGCCGCACACTCTCGCTCCACGCTTATTGTCAATGGACGTGCACAAATCACTTATGCACACTCGGCCTCACGCTTTTTGCAGATTTGCAATCGGCGACCAGCAAAAAGCAGAGCCGGACCCCAAGTGTGATGACGATGCTTCTTTTCCTCCTCGCCCGGATGCCGTGTTATGCTGCCAATTTGATCATCAACAGCAGAGAGGAGTCTCAGTATCAAACAACGCATTTTTGCTGTTCAAAAAGCAAAAGTACTGTTCATCAACAGAAAATCAAAAGCAAAACTGTATAATAAATCAAACTTTGTCTCGTTTTCGAGCATTTATCCATCTGATAAGCTTCCCTGTTAAATTTGGATTAAATTTGATATGGTATTATTCGGTTGGCAAGCTATCCACTAAATTATTTTTGCAGTTCAACCCCTGCACGTAAAATTTGCTACATTCAAAAGTGCCTTGCAAGAAAATTCACTCTGAGAGAGTCTTCTAATCTGTAGTAATCGTAGTAATGTACACCTAGTGCATTTCATAATATTTATATTCTATTCTAAATTGCCCTCATTTCAAAATGGAGATAACCTTTGAGTTTAAAATTACTAAGATTGTTGACGGAATGATGCCTCGATTAACCTTTACTTAGTTTATAAAATTTTGTTGCGATGCCTTTTTAATTGATTCTTATTCATTTGGGAACACACCATTTAAAATTTTTCACATTTCTGACTGGTGTAAAAATGCATTATGTAACGTTAATGCGTTGGTTTAATTAATGCAAATGAGATGACGGTTTTATAGTATACGGAAGATTACGGTCAGCAGAAAAAATCCTAACCTCTTTTATTTACCCAACATTTTATAAATTTCAAGCCAGCAATAAAATCAAACTGAAATGTTCAAACTCCGTCTGAATTTTTGTTCTTCGTTGTAAACATCTTTCGTCTAAATTGTGCTCTCATCCTTTGCTGCGAGACCTGTCCCATGTTATTCGTTTGCAATGTTATTGGTTGCGTATATAGCTCGTTGTTGCGAGTTTGGCTAAAGCAAGGGGTTTTAATACTCTCTCTGAGAAACTTTGAGAATTTTAAATAATACCAGGCAAGGGATTTAAATTTCAGCCCCAATTTCAACATCTCTTATATGAACACTAAGATGTAATGAGTCGTTTTTGCACAGCACGCAATATTTTACGTATTTAAATTAAAAACCTGAATCTGTATTTTATTTTTAAACTTGAGTTTGTATTATTGATGAAAGAGTCACTCGATATATTTTTGCTAAATACTGTATTGTGTCTTTCAATAGAGAATAAATACACATTTTGTTAACACTACAAACAGTATTAACAAAAACCTTACTATATTTACGTTATTAGAGCCTGTCTACGAAGTGGTGCAGTCTTCACTTTGCGGATGACTCATTTAGGAGTAATAAGTTTTCCTTCGCCATCAAACTTTTTGCTCGTCCGCTCGCTCTGTTGTACAATAAAGAATAAACAAATTACGCAACTAACTAGAAGTGACCGCGATACGAAAAAAGCGCGATTGCGGCCGCTCTTACGAAGATGATGTGGGTGCGTAAAAAGCGGCGGACTCCAGTAGGAAATATCGCCGCAGTTAAGTGACTTGTTGAACCAGCACAGCGTGTGCGGATGAAATACGAGCGGCAGTGAGAACTTGCGACAGCCACTATAAGTATTTGGCCATTTCAGCCAGCCGAGAGAGCTGGGCTTTTTGTGTTTGCGCTGCTTTTGCCAAAATTCTCGGCATCTGCACAACTTTGTTGAACTTGGCAAGATTTCTCTCCATCAAATGAGAATGAAAGGCTCCTTTTACGCCGACAGGTGCTCGTGCAACAATTTTTTACGAGGAAACTGATGAAGCGCGAACTTAAAATGAGAAAAAACTGAGGGGGAAAAAGCAATATAAACAACAGGAAGAAAGAAATGGAGGAAGCCATTTTTAGCGTTTCGACATGTTGCGTTTGATATTTCCATCAAACGCTCATAAAGGAAGTTTCATTTTGTAAAAAAAATTCCCTCATACATTTTTTGCTTGCCTTTTCTTTAACTCCATCAAGGACAGTTTTGTTACTCATTTTTATTGTGTTTGGGGATAATCACTTAACAGTGAATAGATTGCAGCTCGTGTTTTTTTAAATTTGCATCAAATTTTATTGCAAATGAAATGAAATTTTTATTTTGCCTCCATCGTTTGCGGTGAATTTATTAAAAATTTGGAGCAGAACCCCTCTGAGAAAGCAAATTATGGTGTAGCTTGCAAGCCACAAGCATCTTATCTCGAGGAAAGAATCGTCTGGCACAGCCTATTGTTAGGGGAGCAAAAGCGGGCCCAAATTTGTTGCGCAGGCAGCGAGCGGATTTTCCGTGCGGAGGTAATTTCCAGAGTTGGGAAGCTGGCAGCGTGCCACGTGCAATATTCGCATCCATACACCCGCTGCGGTGTGCCGCAGGTAAATTGGGAATATCAAAATTAATTACCACGCCCGTTGGGTGGCGCTCTGGCGCTGGCTGCCCCATAAATTTTTAATAAACCACTTCCTTATCAGTCGCTGCCTCACCGCCGTGTATTAATTAATTTCTTGCCCATCGACTCGCCGCGCAGCTTTTTTCGCCTTGACGATTTGCAGCTGGTTTTTTTATATTGTAATCGGGACAGAATGGAATTTTATTGCGGCAGCAGACGATTCGCGTCCGTTCAAATTGGGTTTTGTCTCGCTTTAACGATGTAAATTCAGAACTCGTTCCATGAATAAATTAGCCATCAGGTTTTTATTGGTCGTTCGTGTCCGAGCCATTTGCTTGTCCAACAATACGCACACATTCAAGCTAATGCCACATGAATACTATAGAAAATCTCGTTTGTTGTGGTCCTAATGGAAATTGACGCTCACTGCGGGACATCCAGACTGCTGGGCGTTGTTTTTATTCAAATTTCATGCAAATAAATGATGTCGTTTTGTTTCCAAAATTGTGTGGCATAATAGCTGCGGAAATTTTGTATCCACGGGTTAATCTATTTTTTCCGTTGTTTTAAATACTGGAATTGATAAGCTGGCTTTCATTTTGTGCCCGGTTTTTTGAATTAGACTGAGTTTTTCTTACTATTTGCAACATATTTTACACAAAGCTGTGCTTTTTCTGGCACTTTCGTGTTTTCAAAATCTTTTATTTTCATCATTTTTTGAGATCTTTATTCCATCAAAGTATATGTTGCATTTGGGGCTGAAAAAATTATATTTTAAGTGAAATTGATTGGTTAATGTCTTACTGTAAATCTTGAAGTTACTTTTTAACCTATTTCCCTGAAAGAACCAATATTGGAATAATAAGTAAATTTTAAACAAAATATTTTGATACCCTTGAACAAAGTATTATTTGTAAGTTTATGACTCTAGGTATTATTTGGAAATTCATGTCTCTCTTGTATGCATTATTACAATCTAACTTTATAAACAATTGAACGTGGATGGAATTTTCCTCCAATAGCAGAAATATAACGTAAATTTAACTGCATGGAATTAAAATGACTTTAGTAATATGAAGTCTTAAAATTATCAATAAACCTTCCCATCAATAGCAGAAAACGCAAAAAAACTATTTGGGCCTGAAAAATGTCAAAAGAAATTATTTTGTAAGCCTAAAATATTACAAACTTACACAGTACGGATTTTTAACTGTGTTAAATGATTTTAGACGGTATCGATGCTTGATTGTCCAAAATTTCCATCTTGAAATTAATAATAAAAAATTCAAATCATGTCAAAAAAGTAATCTATTCCTTCACGTGCAGCTTTTCAAGAAAGATACATGCAACGTGGCTTGAGCATGAGTCAAAAGCTATAATCTACACCTCTATAAGTTTATATAAATACGATGGAGTTTATTTTTCGGCATTATTCCCGTGCCAAAATGAATATTGGGGGAGGGCTGTTCTGTCCGCGGGGGCGAAACACAATATTTTTGGCCGCGTCCATCGTCGTGGCGTTTTGCTCTGTATCGCGTGTCGTGCGAGATAAATGGGCGCAAATACTCTTTCGCAGACCAACACACCGAGAGAGCAGAGAAAAAGAGTGAGTCAGAGCGTGGCCACAAAACACAGTGTGCTCCAGGCCTGCGTCGTCGGCGAATTAGCTAATTGAAAGCCACCACTTGGCGACCGGCCCGCTTATTTTTCTGCTGTGTGCATTCATGGCCGAGCGAAGGGGCGGAAAAGCGCGTTTTAATAGCGGCTAGAAAAGGGATTCTACTCCTGACTAATGAGAACAACCCTGTCCGCATCCGCTCGTTTTCTCCGAAAAAAGCAAATGAGCAGCGCGAGCAATTAAATTATATTCTGACTGGTGAATCGCGCTTTTTCCCTCTCTCGAGGAAAGGGGTCGAGGGCAATTAAATCCTGCTCTTGGGAGTTTCCGTCGACATCTCGACCTTAAAAGTTGGGTTTTGGCCAGCCTTAATTGTGTCCTTGATTAGGGGTTTTCGTAAAAGGCGTAGAAACCACTTTGGCTAATTTTTCATCAGGCTGTTTTTTATTTTTCAAATTTAATTAATATTTGTACAATTGTTCTTTTGATGTTCTTGAACAAATTCTGTAACTCGAGGTAGATTATTTCATCCTTCAAATAAAACATAGAATTCATCCTCAATGCGGATTTTTCTCCTGAGGAATTTTATATCCGTTTTAATGGTCTCGTCTGACCTCAGGGATGACTCCTAGCAGGCTCCCTGCGTCAAAACAATCCGATCGTGCGATTTTCAATTTCTCACTATTCGCAGGATACAGAATATGCCAATTTTTAAAACTTTGACCCTCCAAATCTCAAATACTGTTGGTTTCTCCACCCTAAAAATTTCTAGGCGTTATGACACACAATCTTTCCAATACTTAGACAAAATTTATGTAGATGTATTTAGGGAATTTCAGACCATATAAAAATCTCTCCTGGAAACAGCCTATTAAGATGAATAATATGTGACGTAGACTATTTCCTTCTTTTCTGGTAATTTGTTTATATAGCAAATGAATTACTCCTGCTGATTTTTAAACTATTTTATTGTTAACATTTATCTTGTTATCAATCTACTGCGAGCAAAAAATAGCCTTTTATATGATTTTTGTGGGGCTTCTTTTGTTTATCCGCAAACACAATAGTCATGGAAATTACAGCAGAAAAACAGAGATTTAATATTTTTTTGGCATGAATGTTTTAATGATAGTTGTCTAAGAGCTTTCTTAACCTAAAAACTAGTCGTATAAATATTGTCGCGTCCCTTTAGAGTTTCCTTCGCTCCTATTTGTCCGGGTCTCTCATGTAAGACAGAAAGTAAGATGAGAGGAGCAGAGCAGCCCGGTGAGTGGCGAAATCTTTTTTAATTTGTTGCCATCTCGAGTGTCAGCTCTGGCACAGGATTAAATTCAGCGGAGTTGTTGCTTGGGAGTCGTCCAAAAGTGTCGCTTTTTATCAGAGGGTGATTGTGTGGCTGCGGTGTGTGTATCGTACTTTGGTAACGACCCTGATGAGATGAGGTGGCACACACACTTCACTCTGTGCCGAATCCTATTAGGGTGAAGCCCCCGCGGTGCATGCGCGCAATCCAAACTGGATTTAATTAAACGCGACCGCAAATATTTGTTGCGTCTCTCTCTCTCTCTCTCTCTCTCTCTCTCTCTCTCTCTCTCTCTCTCTCTCTCTCTCTCTCTCTCTCTCTCTCTCTCTCTCTCTCTCTCTCTCTCTCTCTCTCTCTCGCTCTCGCTCTCGCTCTTCCCCGACGCCTCTCATCCACCGATTCGCGGAATTTTCACCCACTCGTGAACAATGGCTTTATTGCTCCGTTATGCAAAATTCGCGGCGGCGAGGAGCGATTTTTGATAGCGCGCATACCGAATCGATACTCCTGCTGATAATTGAAATAGATAGGCAGACTATGTCAGACAGCCTCGGATAATGTGCTAATGTGAGCCATCGTAAAACAAAATTAATGCAACGCTCCAAATTTTACAGCCACGCAGATTCTAAAATGCCATTAAAACAGGGTAATAAACCATTTTATTTCGTCTGACGAGCAGTGGAATTTAAACTACTTCTCAGAATTCAAATTGCATTTGTGACGCTATAGTGTCTTATTTCCTTTAATTATTTTTTAACATAGTTTAAACGCGTGTATTAAAAGTTAACTTCTATTTTCGCAGAGTTTAACTTTTTCCGTGTGAATTTTCGTTGGCTTACTCATTTTGTATGAATTTGTTACTTAAAGATATTGTTTGTTGATTTAATTAGATTTTTACGTCGATCAATGATAATTTGAGTCGAGGAAATCTTCAAAGTGTCTTCAGCAGGTGGTGTTCACGTCGGCTTAAAGGGTCACTAAATACATTGAACCGCGAAACAAACATCTACGTCTCCATGTGATTTATCGATTTTCATACATAAAGCTCTCCTGCATAAATATCAAGCCCACCAGCCGTTCTGTCTTTCCACCGTAATAAATTTTTCACACGTTTTCTTTTCTTCTCCAGATGTGAGGGCCATTTTGCATGAGAAACGAAATTGCACACCGAACATTAACAGCACGGAATCCCAATCTCTAAGAGTGAGAAAGATTTACGGCTGACAGACACGCGATCCCTTATATTACGTTCTGAACGCGATTGTTTTATTTGCAAATTATATGCGTTTAAAGGGGTGGGAAAAAAATGTCGTTGGTCTGGTCAGAGTGGTTTAAAAATTAAATAATTTCTTAACCTTGAGTCACCTGAAAAAATCACAAAGATTGTTTAAGAAAACTCTTCGAATTTAATCTGATAAACAAAATTGGAAGAATGATTTCTTAGTGAATAATCGTTTATGAGTTCAAACACATGAACTCATTTTCCATGAACTGAGAGAAATCGATCTGCTTGACGACACAGTATCAGTGAAATTACTTGACTGGTAAATATTGCACACAAATAAGATGAAATTGAACTGGCTGCGTCAGCAAGAGTAAGCGCTTGCAAACCACCCTCTCAAGGCCATTTTGCATCAATTTTCGAGTTGGTAACGCCCTGCTGTGAACGGAAAATTTATTCCACTTTGGTGCAGGCCGATCGTTTCACGCCTCATTTTGGCGTCTGTGCACCCTGAGCCAAATCCGGATCCGAGCGCGGCAACAGCTCCCACTGAGCCCAATTTGTTTTCAATTTGCATACTTCCCGCAGCATCGTGTCGGTCGGAGCCGAGGCATAAATTTAATTTTTGCCCCTGCCGGCTATCCGCAACCGTAAATTTCAATAACGTGCTCAGGGCCCGAGTACCGTGTCGCTTGCTCTGTCTCTCTTGCTGTTCGAACACGGACACGTGGCTACGCACCACGTCCAAAATCGATGCAATGCACAGCTGCTCCGCTAGCAAGACAAAACAATGACGCGTGCAACCGTGTAGCAAAATTTCCATGGCAAAAATCTGGATAGGATTATTTCTCATTTGTGTTTTTTATAAATTATTGCTATGAACATAGGACAAATTGAACCAAAAATAATAAATAAATACATGCTACCAACTCTCTTATTTTCATTTTTTTAATAAAATAAAAATGTAAGTGTCGAACTTACCAAGTTTGTAAGATAATCACAATTATTATTTTTTGTTTTATTCGGCTACTCCTTAATCATCGCCATCATCACTGGAATATGGACGAAAAAGAAATTCTTATGGGTGAGAGGGATGATAAATTTATCATTTAGTTGACAATTATGATTAACTCTTTTGAAATAAAAATTCAAAACATATAACATATAATGAAACTAAAAAAAAGGTTAATGCTTTCAACACAAATAGATACAACGTCTTTCTTGTTAGTCCTCTTAAAAATAAAAAAATAAAAACGTTTAAGCTTTTATAGTTTGGTTTTATTTCTGGCTGAAGACCATTTAAATGTCTTAAATATCTCTTTTCACTTTTCATTCAGTTTACTCAAAATTCATAATAAACACATGATATATAAAAAATTATTTTCAAAGTTTTTAGAAATATCCGTCGATACATACAGAAATTCTCATCTCACTCTGTACATATTTTTTTGTACAAAATCTTTGAGAAAATTGTTACAATTAACTCTTAATTTCAGAGTAGGTGTGTTCTGAAAACGGCGAGAATTTAGAATAAAGCCGTGATTTTATTTGCACAGAGTTTACCAGGTTTGCAATAATATATTTGAGGTGAAAATACGCGATAAGCGGTCTGCGCGTCTCTCTCGCGGGCGAGTTGATGGTGGCGAATGCGCCGCGCGGCGTCTCCTCTTGTAAACACAGACGAGGCAAAAAATAGACAAGACGCCGCCTTTCTTTTTCTATTTACAGTCGTCCAAGAGAAGGCGCGGGCGCGTCATAAATTTGGATGCATAAACAAAATTAAATCTGCCTCCGCCACTTTTTGCTCCCTTTGTACGCTCGTGTGCAGATAATGTGGCCGACTCTCTGTACTTTATGTCAGCATATAGTCCGAGAAAGACGGCATTGCAGTCTTTTGAAGCTTCCTTTTGTGCTCGTTCGCTCTGCATCAAATGGCCAGATTCATTTCGGAAATGGGGCCGCACGATCATTTGCGGTGATGGACAACAAAGTCCAGCTTCAAATATTATTCCTAAGGACAGACTAGTATTCAAAGCCAATGACAATTTAATTGTTGTATATAATCATCTTTTCAATTCCATTATTAACTGCTACAGTTTATCAGTATTTTAAATTTACAGAACATGCAAGCAAATATTTTAACACACCTCCGATAGTTTTGAAAAAAAAAATTAAAAATAATTGTAAGATGTTCCCTGCCTCAGATCTATGCCTCAAATTGGCTCGGTGTAAAATATATTTGAATTCTGATGTAATTTGAAGAGAGAAGAATGCTATAAAAGGTTTTAAATTTTGTCTGCTTCACTGCTGGACATTGCGTGAGCCGCAGTGCCGATTTCTGAAGTCGAGGACTAACAATGTGACGTTTGGGCCAGGGTAGCGGGGGCCTACCTGCTTGACGAGGGGCACCAGGGTCTGCTCGATGCTCTTGGTCTTGATCTGCAGCGATTCAAAGTCGCGCGCCGCATCCATGCTGGGCCCGAGTGAGTCACGAGGGATGAGTGTGGTCGGCACCCCCTCGGCTCGATGCCTCCTCTCTCCACTCGCTAGTCGCTCTCTTCCGTGTCCGGCGCCGAACGCGGACACACTCGACCGGCGGCGGGGGCGAAGGTCGGGGGCCGCCGCGCGCGGGGGCCGCGGGGCTTAACGGGTTGGGCGGCCGGGATCGCGGCGCGGCCGAGAATAAAATAATATCGGTGTAAAAAACGCGGCGCTGCTGCTGGCACGGAATAAAAAATTTCTGGGCATGCTGCCGAGAAGCAGGCGCGCCCCGCCGTCGCCTCCGATTGTTGCCCGCCGCGTGCCCCTATTGTTGCCGACTGCCGGCCGACCACATGGCGCGCCGCCGGGGTGGATGCACCCCGACCCACCCCCTTCGCCGCCCCGTCACCATGGCAACGGCGCGCGTGGCTGCGGAAGCGCGAAAAATGCATTCATTTCATCTCCTCCCGCCCTCTCTTTTCTTTCTCTCGCTCTCCACGAGCGCGTTTCGAGTGCCGATGATTCACTTCTGTGCGTGTGCGTCTCTTTGATGACGATTATTGCGTCGGCGGATGATCAAAGTGTATAGCTTCGGAAGGAGGCCTTTTAACCGGTGGGGAAATTCAGCGGTTTCCGCCTCGACTTTCATTCATGATTGGATTTTCAACGCTTTCAGGCCAGGAGATCAATCAAAAAATTAATTAGTCACTTAGACCAATAATTTGATCTAAATCTAATAAGAAATGTAGGAAGGTTCTTCAAAACTCGAAATATTTTTGTTGTTTTAGTACAAAGAAATATAGAACAAAAAGGCTATATTTGACCATATTATTTTCCTCAATTTTCTTTTGTTGCGTGTGCGAGCGTTCCTGAGCGCACGCACAAATAACGTCGTGAGGAGAGGGGTTTCTCGTTGTAATCAACTGCTTTTATGGCAAATGAGTTTTCGACGGGGGAATTTTTTTGAATAGTTTTATGACGATAATAATAAACTCTCGCTGAAAAGGGGAGGTGCTGCGCTGTGCATAATTTCAGATAATAAAAAGCTTTTTGCGAGGAGACTGCCTATGCAGCCCGCGCAACAAAGAGGACAAACACGTTGCATAACTCCAAGATATCAGGGGCTGTATTCGTATTCAGTGATGAATCCAGTATATTCAGCAGATTTTAAATTCCGTCAATCAGTTCCTAAACTCTAGGTTTATTTACAAAGAATATACGGGCAAATTGTGTCGACTTTTTATAAGAAAATTTATTTCAATACACAAGTATTCTTGATGCAAACTACAGTCGGTTTGAAAAACGGATCAACAATTTTAACTCTAGACAGTTTTGAACACTTTGAGCAATTCCGCCAGTGATATAATTTTTGTCTTTATATTAACCAATAGATTCCACGAAATAATACCATTCAAATGATTTCCTATGCACAGTTATCTATTTTATAGAAATTGAATAGTGTAAATAAAGTCCTAAAGGATCAACAAACTTACGAGATAGTATCTTACAATGGAGGTAAGGTTAGTTCTGTGCATGTCAAAAATGTACACAAGAATTCCAAACAAAAATAATATCTTCTCTATTCACAAAGAGAACAAGATGGCGACTAAAGTACAAGAAGACAAATCCAACTTGCAAGATCTTTTCAAGCAGTACATTGTAATTAAGTCTCAAGGAGAGTGAGTGGTTATTAAACCTTCTTCTCAAGCCTGGATTTCTTCTTGTACTCAAACATGGACGGTAAAGTTATAAATGTGGACTAAGCTTACAATCTGATATTTCCCTACTGCTTAAACAGTAATAATTAATATGTTAACTCTCGCAATTTTATAAATCTGTATAAAATCTCTCCCTTCATAAATGTATTGCTTTCAGTAGCTGCGCCTAAAAATTGGCTTATTGATATTTTACAATGGACAAAATCTTTCTCTTGGAGGTGGGACAGAATAATCCAACTGGAAGTCCCTGAGTTTTGCACAAACTTTAGAGATTCTTGGCTTCAAATTACGTTAATACAGCAATTTAGAAGACGAAACTTTGCACCAGCAATCTCAATAAACATTCTCTTGAAGAAATGCGGTATGACTTAAAAAAATGAACAAAGATAAATATGTAAAAATAATGTTGTATTACTTTAGGCGGCAGAGAAAATCGTTTAATCACACGCGTGACTTTAAAAAGGCTACCTAAAAATTTCAAGAAAAATTTTAATGGGGTTCTTTGAAGACTCATATATTAAATTCGAAAAAAAGGCTGCAAAGTCTGATCAACGTTTCCACAATGAGAACTGCTGAATATCACAAGATATTGCAAAACGTGAAAACAACTCAGGACTAAACACTATTAACTTGACGTCGTGATACGGATCACGCCAAGGACGACTGATTCGATATTTATCTATGAAAGGCAGCATACAAACTTTTCGGGAGGCAGGGCACTAACCAATGAATTAGCTGCTGAGCACAACCAGATTTGACAAAAATAATCTGTAAATAATGCGGATAACCCTGCTGCCCGAAATTAAAAAATAGCATGGAGACCTCAGAGCGGGTCTCTGGTGTTCCAGATCAGCAGCATGCAGAGCGAGATGAGCGCCACAAACGGAAGGCTGGTCGCCACGTGGACGGCTGCATTGTAAATTGGACAGTACGGACATTGGCTGGAGGCGCACACCTCGCAAATGTTGAGCACATAGGTTGACAGGGCATCGAAAATTGTTTCGTTGAAGCGCTCTAAAAATAAAACCATTTAATGAGATGCATATTTAACAATTTGAAATTAGTTACAGAGTGGAAATTTTATAAAACATTGAAAATAGCTGAACTATGCACTTTTAGGATGTGCCATTTTAAATATAGATTCGCCATTAATTTGGTTGGATGCTCAAATGGTGCAAACTAAACAACCCTCTTTTAAAAGGAGAAAAATACATCAAAGTCAAATAATTTTAAGACGTTTAATACAAAAATGTAATCTTAAAATGGTATAGCTGGTATAACTATTGAATTATAATATAAAATCAAATGAAAGTGAGAGCGATTAATAATAAAATTGATCCAGCACTGGTTTTTCTTGCTCTTTCTCACATTTGTTTAAATTTTTAAATATATTTCAAATACTGGCCTTACATTCATGGAAAATTCTCAATTAATCAAGAGATTAATGTTTTCCAATTTAACTTAAAAAAATATTACATATGCCAGCTGTCTCGTCTTTATTTCACAAATTCCTTTCTGGATTTTATTGAAATCTTAACATTCCTAATCAAATTTCTATCCGTAGCGATGGAAACAACTAACTTCAGAATTTCAAAAACACTAATTAAACAGTAACTCTTACCAGGTGCATAGTAGTCGTAAACTCTGATTGGCAGGTATCTTGACATGTTGGCCACAGGGAACCACCTCTCCAGCGTGAAATTGATACAGGTGTAGTCATTGTCAAGCTGGAAGAGAGTGAAGGTAAGTATCAAACCACAAGAAAAAAGGGCGTCTCTTACGTAATTGAAGTAGAAGTAGACCTTGGTGTCGGTGAACCTGGCCCTCTGGAGGCGGTGGGACTGCAGCTCTTTGGGTTGATGTCCGCGGCCGATGGGTCGCAGGTTGGAATGAACGTAGTCCTTGCGTGCCTCATAAGACAGCCACTGGACGTAGGCGTCGAGGTTCTGTTGCTGGACGATGTAGCCCGTGGGCACCGCAACCTCCAGGACAGCTAGGCCAGACCTGGGGCTCTCATCAGTCAGTGTCCACCTCTGGCAGCATCGATATGTGATGTGAGACTGGTTCCGGCCGTGGAACTGCACTTTGGTGGTCAAGTCAAAGGCGGGCACAGGCGGCGCGGTCTGGAAACGCTCCATGTCCACATTGTACTGCACGCTCATCTGCAGGATGGCGTAACCGGCGCCCTTGGCTTGGATTTTCACTGTACCCCACGCCTCCGGAATCTATGGCAAATAGTTTCATTGATTTTATAGATGCATAATTTCATAAAATTACAAGGAATAGATAAATAATTAAATAGTTGCAAAGAAAAATGGAGAATGGCTGGATCATTAATATAAATTTGTCATTTTCCAAAAAATGCTGGTTTTAGCAAACCATGCGCTAAAGTGAACTTACATCAATTTTCTGCAGATCTGCGATGTTATTGGTGCGCACTTGTAGAACTTTGGTTTTACCAGGAAGAGACGTGGCTTCCACAGTAACAGTCAGTGTTGACACATCTCTGAGGCGAGACGAATCCGCGTAGGCGATTAGAGCCTCCATAGCGACAGCAGTGTCCTTGAAGAGCAACACAATTCAAATATTCAATTCCATTTCAGAAGACTTAAAACTTACTTGAGTGGAAGCCCAGCCGCCGTCAAACAGTCGCTGTGAGTTGAGCCACTTGACGATGGGATCAACCAACAGTTCCTGTCTTGCAACGTACGTCATTAGCGCCCACGCTGTGGTCTCAATGTTTTCAGAGTCGTATTTGTATGGCAATCGTGGAAGGAGGAAAGGCTTTTGGTTCTCCATTTTGAATGGAGGCTGCGGTACAACTTCTCTGCCCCAGTAAAGTAATCCACCTGAGCAAGAAAGTGATTAATAACATCATTAGCATTAAAAACTCATGATGCAAGAGTATTGAAACTTAAGAGGAAGGTTAAATTAAATAATTAGGCCCCACGAAGTTGTTACCTTCATGTCTGGCATGTGAATTCAGGATTTGAAAGGCAGCTTCGGATTGAGATGATTTGGAAACAAGAAGTGCATAGGTGACAACAGCGACCTCATATGGTTTCCCATGGTCCTTCAAAAGCTTCAGGTTCCGCTCCAACCATTGAACCGCGTTCCTTTGTGCGAGAGATGCAAGTGCTCCAAGTCCCTGGGCGTGAGTTAATTTTTTAAAACCACTCTGATTGAACAGTTAAGATCCTTACCCCTGTCTGCGATTTAACTTTTTCCAACATAATCAGCACGTGCGCTGTTAAGGTAATGTTTCTTTGTCCAATTTCATCATTAGGCCACTGCAGCGACGCGTTCACCTTACGATCAGGCAGCCAGGTGACCTCCCAGAACGATCCTTCCACGGTTTGATGGTTCAGGACATAGCGAACAGCGCCATCAATAACCTGATTTCAAGCAAGGGTCATTAATTGTTCACGTCTTTTCTGTGATTTTCGTACAGTAGGATCAATGAAGATGAAGTTTTCCCACTCATTGAAAGACAGTTCTTGGAAAATTTTGGCACAATAGGCAGTGACCCAGACACTGGGCGAAGAGTGATTCCTGCAAAATAAACAGAAGAATTAGGCGAGTAAAATATTTCATATTCTTTGAATTTAGAGGGTTAATTAATTGACGTTACAATTTAAATGGCATATATTTTGATGTAACTCGACAGCTCTCTTGAAATATATTTAAATCGGGGATCATTAAATTAATAAGGTGGCGTGTGCAGCATGAAGAGCATATCCATTTAAATCTCACTTAATCTTGATATAGCATTAAGTACTTAAAATAAATTACCAGTCAGATCGGAAGAGGCTGAAGCTTCCATCCTGATTTCTAAATGAGAGCATTCTTTGATAGCCAACATTTAGATGGTGGAATGACTGTTTTTCAATAGTCTTATTCCTCTGGTTGATGAAGCGCATGTAATAGGTGGTGTACACATGAGCTGCTAAGCCAAACATGCTCTGTTCAGCAGAATCCAACGGCAGGTTGAGAACGGAGGTTGCGTTCATGGGCATAGTGGGAAAAATGGCACCCATCACATCTCCCACCACAGACACTGAGGCCTTGTTTGAGCCAAAAACATAGTAACGAGATTCCTCATAGGGAATGATAGGCGTTTCCGTCACATTCACGTGCAAGTATTGCACAACATAGGCCCTGTTCCGCAGGTCAAGCAGAATCGAGTGATGCCTGTACTGCGGCAGACCATCTGCCTCCACGTGGATGCTTCTCGTTACTTTGTCCATGCCCATCAGAGTGGTTGTGTAAATTGACACTTCGATGTCGCCCAGCCTGGTTGGCACAATGGGAACCATCACAATGGCTGCGTCGTGTGCCCTGATGAACACAAAGAACTGGTGCTCTCCATGTGAGGTTCTAGGGCTGTATGAGTTGACCTGCAATAGAGACGTTTTATCAAGTCATCAGGTAACCGTAAGCTAAGGATGCTAATAATATTTTTTGTTGCATAACTTTTCTAACCATAAAAACAAGACAAATTAAACCAATTGACCAGTACTTACAATGCCGTTAGCTTCAACGTGGACAAACTTGTAGTCAGGAGAAGAGTTGAGGACTACTGTTGCTTCAATGTCAACATGCTGATAATTAAAGACAACTACTCTGACGCCGACTTGTTCTCCTTGTCTGCACTGCTTTGGCATCTCCACAATCATCGAGAAGGGAACCACACCAAAATACTGAAATATAATTAAACATCATTAGTACTCACGATAAAGATTTAGAATGTATTAGCTATTTGCAGGATATTACAAAAATATAATTTAAAGACAATCAATATTGTCAGTAAAAATTGAATTAAATAGTTCTGCGCTATTTTTTTTAATGATTTGCATGAATATTTTGTTTGCAATTTTAATGAGTTTGAGTCCACACGTGTAAAACGTAATACATGTTAATTTTGACTGATTTAAAAAAGCCTAACCCTGTAAGGAAGAATCAAAAGGAAGAAATAAAATATCAGTGAAAAAATATTTAAATAGTTGTAATGATTGAAATTACTATCATGTAGATTGGTTTACCTCGACAGCCTTATTAAGAACTCCATATCCAACAGTGGGGCTGACAGAGAAGGCGGAAACCATCCAATGGGCAGGCACGGAGGGAACTGGAATGTTGAAAAGCTCCCGTCCGTGAGGCCCGATGTTAACATCAGTCCATAGCCAGACGTTGTCCATCTGCTTTTGAGTCATGCTGAACCTAGTGGCTCTGAACTTGCGTAGGTCTTCAGCCGCGCTAGCCACCAATTTTGGGCAGTAGGACTCGTCGGTTCCGTCAGAGCAGTCTGAGCGGCCGTCACACTTCTGGGTAACCTTGAAGCATCCACCAGACCTTCCACCCTGACCAGTCAGGCAGGGCAGATAACCCTGTGTGGCGTTGCAGATAGACGGCCGCAGGGGGAGGTCTCGGTCAGAGAAAACTATCAAACCAGAGGTCCTACGGAATTCCATTTAGTTTTCTTAGTGTTCAAGTCATTTTTTGTACTTACTCAAAGGTGGCATTGGCGTCTATTCCTCTTGAACTGGAGGGGAAGTGGTGCAGTTCATCTGGGTTACCCTCATGCGAAACCCAAGCATGCAACAAAGGACTTGTTCCTTCCATTTCCAAGTCAAAGAGCGACATTTGCTGCAAAGACTGGAAAAAGAAAAAATACATATGATGCAAATGAGATTCAAGGAAAGAGGAAAAGTACAGTTATTGAGTTCAATTGAAATCCACTAAGGTAACACCTAGAAAGAATTTAATCTGGTTGAAAAGCCTTCACAGTTACTTTAGACTTACACTAGATATACAGAAATTTACAGCAACATAAGGCACAGTTTATATACCTTAGTAAAGGAAATTTGGTTGGGGGACTGCATGGCATAGAAGGCGCGGTCCATGGCGGCCAGACCGACATAAGAACCCGGCTCTCCATAGATGGCGATCTCAACTACCTGTCCAGTGCGAGCTTTGCGGTTGTTGACAAATACAGTGAACTGCGACAAGGAATAGTTAGTCAGGAACAATGCTGTAAAACAACGCTAGGCATACATTGTTCCTGGAAATGCCATCCACGGGGAAGGTGAGCGAGTCTGCAAGCGCGACACCTCTGCTCGCGGGGTGGTAAACTAGCACAGTTGCTGACGGCGCCATTTCTGGACTGATGGTGAGTGCCAAGGTGTGTACGGTTGACAGCATTTTCTCCTGGCTTGCGTACAAAACAACACCTTTGGCAATTACAACATAAGAGAAGCTGTCTAAAATGGCGTTGCTCTGCACGTGCAGGATCAGGTACTCTCCAACCTAAAACATATTTATGATTTTATTAAGGTTTATGAATGAAAGAGAGACTAAACTTGCAAAGACCTAAATTTTAGTGAAGATTGATGCTAGTTATTTTGATCATTTTTCATTTTATCATATTTAATTTTCATTTTCATGCTGTCACAAAATATGGAAATTAATTTTCCTTCTTACCTTAGCGTTCTTAGTGGACGTGAACACTTTGAGATGCTGGTTGTTGGGTGACCAGTGGCTGACAGCAGTGAGTTCTGCAGTGGTTCTGAACCCGTCTTTTGAGTCCTTGAAATTTGCAGTCAGCTTCAAGCTAGCGACATCATTCAGCATCTCTCGTAATCGCCTTTCATTAGCATCATCACCTCCTGAGAATTAAAACCGTTTTTAAGGTAAATATCGAACAAAATTAAAAAAGGTTTTAAGTGATTTGAATTCAAATCATAAATTAATGGTTAGTTACCAAGCTGACTGCGCAAATCAATCTTCAAAGAGAAGATTCCAGGCTTCTCAGATGACATTTTCACTAGCTGCGTTTCCAGCGACCTTCGGCCACCAGTCCTCATTACAACTTCTGCACTGATTTCCATCTTACTCTTCTTCAATCGCTCCAAATCAAGCGGTGTATTGTCGTGATATGAGACGGCTACATAGCAATGGAATGGCATTGACGGCCGAAACACCTGCGGGCTTCCTCCAAGGAAAGTGACCTTCAGGGTCGAGTTGTAAATCCTGGCCGTTGAGTATCCAGTCACGATTTCGTCCAGAAATCGTTCACCAACTGATGCTGTTATTCTTATTTCCATTCCAGAAAGTGATGACACAAATCTGTGCAAGTCAGCCATGGGGTATCGGAAATTGTGGATTCCATAAAACTGAAATGGAAAAACAAAGTTTCAAACAAATTGAATCAAAGCTAGCAATAGAAATTACAAAATATATGCTACAAAATATTACAGGCTGTCACTAGTTGAAAATTCTGCAAAAATGTAGCACAGAGATCAGAGGTAAAAATCTTGCGTTTTAATGTGATGTGATGGAATGGATCTGGGAATTAAAAATCAAAACTCACGTGTTTCAGTTGAGGCACTTCTCTCTCATCATCAATAAAAGCAGGAGTGTCGTACCAGAAAGGAAAATCTTCCTTCTACATTATTAAGCAAAAATAAACAGGCAGTTAGCTAAGCAAGTCAAACTACTAAAAGATGCTACTTACGAAAGTGAAGAATTTTTCGACTGGCTGCTCCTCTCTGAAGACCCTGTAGCCAGGTGTGTTTCTTGTTGTGTTAAATTCTTGCTGCTTGCCAATACCATTGCGCAATATTGGCGTGATTGTGGCTTTCAGGGTGAGGTTTCCATAGACAGGAGCTCCACTTGTGTAGTTTGCCATCACTGATCCGTAGATGTAGCCATCAGACTCGAGGAAGAAGGCAGGCATCGTTACGTTCACCTCAAAACGCGTCTGGTAATACTCGTTGACTGTGAAGCTTGCCTCCTCAATCATGCCCTGCGCCTCAGCCCTGATAATCCAATCTCCAAAGATGGGCTGGTCGCTCAGTTGGTATTCCAAGCTGACTGTTCCCAAGTTGGACTGGAAATTTTGGGAGAATGAAGCATTTAGTGAGATGGATTATGAATATTTTATTATTTCTGAGAAAATTTTATAAATGAGTATGAATTGAAAAGAAGCTTAAACAAACTCATTCTTGGAGAGATAAAAATCCATTGCAATGTAAATAATTACTAGCCTAAAAAATTACCTGTCTTGACAGCCATCTCTTCATGATGGTTCTGTGCGGATCGAGCATGAAGACATCAACAGCATCATTAAACCCTTTCAGCTCAGTTGTGATTGGCGCCACACGGAAGCGAACTGGAATAAATTTAACCCCGATGACATTAGTACTGAGTCATTGCACAATGTATATAATATGTTCAGAAAACTATAATCATAAAATAAAAATTGGCATCATATTTAGTTATTGAGATAAAACTCAAAATATAATGTAAGCATTACAGATGTAGAAAAAAAGATAATACGGTAACATCACACAGGACAAAGACAAAGGTCAGCAACGCACCTGTTTGTCCTTGAATGTAGACGGGTTTGTCAGTCTGAATAAAAATGGTCATGGACCTAGGCGAGAACTCCAGGGCAGTGTCATTGCGAAAGAAGATTCCACCCAGCATGTCATCAAGAATGCCCTCAACCCTGAGGCGATAGTGCCCCTTGACGCTGGTGGGCGGCACCCGCAAGGCCAGGGACTCAGTCACTCCGATGGCGGCAATTTGTCTTGCCGCTGCCACCTCCACGCCGTTGCGCTGGATTGTGGCCTTCACCGTGACGGGGAGGGCGCTACGCAAAATGGTCACCGCCAATCTGTACAGGTGACCTGGGCGCACAACTCTGCTGGCCACAATAAAGTAGCTCCTGCAAAATGGATTAAGTTGATGATCTATTATTGCATGGAAATAAAATAATTGTTTCAAAAAGGGGAAACATTACACGGATTTACTTATTTAACATTTTTAGTTAGAAAAGATCAATGTAAGTAGTTGATGTGACACTCTGTCACACTGATTGATTACGATTTGAAATAAAAACATTCATTATAAAGGTTTGAAAGATATCCACAGCATATGACGTTCTCTAGGGCAAAAAGGACCTCATATTTGATTTCCTGCTGGTTAAAAGGCAAATCGACACCAAGAATACTTTAAAGTTTGATAAACCCCAAAAATGCACCCCATGGAGCTGGGGGTGAGTTCCACCCAACCTTGACTTCTGATAATTCTTAAATAACCATTTATTAATAAATTCACTCAGAATCTGTTCAAAAAATGTAATTTTAAGAAACCTTGTTTTACAGTTCGCAAAAAATACGTTTTTTTTAACTTTGAGACATAACTTTTTTAAAACACAAAAAACCCTGAAAAATGTTAATAAAATATAATTACCACAAATATAGGACAAATTTTGACCATCTCGCGAATTAAAAATTTCATGTCATGCGGTATACATGAATTTCTTGAAATTTTTGACCTAATTTAAGTGACCTTGATTTTTGACAAGGAGGTTTGTTCACGTGGGAAAGTTATTGGGCATTAAATGAAGAAAATTTTATAATATAAATTTTTTGAATTACTTTAAACAAATCCGAAGCAATGAATCGCTGAAATTTTCGTTTTTTTTTTCAATCGAAAACTTAGGCCCCTGTTAAGTAAGCAATTCTCAACGACCTGAAATTTCATGTGGCCACTATTATTCCACTAGGGAAACACCACCACCAATTTTAATCAAAATCTGAGATATTGTTTATTTCAGACCTTTAAAAATCAATACATAGTAGTTTAAAGAAAATTTCAAATTAAAAGCCAATCGTATATTGTTAATCTTGAGGTGGAAACAATAAATCGATGCACTTACGCGTCCTCAATGTGGAGGTTGTTGCTGTCAATATTGTTGCGAGACACATCCTCTTTGTTATATATGGACGTGTCAGTACTTTCCCTTTGCGATTCCTGCCTCTGGTTCTGTCGCTGCGCCACTGCCGGGCTCGAAATGAGCAGCAGAATCGCCAAAGGTGCGATCACGAGATTCATTGCGCTGCGATCTGCAATGCATATTACAAGAAAGCCATTAAAACTTTAGTACAACAACGAGAGGCGTTGCGTGTTGGACGCAAAACAAAGTAAGGTAATTAATAAGTTTGAGTTTCAATTTGGGCCAGCGTGTTCACGAAAACCCTTAGCTGCACGCAACGATGACAATTGTTCCAGCAAAGTGCTTCTCGAACTGCAAGGAAACCGTCTTTTTAAAAAAAAAAAACAGGGGAAGCCATGTGTGCCCTTTCATCTTAGCAGCGACGACACGCTTTTCGGGCTTCGCACGCTTTGTCCGCAGCGAAATTCGGATCGGCGCGAGAATGCTGCAATCGGATTATTTTAACAATAAGTGACCAGTTGAGAAGAGTTTGTTTAACGGTAATTTGCACTCACATTGCTCCATAAAAAGGACTAAGAAAGTATAAAAGAGTTACAATTTCTAAACATGCACGTTATTTAAAATACAGCAAAAGTGGTGTGTTAAGATAATTTAAAATAATTATTTCTTTTGAAAACTCGTTCAACTAACACGATTTATGAATTATGATTCTATCAGACACATGACAAGATGGAGTATTAAGGTCTGGTGTCTTTCCAGGCAAAGAAACCTGGACTTTGTTGAAAAATGAACCACTATATACCGCATTACTTCTCGTCTGCCGCGGATAATTCAATCGGTTGAGCAGTTGAAGCCCTGATGTTGACATTTTGAAACAGAAAAATGTTGTCACTTTTTGTGCGAAAGAGGTTTTCACTAGATAATCGTATGGTATCATTTTGTTAAGGGCAGAAAAAATTGATTCTGGTGAATACTTAAAAGCTGACGTCACAGACTAGAAGTGAAGAGAAGTTCACGGAAAGTAGAATCGATAGAAGCAGCCGGTCAGCTTTGATTTTAAGTGTGGATTTACAACAATGCATACACAAAACTCATAGCAATAAGTTATTTTTAAATGTAAAAATTGGATAATTTTTTTAAACGTGGGCACAAGTGCTTTACAATAGAATGAAGAGCAGCACAATACTATATAGCCCACGGAAAATGGAAAAAAGGTTTAAGGATGCTATGAGCACAAAGCAAATTAAATTAAATTGGTTTACTTTGTTGTCATACTTTGTAACAAGCAGTTCAAAAGAAAAAAAACAGCAACATAAAAATCAGCAACGCACCTAATAACCATTATGACTACCGTGAAGATGCACTCATTGTCAGACCAATTCAACTGTATTGTGAGAGCCAAAGTTAATCACTTCAAGTTCATTTATTTCGCTTTTGCCAATATCTAGCCCATTACCCTCACGAAAAATGCCCAATTATGGCGAACTAACGTCGAAGACAGAGAGTTGCAAAATTCGGCACTCACCCCGTAGCACAAACCCGCACCGCACTCAAGTCTGCGCCATACACCTGGCTTAATGTCCAGTCACGCACTCGACTGCTGATTAACGCGATGAGCAGCGGCGGCGGAAGAAGCCGAGATTCGATCACAAAACGGCGGCAGGAGGACGAGAAGTGAAGTGAAGCTGGCGGTGCTGGGCCCACGGGGCTGCGTGTGCGGCCGCGGCTGATGCCAGCCAGTGCCAGGCGAATAATGTGCATGGACAATATTATTCCGCGGCAGGAACAGCAAACTGTGTTTTATAAATAATCTCGCTAGCAGCCGAGGGGGACACGTGGCGCGTGGGGGAGGACTGGATCAGACCCTCATCGAGTTATCCTTCCGGCCGCGGGGGGAGGCGGCCCCGTCCAGCTGGCCTCGTGAGACGCCGGCCCAACTATACAGCGTCTGATTATCGCCCCGAGATAATCTAAGAGCACTTGCTGCAAATTAATGACCCATTCAAGTTTGGACAGTCACCTGACTATCAAGTGGCTCAAAAGAGCTTGTTGATTTGGAGTTCGGAATATATATTTTTTTAAATTAGATTTTTTATAGTATGACATGTGCATAAAAAATTTATATTTTTTCATTAATTTTTTGAAATTAAAGGGGCAATTCTTAATGGTAAAATATCAAATGATATCACACTTCTTAAATGTGTCAATTTTCACTCTAATTTTGGACTAACATTTATTTTGTAAACGGCCTCAAACAAAAGATTAAAATCCAAATGCGTGCGAAAATTAATTAATTTATTATTTCTCAAATTCAACCCATTACGTTGGGATGAACACGGACAATATGCTTTCCATGTAACGAGAGCTGTCGTTGGAAAGAAATTCGGGGAATTAAGTCAACTGTAGTTTCGCGTAATGAGCCGATTTATTCAAAATGGCAGATGTCGTGAATCACAACCCGCTGTGCAGCCGGCGCAATGTGCGTTAGCCGACGATTTTATGGCGGAGGGAATGAAAGTTCCGTGCCATCTCCGGCCTTTTTTATTATTGGGGGCGTGCGTGCCTTTGAGAGAATTTTAAAATTCCACAGCTGCGTCAACTGAGAATAAAAAAGAGGCATTATTTTTTTACAAACTGCCTCAAGATTCTGAAGGATCGATTTTTATCGGAGAAAATTTATGTGGATTAAACAAACGAAAAGTTAAGTGTATCGTCACTTAATTTAGAAAAAAAGTATTTAAGCCCACACAGCACATGTAAATAAAGAGGATTTGATACTAGTTGGAGCTGTTTTTTTAACGCTTTGGAAAAATATGAAACGCAGCTTATCGTATACTTACTCAAACGAACCTAAAGGGTAGGTTAACATTATAGAGGATAGCAAATTGACAATTCCCTGAATTTAGAGGATTAGATAATGGGCTAAACTTGGCTGTCAGGAGAAAATTGGTATAATTTTTCAGTGCCACGACGTTTCTCTGATTGCATGTTTGCGAATCGTAAAATGACACCATAAAACGGCGGGAACGAGCTGTCGTTTGATCGATTCTATGCCCATTTTCTCGTTATCAGCACCAGTGTTCTCGTGGGAATGTGTTAAAAGTCGAGTGCAAGTCGACAAATAGAAATTGCTCAAGTGACGGCAGCAGAACAGATGGCCCTTTTTCTTGTCTCTCGCTGGCTCCCTCATCCGCCGCCGCCGCCGTGTCAAGTTTATAAACAGCTTAAGCCACTCGAGAGATTAGTCTATTACAACGTATATTGGGTCTTCAAAGTTTTTTTTAAGGAGTTTGCAGCATTAACTTTCGCATGTTGCATCCGATATTGTACTTAAAAAGATCAAACGGCCCCTCCCCCAAAAGACAGGATATTTAAAAAAACAATCCAAAATCCTATAGAGTCGTTTCACATCTGCTAACAATAGAAAAATTTACACTAAAAAGCGTTATTTAATTGTAAAAAACAAAAAGCTTTAATTTTTACTAGATTTTCAGCATTATATAAAACAAATTTCAACTCATTTTGACAGGTCGGGATGGCCTACTTCAAGTTGGAAAATTTTGCAATTATTATTGTACTTGGTCAAGTAACATTTTCCAATTTATTGCAAGCTATGCTGCGTTAAATAAAACAATTTAGCAGCTTTGACAGCAAGGACAAACTATTTTCTTGTTTGTGGTGTGATTGAGACATCGATGAAAAAACATAAATAATACAAAAATATCAATATTGCGTAAAACCAGGCTATTCTATTGATAGTGCTGCAGTTGTTGCAAATTGAAAGGAAGAACCCTTTGATCTTGAGGACCGTAAGAGTGGCACTACACAAAACACCAATTGTTTGCGCGCTCTCGTGTACAAGGGCCGGTGTTTGTGTTTGTAAACAGGCAAGGGAGCGGGAAAATGAAGGAAGCGTGCGTATCGCACATAATAGTGGTAGAAAGAAGTCTATATAATATTATTTTATCACCGAGGCGCAAATATTGGCCGAGGTCTCGGATTTCGCCTCGATTGATATGTGCATGCGAGGGCGGATCGCGTTTCTCGCGCTAATTCAGGGGTGTGGGCTTTTGTTTCGCGAGGGAGGAAGTTGTTTGCCGGGGATAAACATGCTATAGATCGCTTCTCAATAACAGGCGAGAGTACTTTTAGGGTTTGTCTATCGGCGGCAGTAATAAAACGCTTAATTTGAACGCAGACAATCGCTCCTGACGCCGCTTTTATGGCCCGACTTGCGCTCCGGCTCCACTCTGCATGGGTGAATGGGGTAAAAATATACTTTTCCCCACACACTTGGCTCAGCGTTCTTTCTTCTTATCTTCGTGCTCTGAGTGTAGATAAATAACACTTTAGTGGTAAATAAAGTTCTACCAAATATGAAATAATTAATTGATAAGAATCGTTTATACAGTGCTTAAAAGGAATAAAATAGCTATTAAAAACTTACAAAATGCCCAAAACGCATTGAAGCTTTTAATGTGCATACATACATGTTCAAAGGGGAAACTAAAGAATCATAATTCATTATAAATTAATTATACATAAGCAATGACAGAGAAATTCACGCTAAGGGGAATGGGATCCTTGCAAATTATATCGCAAACGTTTAAAAACAGGACCGTTAACTTTGGTAATGAAGAATTACATTATGTTCATTTAAATCGGAATTTTTAACAAAATTACACACATGATTGGAGAGCGTAGCATACGAAGATCTACTTAGATTAGAGTATCTCGGAAGAATTGTGCACCGAAGAAGGAAAGCAACGAGTGCGTCGGAGCATGAGACAATGCTTGCCAAGCCGACGCCCAATGAAACATTTTGCCTATGCATAAGCGCGCGACACGATTAATTAACGCAAATTAAACGGTTAATTAGGGGTCGACTGCAGGTACTCACCTTATCTACAAACTAGAAGACGCCGATGAACATAGTCCAGCTGCTCGGCCCCAAAATCCACCAAATATCAGTCAAAATTTGAAAATTGGAAGCTAGACACTCATCGCAAACAACTGTTTACAAACGCGGTGCGACTCGTGCAAGGCTGCCAACGACGCCATTCTGCATACCATAGCTCCATCCGAATTCCCAACAATTCAAGGGAATATAATCAAATGGAAAATTGATCAACGTTTTCAAAATAAATTTTTTATCAAATGACTTTACAATCGAAACTAGATCTAAATATTTCGGTTGAATTCCAGGCGGTCGGTTGGATGTTAGGTTGGCAGCGGAGTCATCCTGGAAGCATGCTGTGCCGCAGTGCCATTCGTGGCGGCAGGTGTGGCGCGTCGCGGAGGGGGCTCGGGAGAGAGGTCGACGGCGGCGAAACGTGCCGCGCGCACTCACAATGCCGGCCGGAAAGCGCTTTTCAGCTCAAGACAATGAGAGACAAAGAGCGCGGCAATCAAAGCGTAAAATGTCAAATAATCTCTGAATTTAGATCCCGCAGCACACTCCCTCAGCAACAGGGATGTGAAAAATTGGATTAGTGATAATTTTACAAGAACATAATAGTGATTGTCTGTAATATTTTCACTTGAATTATGCACTCTATTGTCAGTCTTAGAAACAGTAAAAAAAATAAACACTGGCAATTTGGCTTGACAACCGACAGAATCAGTTGCTATATTTTTAGCCATTTTATGAAAAATATTTCTGAAATATGAGGAGTTAAAATTTCCTGAAAGTTTAACCAAGACTATTAATTGATTCAATAATTTAATATTTCTATGGTCAGATATATTCCGAACAGATTTATATCGTTGCACCACAGCTAAAAATTTTCAGCATAAATACAATCAACTTAAAATTTTTGGATAACACTGGTGTGGGCATAGGGCATTTGATTTTATAAGAGATAATTATAAAGCAAACTGCTCCGGTTGAGGAAACGCAAGCTCTGGTTTGAATTGAGCCTGTCCTTACTTATTAGGATAACATTTAAACCAGCGCTGTTCAAAGCCAGCGACACTTCAATTTAATTCCAAATTGGATGCTATGGCCTGGATTAGTTCAAGTTTTTAGACTTAAATTAATAATGTTTAGTCCGCGTGATAGCTATAACCACATATGATTTGGCAATCTTAAGAGTTTTTACGAAAGTTTTCTTAAACAAAATTTTGTACGGAATTAAAAAAATATATATTACATATTGTCAACGCATTAATCTAATCTTAATTAAAATTTTGCAATGTTAGTACCAGCAATTCTGTCTTTTCATTAGTTTTATCAGACTCTTTGCTTGCCAGTATAGCATCTCGAAAAAAAAAACATATTTTTTCACAGCCCTCTGGTCCATTATGCAGGTGAGATTTTGATTTTTCCCCACTCGCCTCATGAATTTTTAAACAAACAGCTAGAGCAACCGGGGCACACGAGTGCATTAAAGACAAAGGAGGCTTTTGTATCGCGTGGAGAGCGCGAGCGACGTGAATGTTTATTTTTCCTATAAATTTGTTTGTTCAAGCACAGCTCAATTTATCACCATAGAAGGATGCTATTTTTGAGCGAGCCTTATTATCTGGGGACCATATGGTGCGCTACCGAGGCAGTCTAAATTTAAATCTCGAGTCTGCTGACTTTGAAGTGGTCTTCATCGCTTCTTCGTGGATAAACGGCGCCCATGCGAGAGGGCGAAGGGTCGAGCCAGAGTCAACCATGCAAGTGCAATCAGGAGGACGATTAACATACCTTTGTTTCCAGTGGGTCTCTTAAAACGCATGTAAATCGCTTTGAAGCGCATCTGTTGTTGACACAAAATTTTATTGTGTTTGTTTGGAATTTGAAATAAAAGCGTTTCCGACTTCATGCACAGCAAATCAATTTTATTTCCGATTGCCTGGGTGCTGTAATGAGCACCAATTTTCCATTCCATTATTTGGTCTCTGTTTCGCAGACAAATAGACGACTTGCAAAAATTGGGGGTAGCTGAAGTGGCACATTTTACGTAGCATTTATTCCAATTACTACGACTGTGCAAATTTTATTAGTCGAGTTTTTCTCAGAACAGTCTCTCAAGAGATTCAGCTGATTTTACAAAATTCACAGATCGAAATAATATTATGCATCAATTTGTTTTGGAAACATTTAAAATTAAATGAACAATAAGAATCGCCACGCTTCTTTTCGCATTCAGTTGTAATTTTATAGCTTATCTTACTCATTCTCTCTGGGTACAAAGGCCTGAATTATGCCTACAAGATTAGTTTAAAAACTCTATTTAAAAATTTAACTTAGTAGTATTTTATGTAATTTAACCATATAATCTGAAGAGGTCAGCTGCTCAAATCTCCAAAATGAGTCTGAGAGTACATGATCAGTCTTTTTCAAAGTTTTGTTGCATGCCGTCTATTTGAAATTCTCATTCACTTTTAGTCAATTTACAACAATTATAGAGAGCAAAAGTATTCCAATAGATGCGTGTTGTGTGTGTGTGTGTATACAAGTTTGTGTGTTTTTTTTCCGTTTTATATATCTCTCTCCAACAGTGAGACAACAATAACAGTGAGTAAATAGATTCTAGAGCTATTGCACGCGATGAGCGTGTTTCTCGTTAAAATTAATTAAAACTTCGGAACCAGCACGTGTCGCTTTATGAAAATCTCAAATCATCACATTCGACAGCCTTCACCATTGTATATTAAAAAGATTCGATTTGGACGCTGTGAGTGCAGTTTCGCGTGTTTCCTCGTGGCCGAGACGAAACTACTCACGAATCTAGCATTTCCTACTGGCAAAACGCGCGCATCACATTCTAGGTCACATTTCGGCAATTTTGCAATCCAATTGTTTGAAAATTTTGTCAATAACAGAGCTACCTCTAATGCACACTACTGTGACGCTTTGTGAATTTTCTACACGTCATCCATCTAGCGATCAAGAAATAATATACTTATGTACATCAGCTAAAAGCACTTTGATATATCCAGCTACAAAAGCGGAATTATGTATATATCAAAATTCACTACCTCATGCAAATCGCTACAACCGTAAGGAAAAAAGAGGCCAATCGAAGTTTGAGTTTCATTTTAACGAATTAGTGACACGACCCCTTGCATTATTTTACTTTTGAAATTTGAGTTAGTGTGAAGATGATGATGACGACTTTGAAATTCAGCGAGGCCTTTTTTAATATTTAAAATTATCAGTCTTAACTTGTCCCTTTGTCCTCTTCACCTCAGACTATGAATATATTGTTGCTTTTCCAGAAGATAAAATTTTCACATATTCAAACAGTTGACTATCGCTTGCCAAAATAGAAATTTTGAGGATACTTTGGTGCTTTTATCTCGGCAAATCACTAAACAACTCTTTCCCTTTGAGCTTATTAAATTGTTTCTCAACGAACGACGACTCAGCATTATGAGAGTGAAAATAAAATTCGGTGTTGAATTAACCTCACTGCAAAAATAGATGTGGTGAGCATTAAAAATTAAAATTCTACAAATAATAAAAATACAATTTCTGCAAGACACACATCATTATGGACAGCTATTGTTTTTTAACATCTTTGGCATTTTTACATAGTTTTGTGTAAATAGAAACAACTCAAGAATCTTAGATTCTCGTCAACTTCTGCTTTTGGAGAGGTAAAATGCGCTGCATGATTTGCTTGTCGCATTCGTCATTGACAAGAGAGATTGGTTTAGTCAAACTACATTTGCACGCGTAAAGATTTTTAGTTAATTTGTGCATGGAAATGACAGTATTTTAATTATATTGTTCCCAAGTGAACACAGATAGAGCTTATCAAATAACACATTTATAATATTAAATTTTAACAAAAATCTTATTTAAACCAAAACATATGCCAACCAGTGATTTAGTTCCATTAATTAGTGATTAATGTTATTCTTACCTTTTCAATTGACTTTTTAAAATCGGAAATCTGTTAATTTTAAAATTATTGAAGAATTTAGCTGAATTTCAATTTTGTGTTGCTTTCAGATTCGTTCTGGGTTGGCGCAAATAAAAGGGAAATGTGTTTTTGTCGCTCTTGCACCTTTTTTCTGTTGACTTCTTCGTCAGCAAATTTATCGGGAATCGACGCATTGGTCTAGAAGATGAGGAGTTTTACGGTGGCTATAATATTTTTGCCTTACCCGAGAGAAGTTGAAAGTTGAGAAACTGAGACAGTGGAAAAAGTGGCAAAATAGACTCGCGGAGGGCAGTGCACACGTTGGCAAAAGAGTGTTATCGTGCGATATAGGGAATCAAGTAAAGAACAACGTTTGTGCATCTCCCAGCACTGGGTGGAATTTCCGTAAAAAGTGTCGCAAGTAGAATAAAATGCGTTATCTGCTGGTATAATGCACGCCTCTAATACAATTCTCTTGCGTACAATGGAAAATAAATATTATATATGCGCACTTTCCTATACATACATATGCACTTACATAGGTTAGTGGGAATGTTGTGAAGATTGCATCTAGGTATTGCACAAGTGTTATTGTGTTTGGGCAAGTGGGGCACTTTTTCTTGCTTTCAGACGAGCACTTGACAGGGATTGCTGAGGGAACATTCATCAGAAAAACACAGCAGGCTCAGTTCTCAGACGATCACGCGGTCCACTGAACTGCCGGTAGAGCTGTGGCGGCCTTTAACGCAGGTCAGTTTGCCCAAGCAGCTGGTAACGAGGGCTCTAAATGCACTCGGAGGGGATTCTTTTGGAATACGCTGATCTTCCACTGAAAAGAAATGTGTCTTTAAAAATATAGTTTTTAATGGATTTTTAGCAAAGCCAATCAGATTTAAACCAGTTTGTAACATGCGATGCACATATGAGAACGTAAATAAATTTTAAAATCGTTAAATTTTCAAAAATTTAGATGATATTAAAATTTTTATTAATGATAAACAATATAAAACTCTCTAGCCGATTCTTTACAATTTACTTCAGGAAATAAAAATAAAAATGCCGTTAAGCAAAAAGCAAATAAATATAAACACTGAAAAAATGGCACTGTGTGTACAATATACCTAATTACCGTTAGCAGCAAGAACGGCAGTGGCGGCGGCCCCTGTCGTCGACGTGGTGCAAGCGAGGGTGCACGCTCTCGGCGGCGTAGGGGTGGCTGTCTGCTGAGTGATCGGGGGAGACCCCTTGAGGCCTTTCGCTGAAGGTCCCACGCCAAGGCCGTTGGGTGGCAATTTTTCACCCCACCAGGGCCAGTTGACCGTTCGAAGGAGCGTGTTGCGGAAATCCTCGGAGAAGAGGCAGTAGATGTAAAAAGTCAGCGAGTAGTTGGTGACCTCCAGCACGTTAGCAATAGCTCTGAAAATCTGAAATGACAATTTAAATTTAGATTTTAATTTGATTCTTCGTTTTCCATTAGAAAATAGATTTTAAAAACCTGCAACCAGAAGATTTTATTTTTATTCGTTATAAAGTTATAAACTTAGTGGTTTGTCACGATTGTCAATGGAAACTCTTTTGTCTAAAGGCTTTGTGTCGTAAACTGTACGGTTTGATTTAAAGGAATGCACAATTCAACAAACCAAAGTTACGTCAAAGGACCTTTGTGGTTGGTGATTTAGGCATAACTTTAAAATGTAAGTTCCAAAAAGCAGAAGGCTCCATTGACCGGCCACGCAAAATCGATCGCAAAAAGTTTAAACGAAGACGTCGAGAATCTATTTCATAATAAGGTAGCCGTCCCTAAAAGCACTTTTACCCCCTGCGGAGGCGTGGAAGAGTGTGTTCTCTCGCAAACAAAGACGTAACGCAGAATAATCATCCTTTTCCTTTCCCAGGCTTTGAAGTGGAAATTGCGTCGCGTCCAAAGAATCGCAAATGCAATTAAAAGCCGGGATATAGAAGCTGGCAGCAACAATACAATTACCTGGTAGTTGTAGGAGCTGAGATTGTGCTCCGAGAGGGTGACATTGAGAATCACCATTGGCGACACACAGGCGAAGAAAAGCAGCGACGTTGAGCCGAGCAAGAGCGCCAGTCGTTTCTCCTCGGCGTATTGTCTGCACGACTCGAGCAACGCGCCGCGCCGTTTCCGTCTGCGGGCGCACGAGCGCCGGTACACGATTAGAATGCGAGCGTTGAGGCCCGCTAGTAGAATCGTTGGTCCCACCTGAAACGAGTCCGAATCCAATTAACTCTCAGAACGAGTCATACTTTTCATGACCTGGAAAAGTGGAAATTCCCGGCGGTGTGCCTCAGATAATTATTGTGAAAGGGGAAGTTTCAGCGGAATGAGAGTTACCTTAAGCTTGAGTGGAAGCTCTCTATGGACGGTAAAATTTTCTTGTTAATTTAATTTTTTTACGAAATTTAATTAAAAAAATTGAATTACGTGCAAAGTTTATTTTTTTGTGATTATAGTTTTGCATGGTGATTGCATAAAAAGTGGCACTGATTGAATCGAATAATTTTAAGTTTATCGAGCGTGCAAAATCTTCAAATAATTCACCCATAATTTTTGCAAATCTTTAATATTTGAACCTGCTTGATTAATCAGTCTTGCGTCATAATTTATTCCTCCCTTGTACTCTGAAAGACAGTGCAATATGTGTCCCAGAAAAATCAATATTGTTCTCTAATTCATGTTTTGACCTGAGAGAAGTGGCGTTCAATTTACTATTTGGGAATTATGTTTTCATTATGCAATGCTACTTATTTGTCATTTCCAAACGCTAAGTGAGTAAAACACACGTTTCATTTAGAAAGTACTGCGTTGAAATTCCCCTGAAGAAGATGAATTAGTTGCAAGTTCGCAAACATATAGCTTTTACCAGATTAGAATGTGAGTAGGTAAAAAGACATTTCGATTGAGTTAACGGGGCAGAATGTCAAATTTGGAAAATCTTGTCCCCCTTCTGCTCTACCTCCGTTTTCATGGTTTATTGGCTTATAGAAAGATCTCAAAAACACATATTATATTGAGTCCACTCGGGAGATTGGTTTCCGTAGCTGCACTTGTCATCATGCAGGTTCAACTTGGATACGTTATTTTCAAAAGACTCTACAAACCTACGCCATCGAAGGGACCAAAAGTAACAGCATTAGTGATTATTAACGAGTTAAATATTTTTCTTTCGTTACTTGTTGCTATCAAACTAAGCATAAAATTTCCTGATTTTTTAACGCGCGTCTCTCAAAAACTGGATGATGTCGATTATTTTCTCAATTTTATGGAGAAAAAAGAAAGTGTAACTGCCGAAATCATTTTTCTTGCCTTGTATCAGGTAAGTATTCACGATGTTACCTCTGGCTGTTAAAATATTCTGGAAATGTTAACTCATATTAATTTTACACAGACAATGAGTGCATAAAAGCTCACTTAAAGAGATTACACCGACTTTAAAATTTTATAATTGCTTGGATTTATTGAAAATTTGTTTCTCTCGATTTTCATTTTGAAACTTTGATGTGGATATATTTTTTAGATGACAATTAGTCTGACTTTTGGAACTGTCCATTTTGTGCAGCAATTTAGTTGTATGTATATGTGTGTCCGTAAAACCATTAATCACGAAATTCTTGCAGAAAATTCCATTAATCATCTTCTTGGGATTTACATCCGGTGACTGGGACGACATGCTTATTTACATGACAGTCATGTTTCCGAGACACTGCTGCGAGGCAATAACATTTGCCTTTTTCATCATTTGCAAAGGACTTGCAAATCGGCTGGCCATATTATCGAGACAAATTCAGCAATCGAAAGGAAACTTGGTAACTAATCGAGCTTCGCATTTTCACATTCAATCAATGAAAAATGCGTTCTGCGCGATGCTCGAGACCCGCGATATACTACAGGAATTCTTTTCCGTTTTCCTTCTCGCTGTTTTGTGTCAGCACTTTGGGTTTGCATTGACAACTGGCATAATGCTCTACTACGTGCCATATCATAACGGAGAAAAGATGTACATCGGAATAATTATTTTGGAGGTACTCGCCATTTTTGACTTTTTCATGACTGTGTGGGGCCCACAAAAAGTTAAAGAGCAGGTTCAAGTCGAAAATACAAGATGAAACTGTTATTATAAGAGGAATTTTTTAGTCTCTTCTTGTTCCATCGTTAGTCATTCAACTTTTCGGTCGTTCGCTGTATGCGAATAAAAAAACCTTAAAAGAGGTGTGAATGAAAAACAAAAGCATTGAAATAAATATCAAAATAACCGTCTTAAACATCAGGCTGAATCATTCCTAGACGTCGTGACCCAGAGAAATGATTTCAATATTTCAGCATGGAGGCTTTTTGATGTTGACTTTACTCTGCTATTTATGGTAAGATATACAATTTATTTTTATTTGCTGCCTGATTTCCATTTTCCCTTTCCCGTTAACAGGCCGTTGCTGCATTTACAAACTACATGGTGGTGTTAATTCAAATGAAATAGGGATGCAAGTATCAACGTGTACTTTAAAATGAAAAAATGCTATCTACAGAATCAGTGGAAACACATTATGTGTATACTATATGCTTGGACTAACTGGCGGTAATGGATAAAAACACTTAACAAAGTTACAATTTACTATTTTGAATCACAAACTGCACTAATAAAATGCCCATGGAATATCGCTCTTTTGCTTATAATATTTTGTAAACGAACGTATTGAAACCCCACTACGAAACTTTGTTGGAATGGCGGAAATAGGTTTCTGTGGCACTTTGTCAGAAAATTGGCGCATTATTCATCGGTGGGAAAGCTGCGTAAGGCACACATTTGTATGCAAGGCTGTATTCCTGCCATGCACACACATCCACGAGCTGATCCGTGCATTGAAGGGTGCTCGCAGCCAGGCAGCTGGTCGGGAGCGTTAAGTTTGCAAATAGATTTTCAGAGAATCCCCGTGAAACGAAGTTGCTTGCACATACTCTGTTCATGCAAAACGTGAAACAAATTGTAAACTTTGCTGCTCGTGCTTATCAAACTTTCATCATGGTGATAATTTGTTTACTAACCATATTGCATGCAACTATTTTTTAGCATACTCTGAAAAACCAATTTCCCATCAAAAAGTAGTTTATTGCAAGAAAATTTGAATTAATTATAATTTAAACTTTGCCTTACCTTTTTGTGAAAAATGGAATTATATTGAATTATCTCTTTCAACACCTCTGACATTTTTGGGGTCCGACCAAGACAATGTCTAAACGTCGGTCTGTCTCCTTATGACAGTGCAGAAGGTGTACTATATATATACTACCTTATACATATTTTTTAAATACTTACTACGCGTTAAAATTACGGTATTGAAAATTAAAAATTATTTAACTATGCATAAATATACACTTTGAAGATTTCTCTTTTCTGGCCTTACATTTCAAATGTGCAAGTGACAATATTTAAACTATCGAGATGTAAAAGGGTGGAATTATTTTCAAGAGCTAGACCAACCTTGAATATAATCTCGAGGGCGATTTTATAGATGGAGTAGAAGGGTGAGATGAGGAATCTGACGTTGTCCCTGCGCTGGAAAACGACGGTCATCTCTCCGTCGGGACCGTAAGGTGCGCCGCATCTGGTGAGATGTGTGCGAAACGCGTTTGGAAGGTAGAGCAGGAAGGTGAGCACCGGGATTAGGGCGACGGCTGTGCGCGCCCGTTGCGGCGATGATCCACCGCTCAGCTGGCACACGGCTGCGTAGCGTTCCACCGTCAGAGCCAGCAGCATCAGCACACCTACTCCTGAGAAACACACAAAGCTGGTGGTAACTCACAGGTAAATACTCGGATGAAAGTGCCACAGCAGTGGATGAACCGATTAGCAGGGGAAAAACGCCAACGGCTTCGTGTGTGACCGGAGGTGACAAGAGGAAAAATGTTGAAAATTGGTTATCCCTTTTATTGTGTTTTTATAAAGAGAACTAAATTGTTTCATTTTGTGCCCACCATGATTAGAAAAATGCATGCATAAAAGCGTAAAAATGATTTAAATGGCAAAAAATCCGAAAATTTCCAATTCCAGGGCTGAAATTGTTTTATTTTGTTATTTTTTTACAATTTGGTCCCAAAGATCGTTTTAATGTGTTTGACATTGTTTTTGACTAGCTTTTAACTTCAAAGAAATAAAGCCAGCACGTGCTTTTTCCCCATTGCTTCTCACTCATATTGCACGGGTGCCTCATTAACGTTGGATGAATTCGATACAAGTACAACAATCACTCGCATAGACGACGCATACATGTTTTTGGTACACAGAGCACCCTCTGTTCACTGTTCACTGTTCACATATGTTGGAATAGATCTCATTGAGTTTGAAATTCTATATGTGTGCGTTTGATGTTTATTTTTATGCTGTTTTAATAACCTTCAGTCGCTCTGAAAATCAATGAGATAATATTATTCCAGTAGAATTCACGATTACGCCATTCACTTTAGTTCGCGGAGCACGTCGTCAGATTTTCGCTCCCTGCGTTATTGATTTTGTCGGAACAGTGGATGAAAGAAAAACAAAGAATAAAAATGAGAAAACTTCGTGGTTGGGTAGCGCTTCAGAGGGATTTGCAGCGAGCCTTGTTTCACGCATTATTTCATGTCTTTTCCAGCTGAGCACAAGTGAAGTACTTGTGCTGCAGAGAAAAATAAAGCAGAAAGGACTATGAATTTCCGTGTGCTAAGCGCCATAGAGTAAAAAATCGCGCCACCCAAATTTATGCTGCTCAATGACTCGTAAAAAAGCAGAAACTCGCAATCGTAATGTTATCTCTAGGTCTGAGAAATTCAGGCAGTTTGAGAGTGCCATAGAAAACATTTAAGGTTTGTGTCATTTGAACACTGTTAAGAATTTTATATTCTTGTTTATTGATCACGGGTTCCAAATTGAATTTCTGGCTCCCATTGCAAAGCTTGATTGTTATTCTACTCTACAAAACCCTTAAACCGGAGAATGTGAGAAAATTTTTAGGTTAAATTTTGAATGTAGAAAGCTTTGTGAATTTGCAGCGAAATCTTCCAGAAATGCACTCGTTACCGCAAGCCCGGTGGAACACTGCTTAGAGTTTAATTAAATTCCACGAATTTAAATTGGTGGATTAACAAAGGCACGCGCGCGTAACGATTTCGCATGCGAATGCTGCGGGAACTTATCCGCTAACGCGTGCTCAAAATACCAACATTTTATTACGTAAAAGACACTTATACTCTCTGCTCTTTGCAGATAATTAATGAATGAATGCTTTAAAGCAGCAACAAAATGGATTTTGGGTGTTTCTGAATTTTATCAGCGTGAAATGTGAGATTTCAGTTTGTACGCTCTTCTGGAAAGTAATAATAACACATATAGCAGCGGCCATAGCAATATTTTGCTCTTGCGCCAAAGAGAGTGTTGGGGGTAAATAGAATTATTGCTGCCTTTGCGGCGTACACATGTATACTCTCGTCGTTTATGGTTGGTTATTTTATGCATCACACACCATGAATGCAATGTGAAACAACGATGGGTGCTTTACTAGTTTAGTATTATGTGTGGAAAGTAGTTCGAATGATTCAATGCACGCGACCCATTTCCCATGGAAAATCACTCTTTTGAAGGCTTCTTACTGCAAAAAAACGGGGAGCGTTGCATTGCGAGTTAAAATGCCTTTTGCCAGATGCAAAATGCCAAGTTGGGGAGAGTTGGTCAAAGGCCAGCCACGCTACATAATTGATTTAAAGAGTTAGAAAGCCTTTTGCGGCAAGTCAGGCATTGCAATTGAATCAAGAAGACCACTTTTGAACTAGAATACTAGTTTAGGACAAGATAGATATCTATCAAAATATAAACTAGAGGTCTCAGCCAGCCGCGCTGCTACGCGCTAGCTGGCAAATTTTGGGTCACGTGGGCTGCCACCAGCCTTCGTGAAACTGGCTAGACTGCGCCAGCCACGCCAGCCACCGATAAAAAAGGTTCAAAAATAAAAAAGTGCATAAGAAAAAATGTCTTTTGGCACTATCAAACTTCACGTTTAAAATATTGTCAGCCGCGCCAGCCACCAGCCGCCGGTGAAAATGGTTAGCCGCTGCTGGGCAAAGATTCGGCTAAGCCGGTCCCGCCAGCTGCCCTGCCTCGCGGTTGACTATATAATACAACTAGGACATGTCAGATTTTTCTCCAATGCTTTTTTAATTTTTTTCAGCTGTTAATGAAGAAGATAAATTTAAAAATATTGCCTCTATAGTTACTGCTTTGGAATTTTTTGGTATGGTTTCATGAATAAAATAGTTGTGTAATAGCTCATATATATCATATTATGAACCAAAGCATAAATATATAATGCTACCTGCTATTTTGGTTTTCATTTTTGATTGCAGGAAATTCCGTTCCGCTCGATGGAATTTCTAATAATCGATAATGTGCGCGCATGTTGCTGAAAGGCTGCCGAGAAGCGGAAGCATAAATCCGTGACCCCATATTTTTCTTCCGGCGTCTCGATTTTCCGTTGCATTTCTCCTCGGGAACAACGCTGTTTGATGTCTTTGGCTGTCCACATCGACAACGGCTGCACAATGGAAACTCGTGTTCCAGCGTTGTCAGCATCATCGGCAATATCTCGTGACACAAAGCATGAATGCACGTCATCCAGGTTGATGATACATCATCATTAATTTCATTGCAAGCTTTGTCGTGACGCCGACACAAAGGGATTTTTCTTCATAAAAAAACGTCGCAGCTCTCCCTTTCGTACGAAGAGGATGCGTCGGCAACCTGCTTTGCTCGGCGGCCACTCCGGTTGCATACACACAAAGCTGCAGGCGCTCGCTGTTCCGAGAAATATTTTTGCGTCAAAGGAGGGGTAAAATATGTACTATCGCAACGTCAGGTGCGATTTCTCATGGCCTAGCAGCAAAAAGTGTTGGCCAACTGGGCTAATTCATCCTGCGCTTATCTCAGCTTCACAGTCGAATAAGAAACGCTATATAGGTAGAGTTTATTTTGGCACTGCAGAGGCACGGAGCAATGGAAATTGCTTCTGCGTCTGCCACCGTTCAAAGAAAAACCATTTAACTTTTTGCTGCATATATTTTCAAGCACTATGTGAGATTTTTTCTCACGTATAATAGGCTGTCTGTGCAAACAAGTACAACCATATATTTTCTCACATTGCACTGTTCCTTATCTTCCCTTTAAATCAGTCAAAACAGCTGCTGTGTACGCTGTGTTTGCTGAAAGATTTATTTAAAATGAGCACATTAGATTTCAGATATCGAATAATAATAATTAAATTGTATATTTTGAATGGATTTATGTTCACCCTTGGTAATACACAAACATTTCATTCAATAATTGTTTTATTCGATTGAAAATATTTCCAATCTCAGTATACCTTCTGTCTTGCCCTAGTTTTCTTGACATTTTTTTTTTGCGTAGGAATAACGGGCACTTTGCAGTTTTCCAAGGTGAAAACGTGTCGGTTTCAATTTTATTTGCTTCACTATGGGTGGGAATACATAGCTTAAAAGTAGCTCAGCATGTGAGCTGCTCGAGGGAAACGTTACACTCATCTTGCCACTTCATTATGAACCATTTTGCAACCTCCGGTGTTGGACATTATCTGGTTACTGGCACGTTTTGCGTGCACATTTCGCAACGATGGCGAATCAATTGTTCCAGCGAGGTATTTTCGCACTCTTTCATCACTCAGTTCAGTTACAAAGGCCTTGTTAAATGGGTTAAATGATGAAAGTAGTTAGGAAACCAATGTTTGTTGGAACTAAATTAGTTGGAAGCTGTGACCCAGAGTTTGAAAACAAGACAACATAAGAAATAAACAAAATAACCAGCACAGATAAACAATTCATATTTTTGCTCAAAGTTACATATTTTTCTAAATCAAACTGCCACTTCCATAGCATAAAATTTGAAATTGCTTTGTTAATCGAAAAATCTATAAATCATATTAAAATCATGAGCAAAATTTCCTTACTTAATCCGAGAGTTGAACACTTTAATGAGGTTTAACTGCCATAATTACATCCTTTAATGAATTAATATAAATCATTGTATATAAGGAATTCAAACCAGAGTGAAAACCCTGAAGAGCCATTATTTATTAAAATGAACTCCTTTCAAAAGCAAGTTTATTGTTAAAAAGCTATAGAACAGAAAGCCAGATGGCCCAGTTTCTCACAAAAAACGCGAAAAGTGTTTGTTTTTTCAGCAGTTCAATTCCAAGTGCGGCCTTGTTCCATAAAGGAAGACAGCTAGTTGTTTGTCTTTCGGCGGGAATGCAAATAGGCACACGCGTTAATTCTGTTTACTTACCTAGGCAGGCATTGCCGAGAAAGAGTTCAAGGTGAGCGTGGTAGAAGGCTTGGGGCAGACTACTCCACTGACCTGCCTCACGTCGGCTCACCACGCGAAGACCAAAAGGGATGGCGAAGAGAATCGCGAGCAGGGACGCGGCCGCGTAACCTGAAACATCACAGCCCAAATTCATTAGCATTTTATTGAGCGTGTTGTACAAAATACCGCAGTACTTGAACATAAAAAAATATGCAAATGTAAAATACGAATCTTCAACTGTTATGTAACCACATCAGAGTAAACGTTCAAAACGTTCATGAATTACTGCGCTGCTGAGATTTAGGTATTTTAATGTTAGGTTGAAATGTTTTATACAACAAAAGAATATTTATGTAACGTAGAAAATGCTTAGTTTAGCGAGTGGAAGAATTAAAATATCTGAAATTCCTTTAATGCTTCAATTATTCATGATCTAAAATGTTAAAAAGTTATAGAAATTGTGACAAACTGGGACTAGCTTTGTTAAAGATCAGAATCCAGGTTGTTGAGAATACATATCTAGAAGTATTGGATTAATGTTCAGGTTTTTTTCTTTGAGTAGTTTTTGATTTTTTTTTCTTCTTTACATGCAGAGGACACGATGCTTTTACTAACTTTGCGGCATGGTAACTGAATACTCCTGACTTCAATTGATCGCTATGAATATGCCAAGAAAAACTCTAAATCTAAGTCTTACAATAATTGAAGCAAATTGCAAACTACTTACGAAACAGGTCAAGCCAGAATGAGCAATAAATCTGGAGCACGTTTGCAAATTCAATTGCAGCGATTAACTCGGCAAGGAGACTATCAGACTTCCTTTACATATATGACAGGGGAGCAATAAATATCGTTGACTGAATAAACACAGACAGCATATCCATTCTGCCGACTCAATCGATTCTGATTTGATTTATTTGTTTTGCTGGTCTCGTCCATTCATTACTTGTTATACATTCTGCGCTTTACAAAAACAGCTAATAAATCAAACTGAAGTAAACTAGACGAACATCTGTGCCGAGGCGCGTGTCTCGTGAGGAAAATGAAATAGCAGCAGCAACAGCGCGCGACCTAATTTTTTCGCATTCAGGGAAAGCTGCGGAAAGACCACTTTCGAGCCGGCGTTGTGTGCACACGCGGGAATTATATATATGTATATAAAAAAAGCAGCGTACACTCTTATGCAGGGAAGAGAAGGGAAATCCGAAGAGTGCGCGCATTTGCAGCAGAATCAGTCTCATTCAGGCTGATTGCGAGGGCTGCTGCCGTGTGGAATTCAAATCACGGACGCCGTGGTTCGCATACCAACTAATGCGCGCAATAATATCCGCAACAGATAAGGATGCTCTACTCCTTCCTTTGATGCGCACAGCTTGAGCCTCTACTTTTTCCTGAATGACATCAAGACCAGCCGCTCTCGCTGCAAGCAACGCGCAGTAAAGGAAGGGTAAAACAGTAAATCACCCTCTGAAGAGCCGATAATACATAGCTGCTGCGGTGAAAATAAAGATAAAAAATCCACCAATTTGCATGAAAACACGTCAGCATTATGAAAATTAGAAAGGTACCGCCATTTAAAAAATGTAAAGGAACATTTTTCGAATTAATTTTGGTTATTTTTCGGTAAGAATATTTATTCCTCTAAAACTATTTTTGTTGGGAATTTAAGACTTTAAAAAAATAGCAGAGCCTCAATTTTTCACAACCTCTATGGGATGATTTTTGTAGAAAGAATTTTTCCAGTTTGACGAGTAGACTAAATTTGCATTTCGACTCTCAAACGAGATGCGTCATGACTTTACGCGAATAATGGAAATCCGATCTTAAAAGGAGTGCGAGCGCGACTTTTGGTGCTTGTGCTATATCTAATGCAGGATTCTGCTTTTTTTGAAACAGCTGCACCATAAATATTCAGCAAAAAGCTCGCAAGTACAAGATAAATCGAATTCATATATCTCCGGATGGAGTCGCGCTAGACGAAAATTTCTTTTGCAAAAACGACGCTATAGAGCGAACCCGGATCACAAATTCTTAAAGACAATTTAGGGCCAACAGCTGCTGCGGCCGTCACTGCCTTGTTTCTTTTCAATTTAGCTTCTTTCGCTAAGTAAGAGTTGAGCCCGGGTTTTTATCTCACGGCTGGACGTGTCTATTTCTGCTCCCCAGAGAGACGCAAACGCCGCAGGATGATAAAGACCGAGTGAATGTGTAATCAAGCGAACACGCTCTCTTTCTATTTATGAATATTCGATATCAGAAAGAAATTTTCTTTTATCCCTTAATGTGTGTATGCATTTCTTTGATAACAGGAAGCAAAGTTTTCAGCTTTGTTAGAAAAACTAGAACTCGATAACCCACAAAATTTCATTATAGTCGCTGTAAACCTTTGCTAGAAAGCAATTCGTTAAGGGTAAAATTTCGCTTCTCTTGTGTTGGCAACATCAATTTTCAAGACATCTTCCTTCTCCGTCTTTTAAACTAGATCCCTTCATCAATTCAGTGGTGTCAGAAACAAGGCAAGCGGGAAATGTCTTTACGCAACTGCTACACGCAAATCCGCTCGAGAAAGTTGAAACCACGGCAATTATTGCAGTGATCACAGTTGTTGCAGTTATCTAGAAAGCTTGAAGTGCTCATTATTTTCCCTTTTACTTTCGCTCCAAGGAAAGAGGCTTCTTCAGTCACTTGAAAAGTCGAAACTTGATAAGCCTCTCTTGACTTTTGAAAGTTGTTGACCTAGTAATTGAACATTGCAGCCAAGATTTGTAAAGTTTGCTTCTAATCTTCACCTTGCCAGCCACTAGTAATATAACAAATCGTGTTGGGGTGAAGAGTAAACTGTTGACAGGCGTCAGCTACAAACAACATAAGTAAACGCGGGTTAATTGTAGTTTAAACCAGACAGATTAGTCATCAGCGATTTATTACACATTGTGTAGCCATTTCTATCCAGCAAACAATTTCTCAATATATGAAAAAGGAGGTTACGTACTTTCGAGATACAGTTTTTCGTTTTCATAGTTAAGAATGAGTCATCTCTCTTTATAGCAATTGGTTCTCAAAGTTAAACTGACCGCATTACTGGACTCAAATTATGTGTGGGAAATTAATTAGATGCGGCATGGGGTCTTTTTTAAGTGTCTCGTGGTTATATGAGAACATTGTTTATTTAAGCTCCGTTATCATGATAGAATTCTCTCGACATACAGAAGGAATCTGATATATTTTCTTCGTTTTGATACCTTTTCAAATTTTATAAATTTTAAGATTAGGGTTTGAAACTAAGCCACAGGGGTTTAAAAAAAAAAGTTTGAAAGGAATCATAACAACAACCTTTATTATTGGAAGGATGCAACACAAAATATTTATTGATTTAATAATAGAAGAGATAAGCAGAGTCCACAGGTCTTTTTGTACATCTATAGTATCGACTTTCAGAGACGAATGAGAAACGGTAGGCCCAATTAGGTCAATAGCGGAGCACGCCTCTTTGCTGTTCGACGCCGGGCCATATACAATTCGGCGAATTTCAGCGCCAGCTGCGAACAATAAGTGGAGCGACAGTCGCGCTCGTAACAATTTATCGCCTGCTTTTTCGGCGCGGAAGATGTAATTATAACGCACGTAGCCACTTTGCAAGGCAAATATTTCATTGGGCTGTGCTGCGGGTGTGCAGTGTTCCATTTTCACAATAGGCTGGTCGATAAACACTGAAAGAGGTGCGACAACTGGTTCTACCCTAAGTACCTTTTTTACTGCAATGTTCACAAAGAGCGAATGCATTATGCTGCAAACGTGATTAAATCACGAACCTGCCTTGCTTTTCAGCAAAACAAATTGAAACTGAATTTTCCCCAGCTCTGGCGCAAATCGTGTTCTATGTCCGTGCTGAAGCGATAATTTCGATTAAACATCCATGGGGAGTTACAAAATGGTTACCAGTACTGTCTTCAGCGCTTTTATCACGAATCTTGAGCTCCTTCAAGTGGGCAAATCTCATAAAATTAGATTGCCGGGTTTTTGCATATCAGTTTTCCAGGTTGAGCCTTGCATTTTCCGAGAGTATTTAATGGATGTCATTATATTCTATGTAAAGAATTATAAATTAGAGCAGTGCGGTAGGCAACATATTTGCATAGAAATTGCACTGCGCACATTGCAAAAAACTGTAATACAGAATTATATTTAAATCGATAAAGTCATGAGACCATACTTGACGAACAAAAGTGAAAAGGCAAGGTATAATAGTGAAAATGCCTTCACATTTAGTTAGTAAAAGAATCGATGATATTAAGCTTATTACAAAAAGGAAGAAAAAATATCAAATGGAGTTAAATTGTTCACCATCAGATTTTAAACTAATCCAAATTAAATTTTTTATTTAATGATAAGATATCACCAACCAGCCCGTTGGCTCGCATTGTTAAGGCACTCTCAGGAGTGTCAAAGCAATAATGAGAGGTATTTGAGCAGTTCGGAGATCTAATACTGGCTACCCAATGTCAGAGATAGCAAAAAGTGGTTAGTTTAGTGACTCGAATTGCTCGACGGGCTGGGAGGCGCACCGGCGCCGACTCGCTACTTGCTGGTTTGCACCTTTCCAGCATGCGTGATTTGGCTTCACGGGACGAATGTCTAGCGTTTCAATGCAGTCCTCGGTGCGGAGGCAAGTGGCCCTTCAGTGGGCTGGGTCCCTGTGCGGCCTGGTGCACCCATGTTATCCGTTCGCGGTGTTATTGGGACCCGGGTTTCAGCATTCGTGCTAGTGCAGTGCGCGCCCTTCCCGGTCCTCCGGTCCTCGGACAGGGATAAAAAGAGCAAAAAAAAGATATCCATTATGATAAATTGGGCTATTTGGCTTAAATTTAAAGCAATTTAAGAAAAATGTTTTTATGTTTGATTTTTTTAGTAGATATGATTTTCAAAACCATTAACCCGCTGAATTTTATTTGCAATCCTGCTTTCATTGCTTTAGCAAGAACCCGCAGGTTGAAAAAAGCAACTTAAGTGGAAAATCTACTTGTGCTGAATTCTAAATTTCTGTCGGTCACCACTGGGCGAATGAATTGCTCTGATAATTCGACTCCCGCTGTCGAATGGACTCAATTTGGGGCGTCTGACGCACATTGGAAGAAAAGCAAATCGCTGCGGAGGCACTTGACAAGAAAAAGCTCTGGTACACAGCCGAGCAAAGGGAACATATCGTCTGGCCGGAGATGAAAGTGCAGACGCCAAAAGGGAAGAGCGGCGACTCTGGCGGACTGGTCGCCGAATAATGGACCGCCTTGTGTAAAAGGGCTGAAAATACACTACTCTGATGCTGCAGCAACAATCTTCCCGTCATTGTTGGAATAACAAACTTAGTCTCTCGACACACTCCATCTTATTTTCATTCAACTGAATTTATTATATGGGTCCAACTGCCAACGAAGTGAGATATTTTTAAATAAACAAGCTTTGAAACGATGGGCCAAAGCCAATATTTTGATTATTTTCTCCACGGATCAAGAACGTTTTATTGCACTCTACTGTCAATGAAAAACCGTCCAGGAATACCACGTTTTTGAGCTGTTCAAATTTTTACATTATTTCAATATTTTGATAAGAAAAGCTACTAGAATTTTACACCAAAGCAACGGAGTAAAAAATTCTCGCGAAGTAATATACATGTACTTGTGTCCTCATTCCGCGAAGTAAATTCAATCAGCACAGCAGCAATTTTTCAATCACCATTAGCCATTTTCTAAATAATTATTCAGAGGAATAAATCGCAGGGAGCAGTTGATTAATATTAACTTTTATATGCATTAATATTCCAGCATTTCACGGAAGACTGACTGTGAGCTGCAAGCTGCCGGAGCGGGGCACAACTTAATTAATGTGGCTTCTCACGTTTTAGACTAGAGTTTGCTTTTGCCTCCGTTGACACGTGAGAAATGCGAGTCGCCGCCAACTGCCACTCCGCCGCCAGCAGAAGCTACTGCTTCCGATATGCAAACAAACAATTGGCCGGCGGACCTAATTTTGTCGACTCGTAAATTGGACGACGACGACGAAAAATAGAGGGAGAAAAAGCGAGGTATTCGCATGCTCAACACGTGGCACGAGAGAGAGAGAGAGAGAGAGAGAGAGAGAGAGACGTCTGCAGCAGCCGGAATCTATTTCTTGTTTCCCTCTCGCTCCACGATAAAGTTGCACTTTTATTGGCAGCGTTCCGTTTCGGTAGTGCGATGAAAATATTTTTTATTAGTCTCGAGACGTGAGAGAAGAGAAGCCGAGCACAAATTGTGTCACCGACGCCGCACTGTTGCTTTTATTATTATTGTGCATTGCTGTCCGTTTGGCTTTGGCGGCTTCCGCAGCACGCACAAGACCTCGTATTTGGGCCAGATATTTCAATTGGTGCGGCCTTTCGGGATTTTGAGGATGCCGATTTTTTCATCATACGTACTCCCACGTGATTTCCTTGCTCACCTCGAGTGTGCTAAAGGGGGAAAAAAGTATGACAACGAAGAAAATATTGAGATTTTTTTTCGGGATTCTTCATGGAGAAGGTATTGCTAACCATTTGTATGATTTGCGAAGGAAATATAGCTCTTATGCTAGATACTTTTGATAAATTCAGTTAATTAAAAAAAATATGCAAATAGATTTGCACATCTATCAACTCGACCGAATTAATGAAAATTGTAGGATAGCAATAAATATTATTACAGATCACGTTTACATTTTAGGCACGGAAGAATTCAAGACCAAAGCAGAGTTAAGTCACAAATTTTAAGAATTGCTAAGTTATCTTTTAACCAGTTTTAAATTTTTGTTTTTACTTGTCGATGACATATTGCAATTTTTCTATGCAAAAGTTGTATTATTATCCAAAAGCCAATTTTTTAAACATACCTACACCAGGGGGCAAAATTTTATTTTATAAAAGTAATAGGTCAAAATTTTGTTTAACAAATTTTTTTAGATTGGTATATTTGAATAATTTTAAGCACTGATAAAATGAACCACTAATTTATTATTATATATGCAATCACTTTTTAGTTTAAATGCATTTGTTTAGGCCCTGCATGTGATATCTAATTTTGTAAATTGTAGCACATCAGTTTTAGCTCTCATCAGATCAAGCAATTGTCATACTTGAAATTAAACTTAGCAATTCATTGTTGTAGTATATACGTGGTACACCTCAAGCAAATATGCTCTAAATTTTGCACTTATAACCGCAAGCCACGAGTAAACACCCGACACATCATGTGCCAACTAGCAAGCAAAATTCTAGTGCGGTTCGAGTATATATATACATTTGCAGCTCAATGTTTGCCTTCGTTCTCACCATCTCTTATTTAGAACTTGAGCAACTCACGAGCTAATAACACTCTCAAACTCCAATTTTCAACTGCTCCTTATATTCAGTTAAACGAAATTCAGTAACACCACTTCATCCAAACTGCGTCACTCAGCCAAAATAATATACTCCATCGCTCAATTATCCAACTCTCTACAAATCGCTCCCACGCGCACCGGAGTTGTTGTTTCAAATTAATTCACGCCCTGCGCTTTATTTTCCCACAACGCGAATTAGCACGTTCATAAAGAGGCCATCCACCCACTTTTCCCTGAAGTGGCACATGTCCTCTCGCAATATTAGGCCTGGAGTACATAGCTGTGTTCAGAATTAAATTTAAGGTGACGACCGCGCAAATGGGAACTACCGCTCTCTTCAATAGCGTTTCCCTTGTGGTCTCTTCAAGTTCGAGAGCGCATCCTTTATAATTCGAGTGCATCGTTGTCTGCGCAAAGTTTTCCGCACGTGCACAATTCAAGTGCACTCAATGGAGTAATTGGCTTCAAAGGTTCCCGTTTCAGTCAGTAATTTTTATTCCGATCAAAATTAGGCCATTACCGCTACCGTGGCCGTGGTTTGGACATCCGGTAGAAATGATGCGCACTGTGAAATACGCTCAGCGATGAAAATATATTGAATATATTGCCTCATACTTTGTAATATATATTTGTTCTTTTTACTTTACTCATCTAGCGAATCAATTAAAACCTCTTAAAAGTATTAATATCAAAATAATAATTTTATTCTAAACCCTACTTAAACTTTGAATTATTTTCCTGTTATTATTGGTCTTATATCCAAGGTTATGTTGAATTTTCTTTCTTATAAAATTCCTTTTTGGGACGAAACATAATTAAAAGTATCTACCAGACGGAATGGATTTAGCGTGTAAAAGGAGCCTTTGCCTTATAAAAAATGTATCTGCAAAAAGGAGCCAAAAATAGCCTGTGTCGGGCTCTCTTGAAAAAATCTCCGTTTATTCGGAAGGGAGGCAAAACTCAAAGGAGAGCAGATCTGTCTGAATATAGTTGGAGGCGTTAACCCAAGAGTATTTGAGTGAATTTAGCCACGTGCCGACCACGACCTCAGCTCTATAAAGGACCCACCAATAACTATATCGACGGCGCGGACTTACTAATGAGATCCAATTGGATTTTATGAACAGCTTTGTCCCTCGAGGCCGATATTTTTGCCGAAAGAAAGTTTACGAGGAGCGTACGCGTATTGATCGATCGGGATGCAGACGCTCTGTCTATCTCCGTTTCCGCATGCTTGTGCAGCACTCGCCCTTGTTTATCATCCGCCGGCCGCACTTAATGACGTAATAAAAGCAAACCAAGCCGAAATTACTATTTAATCGACGAGAAAAAAGTGAAAATCGTCCGTGTCCCATGCCGTGAAGACAGAGTAAAATAAAAGTAAATTTCTTCGCACTCGTGAAGCAGCAATTACACTCAAGTGCTGGCGCAGAGCAATTAAAATTTCAACTAGATTCTCGTCTGTTCGTAATAACGGCGTGAATTTCCTTCGCTGCAGCAGCTTGAATTAATTAAATGCACTGTGCTTGTTAGACCGGGCATTTTTTCCCAAACAACCGAGCAAGGATTTTACTCTGATGCTGCCAGTGACGTTGCGGAAATTTTACTATGGCGGCTGAAACAAGGCGTCCCTAGTTTTGATGTGTTGGACTACAGCACAATGCCTAGCTGGCTTTTACGGCCAACATTTGGAAGCAACTGCTTTTCCATGGTGACGGTAGCTCGTTGTTCACATCTGGAAATTCGTCCGCTTGCAACAGTTTAGCAGAAAAACGGATGTAGAGATAAAATGGGCAAGCCGTCTCTCGCATTGCTGGCTCTTCTGTTTCTTCTCGTGTTTCTGGTATTTAAGTTTATAAACTGTTGAAACTGTTTTGATTGATTCGTTATCTATCTTTCGATAAAATTAGAAAAATAGAGCTTTTTCACCTTAAACTGTACGATCTCTTCTAATATTTTGGATCATAAATTTGTTGAAACTTAGTAGAAAAAGGTAAAACTTGGCTTTAATATTAATTTATATTTGAATTTGCTTTGATTCTGTCCGAATTTTCATTCAGGAAGGAAAATACTTGTAAAATGCTTACACATTTATTTTAGCAAAATGATCCCGATATTATAAAAGTTTTAGCACATTAATTTGTATAAAATTTTCATTAACCTTTTATAGATTATAATTATGTTCGTTACATTTCCAGCATATGGGCTCTAGTGAATCCAAAAAAGTTGTGAAGGCAAAGATCAAAGGTATGAAGAAATTTCAAATGTACTTGATCCTTGATTCAGACGCTGACCTTTCAGGAATACAGGTGAACAGCATCGTTACCCCAAAGATTGTAGTGAAATCGAAGAATACCAAGAAAACGAAGAAAACGAATAACAAACTGTCGTCCTTTATCTTTCCAACCAAAAAACGGACAACCAAGGCGATTCAAACCACGGCAAAGGGTGCTGCAAATAACCCCACTACCGCCGCCGCCGCCGATGCCGCTGACACGGCAGCGTATTAGGGAATATTTGTAACACAAAAAATGTACACCTTATAAAAATGGTGCTACGAATTTCTGGTTTGGCATTATTGCAATGTATTGGCTTGGTTAAATAATTACAAATTATTGGAATTTTATCAATTGTAAGTTTATTTTAATTTTCGTAGTAACAAATGCTAGTTTTAACCGCTTTTCCTTGATGGTTTTTATCTTTTATAATCACATGTTGCTTCTGTAAAGTTTTTGCTACATTAAAATTAATCGTGGATTACAGCCTTTTTATCGTTGTTTGATGAAGACATAAACGCAGATTATTAATTCTCATAGTAAATCACCCAAAAGCAACAAACACTGTTTTTTCTTCCGAAATTCACCATTAAATCGGAGCAATCAATCGCAATCTTCATTAGGGTGAAGCGTTTTTAGTGGCCGTTAAAACTTTTATGTCCAGTGGCGGTTGAGTCTTTTTGGCGAGATGCTTTTCGGCTGTCTTTCCGACAGACAACGAAATGCTAGTCGCGCCGGTTGCCAACTCCAAGGCGTTGGCACGAAATGAGTGCTTGTTCTGTTCGCTTCGCTTGGCAGCAACTACTGCATGCAGATCGCACTTTTTACCATTTTTATTCTGTTTTTCTCCACTATTGCTCTCCTGCTGGCAACTGTTCCCACTCCCCGTGTATTATTCAGAAAGCTTTTCTCAGGTGCAGCAGAAAATGTGTACTGCAGCATTTGATTGATCTCTTTTCAGCAATCGCAACTTGCTTTTCTCACAGATGCGGATTATTTCCGAGTCGCTTTTCTTTGAAATGCTAGAAAGAGGTGATGGAATTTTCAAATATATACCTTTAACATAGTCCACCTATAATCATACAGCTGTGAAGTTGAGATATTTTAAATTTTAACCAAAAGCCGTAAACTCTAATTTAGAATATTATTCGTAAGCACAAAAAGGACGCTACTGCAGCACGTGAGATGTATTCCTGATTGTACAGCTGCACTACTGCTTCTAGTACATTTATTGCATCTATCATGAGTGTCGTACTTAATCAACCAAAACCCATTTATCAGAGAACCAAATGAATTATCCGCTGTTGACGGTCAAGCCAAACGTTAGCAATAAATATTCCGATTGGCATGAATGACGCATTACAGAGTGGTGATTATTTGCTAATGGTGTTCGCGTCGGTAATTACGATTATTTGAGGCAATCATACCGACGCATTCGGTGATAAACAGCAAATGAATTCTCTAGCTTCGTATGTCGGACATGCGTTGCACTTCAAATTGGGCCCATATATTCAAACGTCAGCATGATGACAGCAGAAATTAATTGAAATCCAGCAGCTCTGACCGACCCAAATAAACACGGATGAAAATGTTGAATGTGTAAGTACAAATAATTCCCGATCAAAAAAATCGTACAAATACAAGAGCTACGTATTTTGCAATGTTTTATAATGAAGCACAAAACAAAAACAAATCTTTTGGTTAAATGGCAAAACTCCGTGAAACAGGATGAAAAGCAAAATAAATATGAAAAAATGAAGAGGAAAAATGTATTTCATTTTACACGCATCTCATTTTGAGTACCAAATGTTTTAGCCCCTTAGGCTTCATAATTAAAAATATTTTTGCTATTTTCATCTAAGTTTTCTCTCAAATTTGAAAGAATTGTGATTTTATGTGCGGTTGCAATTTGTTGAATGTCAGATGGCAAAAGGTATAGTGACTCAAAATGCTTAAATAGCTCAATAGGCTAGGAGGCGCACCGGCGCGACTCGCCACTTGCTGGTTTTCACTCCTTTTCCAAATGTCTGGCGTTCCAATCAAAGATCTCGGTGCGGGGAAGCGGAAAGATGACCACATTGGGCCCAAGCTCCTCTGCGGCCACTCGGGCCCCATGTTATCCGCTCGGCGGTGTTATTGAGACCCGGTGTGCTAAAAGCAGAGGTTAAAAAAACCACTTCATCCAACTTTCAATCAATGACAACACTCATGAAATTCATTCGTGTTTGAAAAACACTCCGGTTATCCACTCTGGTGGATTGGTCTACATAACGACGAACCAGCCGGTATCCAGCTAGGCGAGTTAATTCGTCAGCTCGGAAATTCATTGGACCGAGTGCACTATTCAATTCGGTGCGAAATGTTTCATTCTGTGATTAGTTGATCACGCACGGCAGAAAGGGCTGCAACACCTGGGACCTGTCTAGTGCAGGGTGTCGCGTCCAAAGCTCCAAAGTGTGAAAGCTGGCGCCGCCCACGCTTGACGAAACAAACGGCTCGTTTAATCTCAAAATAAGAGCCAACTAATCTTAGCCGCCCTCAAGGAAGCGAATTACGAGTGAGAGTGTCGGCCCCAGATGCTAATTCGCCCCAACGCTGGCGGCAAAGTGTAATTTCAAGAGTCAATTGGGGCGAGTCCCGTTCCTCGTTCTCTGCGGAAAGGGAAACAAAGAAACACGTGCGCAGATTTGCGGCAAATCGCGCGCACGAAGTTTCCACGTCACGCGATCCTCACCCGCTTTTGTAGAAAATGATGCCACGGCCTTTGTTCTCCCCCTGAGATGAGGGATGCGTATCCAGAGGTGTCGAGGCTTGATTGAATTTATAAAGCGTGTTAGAGAAGGAGGGGTGTGCAACATAGTAGAGATTCGGCTCCTTTTCTTTTGACAGCGACGAAATTGAGCTTTTTCTTCCAGCTCATGATACATTGAATTAAAATGCATAAGTTTGTCAAGGCTGAAATTTGTTATCAACAATTTTGAAAATAATTTTAATTTATTTTTGAATCATTTGTTGAATCTTGACAAGCAAGAACTCAAAATGCACGGCTATTTTCTTTTTGTTATAAAAGCGCAAAAATGTTTTTCAGTAAAGAAGCCAATGTATATTAATCAATTTTCAATATAGCTGTTTTGTAATCAACAATGAAAGTTAAAAAAACTCAAAATGAACATTTGTGCCTAAGTGAATGTTTCATTTCCCTTTGTTAGCGCTCCTTAATGAGCACGCTGACGAGAAAATCGCTTGTTTGCGACTGTTGGAGCAATCTCAGAGGCATGTTGTACATTTTCACGATGCAAATGATACAGTACGCATATTACGCTTAACAAAGGACACGAATATGAAAGCCGGCGTGAGTTTGTAATTTCCAGGAATGCTAAACAGGCGAATCACGAGTTCTATGTACTACGGTATTGTATCGCTTATATATACAGCTAGGCAGCCATCCAAGTGATTTTGATTTGCTTAATAGGTGATTTATTTCTGTAATGTCGAAATTGACCATTCAAAAAGACTTTGTGGTTTATTGAAAGACTCGACTTTCAAGATTGTTATTGCTCATTTCATCGGTTTTGGGGTGAAAGAAGAGATTCAATTCAATTTTTCTTGTCAAGTTAGTTGTTTACGTTGATCAAAGAAAAAAAAGTTAATTTAACTGGAACGCAAAACGCCAATAATGCCTCAAAATGGATTTCAATTCCCTGGAAAGCTTTAATTAATTGCTGCGAGTCTCTGGTTCACGCAGGTATTTCAGGCGCTTTTTCATGCGATCAGTAACATTGTTCCACATCAATTTACCGTCCATGAGCAGCGAGAAGCAAGCTAACCGATTTTTGCGCGGCGCGTCATGCTATTATATTCGCATGAATTACTCGATTTTTGCCCAGCCGGCGCACGCTGGTATGTGTGTTTAGCGAGCGTTGGCAAAAAACGGGAAAACTTTATAGAGCAAACGCGCCAGCTCACCGGCGCGACGAGAGAGTAATAAATTCATTGTTGCTGCGTATAGTGACCGAAGCGTTTACGTGCTTGAGAGTTCCATGGAATATTAAACAGCCTTGCGGACCTTTTAAAACAAGGGAAGTGAGAGCACAAGCAAGCCGGTAAAGCTCAAGTACGGGAACTTTTAACTGGGTTTTAAATCCAAAAGAAAATTAAGTTATAAGCTCATGATTTATTGCTTTGTTGTGCTGAACTCTCCTCTCCCGAGCCAAGCGGTATTGTTATCTCCATTCACAGTTAAGAGCGAGCAAAATTTTAATGAGCAAAGACACGTACACCGACACTGGCGAATCGTATATAATGGAAGTACTCGGGTGTTGCATTTACATAAATCAATTGGCCTGCTCTATGCTGAGATTTGCATGTCTGTGCATTGAAACAGCAGTTCCGTGTTCCGTGTACACACGCTGGGTGCGAGAGAGACATCTTAATTATTGCAGTGCGCACGGAGAGAGGGCGAGACGAGCACTTGGCTTTGTTGGCGTAATTAATGCGAATTATATAATGCAACGCGTGCATGTGAGCAAACTGGGTCACGTGACAAAAAGGGAATCAAAATGTAAGACGCACGCTGCAAGAAAATGCAAAAGAGCCGCCACCCCAGTTTGCTCCAGCATCATAAAGAGTTCGATAAGAGGAATCCACAGGGAGCACGAAATATTTACGGCACAGATTTTCGTCGCCTTTTGATCAGCATGAAAAATGGAGGTTGAGTGAAATTATGTTTTATTGACTAGTGGAAGGCACGGCATTGATCCGGATAGAGGCCAAAATGGGGGTTCAGAACTTGAAAAAATGATTTTTTTTAAGTTGAGTAGAGCTGTGATGTGAATGTTTCAATACGAGTTTAATACAAACAATATTAAATAAATAAAAGTAGATAATTTTAATCCATATACTAATCAGATCCTTGTTTCATTTTTTCATCTATATTTTCGCTGCAAATAATTAATCAACAAACACACTTTACACACTGTATGAAGAGTGTAGAAACTCGTGAAACGTTTTCAGTGAAAGAGTACAGAATCTATATTTTTAAATGTTGCTGAAATGCACTCAAGCTCGCGTGCATGTTTGAAAATTTTTTAACACATGACTCATACCAAGAACAAATAGTTTAGAAATAAGTTTATGAAGCTGTTAAGTAAATACAAACAAATTACTCTCGGTGGCAAAAAGTATTCATTAACGGTTCTGCTCCACCTATTCGTTTTCGGTTTCCGTTCATCACGTCGGCACGCATTGTCACTTCTTTTTCATTTGAAGGCGTTGGAGGCGAAGCAGGCGAAGTCGAGCCTCGAGTGTGGTTGTTACTCACTGTCACTTGGCCTGGCAGTCGGGAGGCTTTGATAGGACAGCATTATTGATGGAGGCCCACTCAGGTGCAAGTACTGGCTTTTCACGGTGGGCCATAGACCCTTCTGGCAGATAAGCGGTAGGGCGGCACTTACTTAATTACCTGCTGATTAATTAGCACACTCCCGCACGCGATATACTTAGCACCAATGGCTTTAGAAGTGGAGCAATAATGTGTGCTAAATATTTTAATCAAATAGATTATTTTTATCTCTCCCGCAAGTTTTTTAGCTGCTATTTCCCATCCTCATTCTCCACCTACCTCCCACTGTAATTTTAATCATGACCTCTTCGGAGGTATTAGACATTCCTGTCATTGTGTGTGTGTGTTTTTTTTATAGTAATCTATCTTAACGCCTACTTAATCCCGGGCTTCAACGTGCTCTTACAAACACTGCAACGTCACGACTCATCATGGCAACCACGGGGAGTTTTACGGCCGTCTCGAGCCCTCGGAACTGGGCAAGCCGTAGTCATGGCTTGATCACGTTCATTACACACATAAAACACAGATGCAGGCTCGCACAAAACAAGGAAGTAGACGAGGCAGCCAGGCACGTTTGCCCGCTTTCTCTCCTAAGTTGCGATTCAATAAATTCTAATCAGCTGCAGACCCATAGCTCTGCTTGAACTTTTGCAGGAAACGACGCAATGGCATGGCAAAAAGAAGGCTATCGCCGCAGAAGACGTGAGAATAATACGAATAACCCTGGCATTAAAATTATATAAGTTTTCATCAATTTTCTGATTAAGAGAAGATAAAGAATTGTGGTGTTAAAAAGCCGAAATCATAAAATAATCTTAGAAACTACTTGAGCCTAAACAAAACCAGAAATTCAATGAATTTAAGTTTTAAAAACGACAAATTGGTTATGTAAATAATTTAGCTTGTTTACTAAGTTTGAGAGTTAAATTGCTGGTTTTGAGAGTGAATTGTTTAAAATCGGTCTGGAATTGCATGAAATTAATGCGTTAGCTAATTTAATATATTCCCAAATATCATTATTTCAATGTAATAATCGAATATTAGCGAAATGATGAATAAAATCATTGATATTTCTATTGGCAATGTGGCTGGACAGGCTCGTCTGATTTTTCCGCTCATTCTGTCGCGCATGAAAAGACCATTTCACCCTCTATTCTCCGCCACCAGCTTGTGGTTCTTTTTTACATTCTATTTTATTATTGACGTTCTGCAGTCGCTGTCTTAAGCAGAGCTGACTCTAAATGAGTTCCGGGGCGGATTTTTTTTCCGAGGCGCGAAGCGTAATATATCCCTGCTGCATCGCCGTGATAAATTAAGCTGGTGCTGAAATGTGAAATTCAAAGCATGCTGATTAGCCGCTAGCTGCGAAAAAAAGAAGAAGCGGCGCGCTATAAATCATCCTGCTGCATCGTATATATCTGTTTGTGTGCAAATTGCTTCCTGTTATTTGCTGATCGGACGTGATATATTGCCTTGCAAAAGCATTTTCGGACACAATCTCTTTTGAATCGTTTTCCTCCCTTTTATCTCTCTATTCCGTGGCATGAAATAAGGGATCGGGGAATCGTATTCCGCAATATAGAGATTTATGAGTTCAAAAATCCGTTCTTGTCCTTTGAAATAAGGACCGAGCGTTTCCTACTCAATACTTTGTCAAACAAAAAGGTACCACTCCTCTTTCTTTGTGCAAAATTAAACTGCAAATTACTTTCACGAATTTTATGAGGGTGCTTGCCTCCGTGAAATTGCATCTTCCTTTTCCTTGCCAGAGTAATTTCCCCTCTGGAAGAAAAATTTGGCAATCCGGCTTTTTTGTCATTCGAAGCACGCCAGCACGCATTCGAAAACTCCTTTATAGTAGGCAAATCCTTGTCTCTATCTCGCTAGATCAATCACGCGGCGAGCCGGCGGTTGGAGCAAAACAAAGAGGCGCGCCCCAAGCAGCAATTATTGCTCAAAGTAGTCGTGCACTTTTATTTCCTGCCTCGGGCTCGTTTTCAGAGGCGCTGCGGGGGTTGGAGTGCCGCTCGTGCCCACCCTCGACTGCAAATCCTTGGAGAGGTCGTCGAACTCCCAAGTAGCGCGTGGGCGGCCGGCAAAAAAAGAAAAATGGCCCGACGCATAATTTGGAAACTCATTCCATATGCAACGAATGTGTCGTCCGTCTCGAAAAATTCCTAAAAAGTGGATTTTAAGTATTCATCGAACCATAAATAACATACAAGGGCCAATTCTTTCTTGTACAAATACGACTCGAAATTTGTATTCAAATGGCGCAGAGCTGGGTTTTTGGCTCAGATGCTACTTTGAAAAATGAACCCAGAATTTCAAGAATATTTACTACTAAAAAGTCGCTTACAACACCAACAGTAAATTTATGTTGTTTATAAAAGCAAATAATTTAGAGCAGTAATTATTTATTCGTTGGACACATCTCTCTTTTCAAATATGAATTCAGGGAAGTAATTCCTCGGGACCGTTTAAATTAATATAAAAATATCGAAATATGTGATTTTTGTTAACTATATCCTCTGACAAATTGAGCAGCAATGCATGTGCAAAACATATTTCCGCAAAGTGTGTCTCGCGCACAAGGGAAATGATTTATCAGTGCGTCATCCATTCAATTACTGCAGGCTGCGTTAATTGGCCAGTCTGCAGTTCTTGGCACACGAACCGAACGCTAATGGGGTAGGTCGGAAACAATCTGCATCGTCCCCGGGGATGTGCAACTGGCAGCTTCTGTGGTGCACCCGGCGGCAAGCACGGATTTTCTCTCCTATATAGTGCTGTGTATTCCTTAACAGCCTTTTTTACTCGGTTTGTCAGAGCTGCTTTCCTTCAATGCCGGCAATGTGGTCTGACTTGCATAGAAATAGAAATGGGTCAGCTGTTTTGAATCAACCCGAGTCGACTCTGGCCAGATGAAAATATTTTTATTTCAAGATTTTCAAACGATCTATCTGTTTTTCCATAGGTTAATCGTTGAGGATTATTTGTGTTACTTGAATGGTTTAAAACAGATGTACGAATGTACGCAGTTATTCGTGGATTGTGATAGCACACAAGCAAAAATATTTAAACTCTGGTCCTCGTTGCTCACAAGTTTAATCCACTCGAATTTATATTTTAATGAATTATCCTCTGGCAATTAACTTAACTAAGAGATAAAATTTTACAAGTTAACGATGTTTATGAGAAAACTCGACAGGAATTAAATAAACATCCCTTAGGGAACGTAATTATCATTCTCCTGTAAACGAGAAACAAAGTTGTGAGCATTCCTGTTTTACACTGGCACGCAATTCGAGTTTGCTGTTTGCATTTTCCCACGTTAGTAAGCAAGGCAAACTGGAAGTTTATCCATCTAGATTTGCAGCTCATCTCTCGGACGGAAAGCGATGCAAGCTGGCAGTGCATCGTCATAAAATGCACCTGCATTTCAGTGCACAATTCTCCCAGATGACTGTCTATGGATGTATTGAAAAAGAGAGAAACGTCCTTTTCTGAAAATGCTTTTCCTCTGTTGACTCTCTTTGCTCTGTGTGTGCGTCTCTACTGCATGTGCTGAGTGCGATTATTAAAATGCAAGCAGGTCACAATTCTACGCGAGTGCATTTCAGCATTCGCTTATGTGCGGATATTCATTCTGCGCGAAACGAATGGGGTATGGCCTTGTTTATTGCTGCACCAATTTTGCTGCATTCTGTTGTCTCTGCGTATACATCATTTCGCGGTGCTCAAATACCATCGACCACTCGACAAGCTGTAGCTAACAGCCAGCTTAAAATGATAAATGCGTCGTTAAGATAAATGTTCTGCTGTAATTTTAGCACTTTTCTGAATATCTACCTTGTTGAATCAAGGGATCAAAAAATAAAATAAAATGTTGTAAATCAATATCTGTCGGAGGGAAACCATACTTAAAAAATAGAGACTTATTGAAAATAAAAGTATCACAGTTTTTGAATTAAATTTTTGGACAGTTGTAATTTTAAGGTATCAGTTAATAATTTGAATTTAAAAGTTGGAAAATGACATTTAAATATATTTTTTAACATAAAGCTACATAAATAAGCATAAACTAATGCGCGAAAATTAAAAAAAACTGTAACATATTATTTTAATATAATGTTGATCACAAAGTTGAAGTTTTTGGTTTGAACTTGTGGTGGCTCTGACTCTCTCTGACTCTCTCCCCCACTTTGTGCTAGTGCGCCCTGTGCTCTTGTGACTTCTCACCCCCACTTAAGATGGTGCTGAAAACCTCCAGAAGTTTCCCCCATCTCAAAATGTACTTTAATTAACAACATTAATTAGCTGACTAATTGTGTCCTCAATTCATCGATATTACAATTTACAATAAACTCTGACAATAAAGGCAAACCCAATTTCACCCATATTAGTAATGCACAGCAATAAATATGATTCAAATAAAACTCCACTTCGCGACGCACTTTATGGCCAGCCGTTTTGGCCAGTCTCTGTTCACTCAGTCTAATAAAGCAAGTAAGAAGTAAAGTTAAAAATCAGTAGTTGAGTGTTTTACTTCATACGACTACCGCCCCTACATTTTGGTGACCCCGACGCTCCGACTGCACGGACACCTTACCTGGATGCCTACCTAGGAATACCTGGCCGCACCTGGATGCCTACCTAGGACTACCTGGCCGCACCTGGATGCCTACCTAGGATTACCTGGCCGCACCTGGATGCCTACCTAGGACTACCTGGCCGCACCTGGATGCCTACCTAGGACTACCTGGACGCACCTGGATGCCTACCTAGGACTACCTGGACGCACCTGGCCGACTACCTAGGACTACCTGGACGACTCCCTGGATACCTGGACGACTACCTAGGACACCGGGACCCCTGGACGACTACCTGGACGCCTGGAACACCTCGACGCCTACCTGGAGGATCCCTGGCCCAGCATACCTGTCCGGCTACACACCTGGATCGACGCCCAGCTGCAAAAGCAATATTTTCGTCTCTGCGGACTGCCTAGCAACAGAGATGCAAGCAGAAGACGTGGAAGCCCCCTCCGTCCAGAACATCACCCAGCTTCGCCTACCCGACTTTTGGAAAGGCGACGTCGAATCTTGGTTCGAGCGTGTCGACGCATTTTTCACCCTCCGGCGGATCAAAAGTGGCGAGCAACGTATCGCCTGGATTAAACAAGGCCTTCCAGCAGACATCTACGTGCAGACGCGCGACATCTTCAGGAACTTACCCGAAACAGACTCCTATAACCACGTAAAGGCGGAAATTTTGAAACGCCTTGGTCCAACCAAAGACCAAAAACTGCAACAGCTGCTGGCGAGAGAAGAACTGGGGGACCAAAAGCCCTCAACCTTTCTCCGCAAATTGCAATGCCTCGCAGATAAGGAAGGTACTGACGACATGCTGCGCACGATCTGGATCAACCGGCTTCCGAACGAAATCCGCAAGCTCCTTGCCACACAGACCGCCTGCTCCCTGACGGACCAAGCAGAGACCGCTGATCACATTTGGAACATTCTTGGCAAACAACAGCACACTTTTGCTGCAACCGCGACCCGCCCACCACTCGTGGCCCTTGATCCATATGACGACTACCGACGCCTCATCGAAAAGAACCAGCGCGACATGCAACAACTGGTGTCTGGCGTGCTGGACAGCATCCAGTCCTTGGCCATCAGCCTTAAACAAGACCGGGGACGAAGCCCTCGTCGCCACGACTTTGTTCAGAATGACAGAGTGGACGACAGCAAGAAATTCGATCGTCGCCGCAACCGCAGCCGATCTCGTCCTCGCTTCAACTCCGACGGCACCTGCTTCTACCACGGAGAATTTGGCTCCAAGGCACGGAAATGTCTCGAAGGATGTAAATTCTTCCAGCCGGGAAACTTAAACAGCAAGTGCTAGAGGCGGCAACCACTTGCTCCTCTCCATCCGGCCGCCTCTTCATCAAAGACAGGCAAACAAATATTGAATTTCTGGTTGACACAGGCTCTGACGTGTGTGTTTTCCCACGCAAACTTGTGAAAAACCTTGACTCCCTCGCTAAAACCTTCTTGGACCTGACTGCGGCCAACGGATCTGCAATCAAAATCTACGGTGTGCTTAACATCAACCTCAACCTCGGGCTGCGACGAGAATTTTCTTGGAACTTTGTCGTTGCGGACGTAGGAAAACCAATCATCGGTGTCGACTTTCTAACTCATTACGACCTGCTGGTGGACATCAGACGGCAGAAACTCATTGACAACCTCACCAGCTGCTCCGTTATTGGTATCAAGCCAACAGGTAACTGGCCCAGCGTGAAAACTATCACCGGCACTGGCCCCTTCTTCAACATCCTCAAAGACTTTCCTGAGTTGACCCGCCTGCCTTCCCACGACAAGATCATCAAGCACAATACCGTCCACTACATCAAAACAACCGATGGACCACCTGTCTTCACCAAACCTAGACGAATGGATCCACAACGAGAAGCTGCTGCTCGAGAACGTTTCGCGTCTTACATCAAGTCTGGCAAGATGCGTCCCTCGCGCAGTCAATGGGCTTCACCTCTCCACACTGTCAAGAAAAATGATGGGACTTGGAGGGACTGCGGAGACTACCGCATGCTCAACGCTAGGACAGAGCCCGACCGCTACTCCATCCCGAATATCCAAGATGCCACTGCCAAACTCGCTGGCTGCAACATCTTCTCTGTCCTGGACATCCCAAAGGCCTTCTACCACATCCCTGTCCACCCACCGGACATCCCAAAGACGGCCATCACGACACCATTTGGTTTGTATGAATTTCTGTACATGCCTTTTGGACTTCAGAATGCAAGCCAAACTTTTCAACGCTTCATGCATGAAGTAACACGAGAACTTCCCTTCGTGTTTGTCTACATTGACGACATTCTTGTCTTCTCACGGAACGAGAGGGACCATGCAGAACATCTACGCACTCTGTTTCAGCGTCTTCAGGACTATGGCCTGGTACTCAACGTCTCCAAATGCGTCTTCGGCGCGTCAGAGATTGACTTCCTGGGCTACAAGGTTTCTGCGAACGGTATCCTTCCTCTAGACAGACACATCAAGACCATCGTCGACTTTCCTGTGCCCCAGACGGTCGACCAACTACGCCGTTTCCTTGGCCTTCTCAACTTTTATCATCGCTGGATGCCTCACATTGCCCTGGACCAGGCTCCAATCAACGCAATCATGGCACAACCAAACCTGAAGAAAAAGTCAAAAATTTACATGACTCCTGAAGCCATCAAAGCCTTCAACACCTGTAAGAAGAAGCTGGCTGAAGCCACCAAACTCGCTCATCCTCAGCCAAATTGTCCTTTAAGCATTGTCACCGACGCTTCGGACATTGGCATGGGTGGCGTTCTTCAGCAATTTGTGGATGGAGCTTGGCAACCTCTAGGTTTCTATTCGAAGAAGCTCTGCCCGGCTCAACAGAAGTACGTGACCTACGACCGTGAGCTGCTCGCCATCTACTCAACCATCCGCTACTTTCGTCATCTACTTGAAGCAAGACCATTCACCATTTACACCGATCATAAACCACTAGCATCTGCCTTCAAGGAAGAAGGAAAGAACCGCTCTCCCCGTCAGATACGACACCTCGACTTCATCGGACAGTTCTCTACGGACATCCGCTACCTGCCCGGAAAAGAAAACATCGTGGCAGACGCTCTCTCCCGCATTGAGGTCGAGGCTCTGTCAACACTTCCAGTGGACTTCTCGGCCCTGGCGCTGGCTCAAGAGACTGACCCTGAGCTACAGAGCTTTCTTAAAGGAGGGACTACCCTTCAGCTGCGACGAATCCAAATCCCTGGAAAAGACCAATCGCTCTACTGCGACATTTCTACTGGTCGTAACCGCCCATTCTTGACTTCTGATTTCAGATTTCCCGCATTTAAGGCACTTCATGGACTTGCCCACCTGGGAATCAAAGCTTCTGTGCGGCTGGTATCGCAACGTTTCGTCTGGCCTGGCCTCCGGAAGAACGTCATTGCCTGGACTCGGGCCTGCCAAGACTGTCAACTCTCTAAGGTCTCTCGGCACGTAACGACTCCGTGGCAGACTCACCCCCTCCCTGAAGCTCGATTCGCTGTTCTCAACCTGGACCTGATTGGCCCACTCCCACCAGCTAACGGATACAAATACTGCCTCACCATCGTGGACCGCTTCACTCGTTGGTGTGAGGCCATACCTTTAGAAGATGCAACCGCTGACCACATTTGTCGTTCTTTCCTGTTCAACTTTATCGCCCGCTTTGGCTGCCCTGTCAAGATCATCACTGATCAAGGACGACAGTTCGAGAGTCACCTGTTCCGTCAGTTCGCCCAACGCTTTGGCATCACCCTGGCTCGCGCAACTGCCTATCATCCTCAGAGCAACGGCCTGGTGGAACGTATGCATCGCACCTTGAAAGCTGCCTTGATGTGCCACAAAGATGACACTTGGTACGATAGCTTGCCACTCGTCCTTCTTGGTCTCCGCTGCCTCTACAAGGAAGACCTTAAAGCGACCCCTGCAGAACTCGTCTACGGTGAACCCCTGCGTCTGCCTGGCGAATTCCTTGCAAAAACCGATTTCGATGACATCAGCGCCTCTGAGCTGCTGCGTCAGCTTCGGCAAAACTTCTCCACACTCCGCCCCGTTCCTGCTGCTCACCACGCTACAGCCAAAGTCTTCATCTTCAAAGACTTGGACACAGCACCCATGGTCTACCTTAGAACGGACGCAGTTCGGACATCGCTCCAGCCTCCGTACACTGGCCCGTACGAGGTGCTGGCGAGAACCGAAAAAACTTTTACTCTTCGGATCAAAGAGAAGGAAGTCGTGGTCTCCAAAGATCGCCTCAAACCCGCATACAGCCTGCCTGACGACACACCAACCGTCTACACTCAGAGACCATCTCGGCAGACTCAGCCACGGGCACCTCCACCGCTACCTCCACCGCCACCTCCACGTCCTGAGGTTGTAACCAGATCAGGTCGGCGTGTACGATTTTTGGACCGTTATCAAGCGTGACATCCTGTCTTAAAGGAGGGACTCCTGTGGTGGCTCTGACTCTCTCTGACTCTCTCCCCCACTTTGTGCTAGTGCGCCCTGTGCTCTTGTGACTTCTCACCCCCACTTAAGATGGTGCTGAAAACCTCCAGAAGTTTCCCCCATCTCAAAATGTACTTTAATTAACAACATTAATTAGCTGACTAATTGTGTCCTCAATTCATCGATATTACAATTTACAATAAACTCTGACAATAAAGGCAAACCCAATTTCACCCATATTAGTAATGCACAGCAATAAATATGATTCAAATAAAACTCCACTTCGCGACGCACTTTATGGCCAGCCGTTTTGGCCAGTCTCTGTTCACTCAGTCTAATAAAGCAAGTAAGAAGTAAAGTTAAAAATCAGTAGTTGAGTGTTTTACTTCATACGACTACCGCCCCTACAAACTAGATTATTTTATTATTTAACGCAACATCTACGGCCCATTTTTAATTCCATTTGCAGCTCGTAAATGATGTCTTCGTGGAAAGAAGTTTAAAGGGAAAGGAAAGTCATGCTCACAGTTCACATTTATGGATGAAGTTATTATTGAATTTCACGCTCTAATTGCGACTAGGCGCGACGGGTGCAAAATAAAACAACTCCACTCTCCGCAACGATCCAATTTGCGTAAGGTGGTTTTCATTTGCCGGATTAAACAGCTTTCATTCAGAATAATAAGAAATGCGCGTTTCATTTCGTCGAGGCGGTTGTGCCAGGCCGTCACCTGCTGTTGGATCCAATCTGCTCTCGCAAGTAGGACGCCGCTCTGTCCTATGCAAAAACTGCGACGGCACACACACAGGCTTTTTGTGCGACTTTTTTTGCTGGGAGAACTTCTCCCTGCTTTCAGCTTTAAAAGCTGGTACAGCCGTTTCAATTTCTAGAAAAGATCAAGCCAGCCACCGCATTCGATTTTTCCAAAGCATTTTTATACACCTGTCGAACGTGATTTCAGCAGAAAGGAATACAATCCCATCAGGGAGTCCGATAAAAGTCTAAGCCCAGTATCCGGAGTGGTCGTAAATCTTTAAGCGCTTTTAAAAAATAATATTTTGTACTCCTCTGCACAGCGAAAATTGGGTGTTACGGCTAATATAATCCGGCCCACACACCCCTGAGTGTGTGATCTAATAAAGATACATTGGCCTGCAATCGCGCTCACCGGCCGGCCTACGCGATTTCCGCAAATTGACACTAGTTTGTATGAAACATGGGACGCACAATTTTTTTGCAATGTAAGCAGCCTTGTCCGGAATGAAAAAAAACACACAAATAGCCGAAAGGCTTATTTTTAGAGTGAACATGGGAATAATGAAGACTTTGGAGTAGTTGCTCTGGTGAAAGATAAATGTTTAGAATATCTGCACAGCTCTCCTTCTCATCAACTCAAACTTTCGTATCCACGAGTTTAATTACATTCAGTACCTTCAGAGGACTTTTGAAGGAGGTCTACGAAGACTTGATGGGAGTTTAAAACTCTTCAAAACTAAGTAAGTTCATTTTGTCTCAACGAATATGATTTCTCAATTCCATGTAGTGAGTTAAAGTTATTTTCATCAAACTGCGCCAACGTAATTTCTGGTTGTGCGAGTATGATGATTTGATTATATGTTCGATTCAACGTAACACCTGACCATGACGCGCACGTACACGCCTCTCCGAAGCAGGAATTGAGGGAGAAACACAAAACAACAGACGTAAAATAAAACAACGGCTGCTGCGTCCCTCGGAAATTTCATCAGAGCGAATTGAGCCAGTGAAAAACTGGCTTTACGAAATGTCGGGTAGCTCAGAATGGTTCTATATATACGCCATGTACGCATTCAAATGCGCACATATCCATATGCATGATCAGTAACGGGCGCGCTGACCCGCCAGCGGACGTCCAGTTCATTGCTGCTTCCTGATTACCTTATAGCGCGCTGGAGTCACCTTTTGTAATATTTCTCTAGCTGCTACACGCTAATTTAAAGTTAAATGTATCGATTGTATTTACTTTTGCTACCACCATCAACGTCACTATATAGTGACTCAACCTGGTTTGAAATTTCACATCGTAAATTAAATCACGAATCTCTCATTTCTTTCAACAGTGGAGTAGTATTACATTTTTAACAGGCAAGCGCAAGACATGTTGAATGGATGTTTTGCCCAAAAAAATGATATTTTATTTTGAAAATAGCATACCTTACGTTTCGTGGTGTTAATGTAAGACACAAATTAAATGTATCTTGATTATCTTCCTTCTCAGAAAAATAATTTTCTCTGCTGTAATATAAACTTTGTTTTGAAGATAACATACAGCTGATTAGGCTTACGGGGCCAAAACAGCGAGCTGTACAGAAAATTGTGCTATTAATAGCCACCATCCTCAAAAATATCAGTGCATAAATTAATAGATAGTCATTTCGTATTTCGTAGTATACTGACCTACTTAAACAAAGAAACTGCCCATGCTGATATTAAGGAAAACAGGAAAAAACAGTTAATCTCATTGTGCTGTTAATAGCAGAACCGTCAAGCCACAGGCGCAGTAACTCTGAATGGGTGGAACCCTATTTTCAGCCTTCTCGATGGGCAATTGGCAAGAAAAAGGAGGAGATCAGCCGCTCGACGACAGAACATTATGTTGGCCTTTTTTCCCCCGTCAGCCCAGCATTGATGGCCGCAATTCTCGTCCGTTTTTATCCTCATCAGGGCTCTTCTCGATTTTCTTGCGCACTTTATTTCGACACTTGCCACGTCGTTCAGCACGCAAGCTTAATTTAATTTACCACAAAATTCTGTTTGTTGTTTCTGCCTCGTCACGGAACGGAAAACTCCTCCGTAAGTGCATTCAGTAAATTTGGACCATTAACGCCTGAAATGTGGTGGTATTTATCATAATTATCGCTCACTTGTCGACCAAAACTGACAAATTACCCATAGCGAACTTGAACAAACTTGACCGTTCCCTGCTCCACGGTCCATGATTTTTTCTTGAAAGTCTGAGATCGCACGTGGCAAAGATCTACTCGGCCGCCATGTATAAAAAGAGTTATTGGCCCTCTTGCGCGAACGCCTATAAATTTGGCGTGGACACAGCCTCTTTTTCAGCTGCTGGTATCATCGCTTTTCATCCTCTGCTGTTGGCTGCAGAGTGGGTGAATCAGCAAAAAGGATTGCGTTTCGCGGATGGGGACCAACACCATGCCTGATATAACTTTTTTGTGTATTTGCAAATTTTATGGGTAAACAGAGCCGAAAACGTGATCAATCAGCTTGCCAGTTAAATTGGATTTTTTCAAAAAACATGTAATCTGATGCCGTTTTTGATTTTTATTCTTGCATTAATTAACTGTCGTGATCCTCTATTGTTTTCCACAGATTATTAAAATTGATATGATTGTATTGCGAAAGCAAGAATATAAAAATCAATTCACCAATAAGGATAAAAGAGGCAAAATGAGGATAAATGAGGTTGATTATGAGATTTTATTTCCTTTGATTTACTTATAAATGTAAATAATATTTAAGTAAAGAACTGATTTCACTCTGTCAATAATAGTACAGACGTTTCAAAGTGTTGCGACTCTGTTAGCTGTGACCTAATTGTGGCGAAATTAGTCTCTTACCAGACACAACACTCTATATCCTAATGTAAAGAGAGCGACAGGTTAATTAGTTTATTGATGGTAGATTGCAATGGTTCCTAGAAAGGGTTGATAATCATGTCTATCTTTTCAAGGGCAAAGCTTTTAGCCATCATGCAAGATAAACCAAAAGTTTAAGAGTCGTAATACTGCCCGGGATAATATTATGTAGGAAACTATTGACATATGATTCACATTCGCCCGCTTGAAATAAATGTTCTTATTATGCTGACAAAATCATGTTAAACATCAGCAAAAATCGGAGTGCAGAAGATAATGAGAATTCTAAGAAACATTCTTGTCATAATGTAGGTCTGCCAGGCGAGTGCGTTTATTTAATTTTGTCCCCGGGTCTCGTGTTTTTCCGTAATGCGAGCAGCAGCCGCAGTAATTGTGTGTTTGCTATGATAATTAGAAGAGGCAGGCGTGCAGACACACACACGCTCATGTGCAATTTAATTCCAAGCAGCTTCCGCTGCTCGAGCAACATACACACACAGACTCGACTGGAGGCTGTCTTTTTAATTAACCACCTCGCGTCCCCAATGCATCTCTCCATTCTCCATTGATTTTTCCCGGCAGCTCTTGTTTCTTCACTTGCATGCAAGAGAGTGGATGTTCCAGCGCAAACTGTGTGCTCATTGGGGAATTCAGCGGCTTACTGATAAATTACTATGCGAGCAAACATCAATCAGCACGAGATGAATCTCTACAAGATGAACTTCAATTTGCAGCCATGGCAACTGCCAAGGATTAGAGCCGCTATTTTATATGCAATTAAAAGTTTCTAGTGAGCATTAAAAATTTAAATGATTTGGTGTTTTTTTGTTTTGTATAATTTTCGTATAATATATCTGAACATTAATGCGAAATATCAAATTATATATTAAATAAAATGAAGAATCAACACATCTTTAATTGATCTAGTAAAATTAGTACTTAGAATGATAATATGATCCTATTTGTTCGCAGTTCTGAATTTTCCAGTCCACAAACCTCTAGTTCTCATTCAATTAACGCATAATTCACAAGTTGTAGCCGCTCAAGGATGAAGCCGCATCAGCGTTTGGGGAGATGAATATCAAAAGCTGTGCATATTTGCATTTCCTTTCATGCGGCACCCATTGTTCCCACCTGCTGCAAATGCACTTGCGGTGCTGTGTAATTCTGCACCTAATTAGCTATTTTAATCCACGCACGCCAAAGTAGGCCACGCGATCACCGTTGGCAAGACAATGAATGAAAGAATGATGGCATGAAAAGGATAAAGTGCAGCGCCACGAGCTTTACTCTCCTACAAAGCTTTCGTGCGAGCTCATAATTCAAAAGTGATGGGAAACAAGCCTGAATGATCTATGAAATGGGATTTACAACTCCATAATGCTTTGTTTCTTGCAGAACGAAAATAACTACGGTAAATTCATTGTTAAAATATTTTTATTCTTTATGAACAATGGTCGAGCATTGCTATTTTTAGCCATTTTAATTTTAAAAGAAAAACTCAAGTGAAAAAACTTGTGTTTCAATTATTAGTATAATATGATTCATTTTATGGATTGAATTTACGTCAAAAACTCACATCGAGATATTGCCGAGTCAGTAATTTCCAAGATGTTGCCGTTCGCCAAGTGTTTTCCGATACTGACATTTTATTTATCCCTCGTTATTCTCGAGAAGCCTACATGCAGGTTCCTGTGCTGCAGTCCATCGCAAAATTTTAATGAGTTGTGCTGATAAAGCTCACATACATTGTATTAGCTCATGAAAAAGGTATTATTAGATTGCAGTTTAGCGAGAAAGTTTTTACTTGAGTAATGAGTGTAAACTATAACTAACTAGGTTATATTCTAGCTTACAGGTTGATTATTCTCGGAAGATGTTTCGCAGATTTTAAAATAAGATAATGGAACGAAGATACGCTGCAACAAAGTGGATTTATAATGAACACTAAATATATTAATCAGTAGTAAATAACAGCATTCACACTCACCCTGCTTGAGCTAGTATATATAGCTGATGAAATTAATAGATATATTAATTATTGAATTCTCTGGCTTTTGAATAGTTTTTTTGATATAATTTAAAAAAATACCATTATAAAGTTTTGTCTTAATTACTAAATGTGAATTTTATAATTTACACGTCAAATGAATCAATAAATTATCAGTTATTAAATACGTTAATAATTTATTTATAGATTACGCATATGAAAACTCTACACAACAAACGCAAATTTTTGTTAATTGTTTGTTAATAATGTTATAGTTAGACAAGTTAAAGATTTTAAATAATAATTAAACTTTACAAATTGGGTACATTTTATTCAATTAATGAGGGGGAAAACGTTATAGCTGAACTGACTGAGTGGATTTTAATCGTGAAAGAAAAAATTATCTAGTAAATTCTCCATTGACAGCAGCTTTTTCAGTCCCTCTGGCCTCATCACAATTAGCCGCCCATTCTGCTGGTTACGATCTACAGAGGAAAAAGCCAGTATGTTAATATGTTTCTTATTTTATCTACTTTTGTTTTAGAACTTTTCCAGAGTTTGACTTTAGCTCCCGACAAATTGCCTCTCTTCCAACGAGCAGGCAATATGAATGAATTACCTCTGCCGACAAAGCCAGAGAGTATTTGCGAAAATAAAGCAGATGAGTGTGCTTGCAGACGCACGAAATTGTTTTGCACGCCCCCACATGCTACCGACGTCGGCCCGGGAATTGCGTAGAAGTGAGATTTCCCAGAAGCACAATCATATCGGTGTCGGCGTCTCACAGCCCGAAAGCCGCACGTGATTGATGAGCGTCTGCATTATCTCCGCATCCGCACTCGTCGATTTCCTCCGTATGTGACAAAACATTTACTCGCGGTCTAAGAGTGATGGGCCTCAATTAAAAAGCTAATGCACTCACGGGAAATGAGCAGTAAAGTGGATTTGCAAAAATTGACACACTCTGATTAATAGCCGAGTTCTGAAGATGCTGGCGCAACGAGTTATTCTGACTCGTGTACTGATTATTTTGCGAGCCAGCATCATTCACAAAGATGCACATTGTTTGATTTTAATTAAAACTACAATCGCGCGCACAGCTCAGCATGTTGTCCAATTAACAGCCGCTCGCAAATTGTTTCAAAACAACGACACGTGCTACTCCCGAATTATCCGCCTGACATGCGTGCAAAAACACAGTCCGATATATTCATGGTGAGATTTCGGCTTTCGTGGAAGCAAAACTCGCATTTGGAATTCAACTTACAATTTCAATAGCGTTAAAGTATTCAGGTACAAGAATTTTTTTGTAAACATATTTCATTGGTTTCAAATTCATTTTTCTGTGTAAGTTAAGAGGAAGGAAAATAAATTAGTTTAATTTTGGTTGCATTTTTTAACATAATTTTAATTATTGAACTAATTTAAGAATATGTTCATCGGGAAATACATAATTTGTGACCCAGGCCGCCCCTATAAAAACACACTAGTAAGAGAGCTATTTGTAATGTGAGTTTAAATCTCCTATTTTGTTTTGAAATAAATTCATTTTTTGTTGCTTCATAACAAAATAAATTTATTGTGAACTCGTTAGGAATAGCATTATAATGGCAAAATGGTTTACAATTTCTATACACAATATTGCATAACAATAAACAATGGCACTCAAACTTTAAAAACCACATATATGTTTCCTTACAAGTTTAATAAAAGTTGAACAATGAATTCAGATTTTTCAGTTGCTTTCAGGGGTTTCCTTTACTTGTTTTTCCCTTCCTGGAAGCTACAATAAAGCTCGTGTAAGTTCAGATGCTAATAGCACTCTTTGTCCTATAATTTGCTTTATATTATACATTCCAGCGCACGCAAAAGATTGTTTCCTTGCCACGCATTGCTCGTTCAATTCAGGTGCATGTATAAAAACTTTTGAGAATAATGGCGCACCTAACTTGAATTTCCTCCTAAGAAAAAGGAGGAAGGAAAGAGGAAACCTTTGTGCACACTTCCTCTGCCACCGCGGGCTCCGAAATTTAAATTGAAAAAAAGGGATTCTTTGAAGACATATGCATGTGGCATCTGTGGTTGTTATTCGCCCAGCGTTCAAATGTGAATTGTGAACGTTGGCTCTCTCGGCATTTGTTTAATTCCGTTCTGGCAGAACCACTTGTCTTGTGACTCGTGCCTTTAATAATGCCAGCGGCCTTTGGGAATCGCTGACACACAAAACAAAACAAGTAGGGTTAAGCAACTTTCACTGACGCACAAAGGGGTCCAAGGGACTATTACCACAGCCCACACATTTGGGGTAAACTGTAATTAAAATGTGGCTTTGCATACAAATTTTGATCAGATCAGTGACAAGGGGGAAGAGATATGGCGTGATTTAGCAGAATTTCTGCCAGTAAATATTGCTCTTTATTCCTGGTGTAGAGCTCGCCGCCTGATGGCGTTAACCTTTACCCTGAGTTAACCTGTGCGCCCATGCACAGTGCTAAAGTCCATTCTCAATCTATCGTCAGCCGAGCGTTTAGCAGCTAGCGAATATCGGTGCTTCTCGCACGCATCTCCGCTGACCTTGCCTAGTGAGAAATATACCTGGTGTTAAACTATTGTGTTTGTCACATTTAATTGACCAACCCGCCTATCGGGTTTAAATCAGGAGACAGCAATATATATATATGGTATTTCGACTATTTGAAGGATTTAACTTCCATTTCCCCATAATGGTTTCATTTTAATTTCTTTTATTTTCCTATCTTTCCATGTAATTGTTGGTAAAAGATGATAAAACAAATGCATTTGAGAATGATTTCGTTTACTTTGCTAAATGTTCCATTGTACGTTAAACACATCAATTTTCCCCTTTCTTGCAGCTGTGCGAGCTACGTGGACGTTAATTGCTGAGATAAGTACCATTGCAATACGTGTCAGTGTTCTCACCACACGAGAGCAGGCTCTACCGAGAAGAGCGACTGCTCTGAGAATGACGACAAATCACTGTTGGGCAAGAACAGCACGACAAACAATCCGTGTCGCTTGCGTCAAACCAACTGTTCCATTCAAGGTATGGATATTGCTTCCATTGGTAATGCGTCACGATAGAAATGTAAAAAAATTCAACTTCACGGTAAAAACACCCTGTATCCCGTCGCTCGTGATAAAAATCCTAGAAATCTTTTACAAGCAACAATGAAATAGATTAAACAAATGCAAATTATTAGACCAAAAAGTATTTTCACTACTTTGAAGCCAATTAAGATTCATTAAAAATTAGCAATTTTTGCTAGTAACATGTTTCTGAAAGCCTGAATTATATGGGGCTAAAAGCACAAATTTTACTACGATTAACTTTCACCGGCGGTAGGATGGTCACTCTGGAAATAAATTTGAGAGATAATAATTAATTATTTAAGTGTGTAACTATGCATAAAACATTGCCCGACAATTTATTGCCCCATTGCCGGACATTAAGCTCCGCCATAGAGCGTAGAAAAACAAGCTATTAAAATTAGCGCAGTCTGGTCGCAGAGTGCTAAATCAGAGGCGGAAGACGGAAGGCACATGCACAACGAGTGTACATGCGGCAACAGCAGCTATTTTATGGGGGCAATCTGTCGTAGCCTGATTTTCGAGCCCCATTGTTGCACTTTGCCCTCCTTGCACCATATTACGCCCCATAAACAGCAAACGAATAATGCCTTTATGGCAGTTCGCTGTAAGTGCCTTTTGTCAATTTTACTGCGCTGATGAGGTGAAATCCCGACACTGTAGCAGCCCGTTTCAAAATAAAAAGTTGCGCGTCGCAAAAGGTTGCTGACCGAGCTAATGTGAGTTCACCACTTTTGGATATGCACGTGAAAGTAGCAAAAAGCATCAGAGTTATACTCAAGCTGCCTCGTAAATCAGAAATGCATGAATAAAAGCAAACTCTTGGAGAGTACTCTGGATATTTTAAATGTGTTCTTTTAAAATAAGACTTTGTCCCCTTTATTTGTAAAGTCCGTTTTCTAACTTTTTTCAATTCATCTTTATCTTTATACAAATGTTCATTCGCTAAACTCTGGGTTGATCTGATCAAACTTCCATGCATTTTAATGCAGCACTTGCAGCACAAAAGCATCAGCTGCAATTACGATGAACAAAAATCAGTATATTCCTGTGTCGTTATCGCTTACGATTGCTACCATTTTTTTGCTACTTTCAAACTGCCCTCGCCAAAAATAACAGATCAAATTCGGCTTTGGACATAAATAATGATGTTCAGTGTGTTCCTTTAATATCTTCTCAAGCCATCCATCCTACAAGTTGGGCAAATAGAGCGCTCGCGGGCGTTTGATTTATTGAATTATCTCTTATTGGCAGCAATAAATTGTCACCCTTGTCTTGTAACTTTCCTGGGGAAATTACCTTCTCTGGCAATTCCATTTTTTTCACTATGCGATTGCGGGAATATCGCCCCCATTTTGCAAGAGTAATTCGCAATTTATCACGTTGGCCCAATCGATCGGAGGGGCAATTGCGGTTTTTAGACTAGCGGCGATTCTCTCTGGTGCATAGGAAATTGCAAACACCCTGTAATGCATTGGCTATTACACATACGACTAGAATGCGGTGAATCATTTTTATTCTCACGGATATAAGTTGAAGTGCAGTAGTTCAAACTCGTAGTGAAGATAAAAGTCCCTTATTTGCGTTCAGGTTAAATTATCTGTGTGCAATCTTTACACAAAATAATTTATGAAAGACAACATTTTTGATTTAGCAATGGGAATTAAATTAAAAAATTAGAACCCCCTGAAACCAAGCAATTTTTCTACAAAATTTAAAATGAATCTTTCTCAATTCAACAAGATCACACACTCCAAATCACTGCAATGGCCAAATATTTTTGTACAATCTAAGTTTTATTTTGCAAAGGTTTAATATATAATGACATTTATCTTTTCGAGCGTGGTGCTGCTGAATTGACAGTTTTAAATTCCCCGGTCGGGGTTTTTTGATATTAATTGGAGCTGAAAAGTGTCAGACCGCGGAGCGCACCATTTTAACTCAATAATTCACTGTCGCGATCGCCGCCAGGAACGTTTCCGCTCAATTGGCGGCGAGGGGCGCGTGTGTGAGTGCGAACAGCAACGGCAAGAAGTGATTTACCGCGCCGCCCGACTTATTTATACCCAATAAAGAGACAGTTGCAGATCTTGTTCTTTTCGCAATGGGCGCCGCCGACAGCGAGGGAGGAATTGGGTCACGCGCTCAGAACTCAACTCCATTCATTAGTGACGTTTGACCTACCGCAAGGCACACACATACACACACGCCTAGGCAGAGATTTGTATCTGCCTGCCGCACGTTAATGGCTGCGCTTGACAGCGCCGCTTGCACCCATTAGAGATTGCATCGGCTCATGACCAACGCAAGCTTGACCTTTGCTGGCTGACAAAGCCCACGGTCACTCAGAGAGCGAGCAACAAATAAATCCAGAAGTTTGACCAGCCCGTTGGCTCGTATTGTTAAGGCATTCTCAGGAGTATAAAAGTAATGGGAGATATTTAAGAAGTTCGGGGATCTAATACTGGCTGCCCAATGTCAGAGATGGCAAAAAGTGGTTGGTTAAGTGACTCGAAATGCTCAAATAGCTCAACAGGCTGGGAGGTGCCAACTCACGATTTGCTGGTTTTCGCACCTTTCCGACGACTTTAAGGACAAATGTCTGGCGTTTCAATTAAAGACCTCGGTGCGAGGAGGCGAAAAGATTGCTACATTGGGCCCAAGCTCTCTGCGGCCACCCGGGCCCCATGTTATCCGCTCAGCGGTGTAATTGGGACCCGGTGAGCTCATAGCCCACGGGATGTGCTGAGCAGAGGTTAAAAAAATAATAGCTTTGGGGTAAATAAAGAAGATAAAGTCAGATTTGTTTCAAATGGCTAGCTTTCATAGAGTAAATTAAATTTTTTTGTATCATTTGATAAAATCACTATTGGCGAGTGTTTATTGATCTGCCATTACTTTTTTTGTCTTTAATATGAACGTTGTTATTTATTACCATCCACAATCTTCGACAGTAATTGAAAACTGGATTTCATCCTCGCTGATCTATAAATGGTCATTAATTTGCTTTTCGACAAAATTTATTGTTACAGTATTCATTATCTTTTTGTTTGTTCTGTTTGCATTGTATAGCTGAATATTTTTTGTTCATTATTTCGAAATAGCATTTTTAAATAATACTTTACAACCATGTAAAAATTATGTAAGTTAAAAAACTCTCTATGCACTATTCTGATAAAGAGTTTCTATAACCTTATCGATTCAGAATTCTCTGCAGCCAGAACTATACATGGTTTGAATTTGTTTCGGAGGTAAATAGCTGCTGGTGAGGCCTGCGGGCCAAAATAGCGAGAAATATAGTGGACACGTGGAATTTTTTATAAAACACCTCACGCCCATCCTTAATAATATCAATGTCGAGAATTAGCGATTTAGGAATATATTATTAGTTCGTTAACTTTTCCTGCATGTGTATTTTCAATTTTTCTGACTATAAATCATGTATATTAACTCCGCAAACATTTTAATGTGATGTTTGAATTACGTCATGGCCGTCATGGCTAGCGAAATTTAAGTGTATATTTTGGATACATTTGCGCTCGCAATGCACGACAACAAGCAAAAGTATCATTTCATTATTTGCTTTTCAAGCCATTTATCCTCCAGGTTTGGCATTGCTTTGCCTCTAAAGAGGAACATTAGTCATGTTGAATTTCCAGCCGTCGTTTTTCACGTGCCACCCAGTTTGCTAAGCGTGTACGTGCAGAAACGTCAGAAACCATCCGGCCACTTTCTTTTTCGCAAGTCATACCAGCAAATTCTCGATCCGCACATCCCGTTATTTTCGTCCCCATTCATCGGCCTGCACTGCGAGTGACACGTGGAAAAGCCTTTCTTTTGCTCTCGGCTATGATTGTCGTCAGAGAGGAAAAATGAGTGACGACACCGTTGTTTTTTCTCCTCACAAAAACTATAAAGGGACTCCTGCAAGAATGCTTTCCATCATTGATTCTCGCCACTTTCATCGTGATGCCCCAGTGGACTCGCGAGATTAACCTACTCTTATATACAGTGAGGTTGATTGGCGACAAACTTTAACCCTTTGCGATGATGAAAACTGAATGACCTGCATCGTCCTTGAAAGTAGCAAGAGATCCTCTGGTATACATTATTGAAGCAAATGTATATCAAATAATGATCTCTACCTTGGAGAGTAAAAAGGTTTTCTTTTCATTCAATACTGTGCAAATTTTCTGGAAATATCTTCGCATGCCTGACCTCAAGCATTTTTTTTTTTAAAGAAAAAGATCAGCTACGTCGTTGCAGGAGTGTATACCCTCAACTTGCTTTGGGGTAGTATTGATTACGGAGGCATGGTCGACCCCGCAAATGTCTATAAATATTTAGAAGACTGTTTTTATGGGTTGGGTCACTTACCACGAAGTTTGGCACGACTTAAGTCGTTTAAAACCGCCCGTAGGCCAACTGAATTTCACGTAAATCTTATCAGGAAAAATCATATTAGAACAAGTTAGAAAAGGTCGCTGGTGCCGCAGCGTAGTTTGCAAATATAATATCGGTGGGATGAAAAGGAGGCAAAATATTGATGGAAAAAACTCGTTAAGATGCTATTTTGGTGCTACATCGAATATTACCCTAATATTTACAATCAATCCTATTTTTAGCAGTAGGATGTATTTTTTTAAAAAACAATATAATTAGAGTCTGTCAGCTGTCTGCCACTAATGCAGTCCCAGGAATTGTTTTTTGGATGAAGGCTAAAAACCACCCATCATAGAACAGACAAAATGTACATATTATCTTTAAATATTTTCCTCGCTTGTTTGTGCAGTGATGAAGGTCTGGCAGGAAAAAGTTAGCCTAGCGAAACTTTTCACTGGAGTGCTGGTTAATTTTTGAGTACTCCCATAGGTTCACTCAAAGAAAAGTTGCGGAAACAGGGCAGGGGTTGAGCTGCAGAAAAACACATCGAGCAGGCGTGGCGTGGCGGAATTGCCAGGGCGGGCCAATTTCATTTTGACGCCCGCGTGCACAGGCGAGATCCGGCGAGAGCCTTTCAATTTTCAGCGAAACAGTGGCGAAGATGTAGAGCCTTCCGTGCCTGATGTTTACCCAACTGTGCAAAATGTGGCCGGCAGTTCGATCAAACGCAGCTTCAACTAAGCCTTGTGCAAACAATCGACCTTAAATTTTGTTTATTCCGCATGCGTGTACACGAAAATTGTGTCCTGACCTAAATACTATATGGGATTACCCCATTTTTGCCTCCTATGCAACGGACGACCCGTTTAATTTTGCACCATAGCCACGCTTTATGGCTGACACTGCGAGGATTTATTTCCTCCATCACTGCGGTGATTTTTATTGAGTCCCTGCTCAACAAAGTTGCCCCATTTTTTTTTAATTTTGATTTGCTCTTCATAACTAAAGTGATAAATCGATATAAATCATATCTTAGCAGTGAATCATTCGGGTTTATTTATTCACTCTATTTATATAAATAAGTTCTCCACAGATAAAATATAGAAAATATAGAAAAATGTATTTGTAAAAAAAGGACACAAAATTCTCTGTGAAAGTACTAGATTATTACACTTTAGCCCTTGCATATTTTTATTTTATTTTTTTCTAGCGTTTTGAAATTAGTTAAAAGGAAATTGAATAAGCCGTCTTTCACATTTTCACAAAGTGACGTGGAGAAATGAGGACATTTAACCATGAAATTTACGTCAGTCAGTTTCAGATTAATTTAAATTGGAAATGTTTTTTACAAAAGTCACAAGCCGGATAAATTTGCTCAAATCCAATAAGAAAACTCATTCGGAAAATGAGCTTTGAGTTTTCTCCTCAAATTCTACATTAACTCTCTTGAAGAGAATCGTGGATGAGAGAGAAAAACAAAAATTTATGCAAAATAGAGCAACCCTTTGCTTGCTTTTGTCAGGCCAAAAACTTGTCATACACAAAAGTGTTGAGGGGAAGGAGAGCCGACGGTTATTTTCACAGAAAAGCAGCTTCCAGTGCTCAACAAGAACAAAACGTAAATGAGTTGCGTGCGGCGGCGGCAGCAGCAAAGTTTTGCTGTTTGCGTACTTTAGCTATTTCAGCATTCAACGTCGTACAGTAGGGCTGGAAGTTTGTCCATTTTTGCCGCAGCCAGCCAAGTCACCTTACACGGCATAATGTAAGCAAATAACAACAAAGCGCACTGACGGTTGATGCGCGATTAATCACAGCCAAGCTCGAAATTGAAACTCGGCCAGCTCTACAATAAAAAGCTGCGTTGCGCATGCAGTTTCGAAAAACAACAGCCTTTAAAAGTTCAGGGTGATTAATGAGGTCAAAGAGCGGTGTAATGACCCCATAGTCTTGTAAGAGGAAAAGGGGAATTAGGGGTGTGCGTGAGGGAAAGCCGCAACGACATTAGCGAATTCGCCAGTGAAATTAACCGGATTACGAAAGCACCACTTACACACTACGGAGCTCCGCAGCCTTCAGCGGCTGCCACAATTTTGTATTTAAATTTCGTGCGCTCGAAGATGTTAACTAGCTTATAACGAACACACCCACGCCGTCTCCGCTTAAAACTGGTGACAGTGAGAAGAAGATTGCGAGACGCAGGGGACAAAAATTGGCGTCAGTTTTAATTAAGCTGTGATACGTGATACATACAGCCTTCTAATTAAAGGACCTTTTGGCTTTTGGCTGTAAAGCTCCTTTAGCTGCTTAACCACTGCTACATCATCTAAACCACGAAAACAATGTTAAGCACATAAAAAAATTATAATGATTTCTACTCTTCTGCACTTTCAATGGCACACAAAAACAACAAACTAAAAATTTATCAATTTAAAAAATGAATAAAAAATAATTCAGGAATTTGACCACATTGATATATTTTAAGAATGTTTCATTACTTAAAGAAAACTAAAGTTTTTAGTGTTAAAAATAATTTTAAAAGAGCATAGATTTAATTTACTGAATGAGCGATGTTTTCATTGGTTTATTTTTTATTTTGAAATTAAGAATTTGGTATGCAACTTAATTTTGATAAGAATGCTACATTCCAATTTTATTGCAAAGCAAATTGCATTTAATTTTCTCCACAAACCTCGACAATGGAAGAGAAATGAAGCTAAACGATAGAAAAACACGCAGCGTTTGAAGAAATGAAAGTGGCATAAAGCACTTGGTACGCGGGCCGTTTGCATGATGCATGATTATTTCCCTAACTTCCGCGCTACAAATCTGGATGCCTCGCAGTTGCTGCTTGTATATTTGAATTATTCATCGCATCTCGGAGACGAAGTTCTCGGGTGCAAATAAAGTAGCACAGTCCAAGTGCGCTTTGTGCTCTCCCTACACTGTTTGTGTTTGCCTCTTTATTGGTGCGAAAAAACGTTTATAGCTGGGGTAAAAAGAAACGCGTTACAGTGTGATAGGCTATTATTAGCAAACGTGCCCCGCACTTGCAGCTTTTTTACAAGAGGTGTCACCAAGCCGTGAAAATTCCACGAAGTCGATTGGATTAAGGGTAAGCTTGCACTTGAAAGCAAAGTATGAAAATATTCGTCAAAATATCGATACATTTTGTGTTTTTATTCTGAAAAAATATCACTTAGATGGAAAACTTCAATTGAAATGAAATTTAAAATTCAACCAGATAAGTATAGTGGATGCGATCTCAACTTTCCCAAATCCACAGATAAATTGAAGAAAAGAGCCAATGATCGATTTCACAGGCGTTTTTTACGAATGAATTAATCCATAGACAAACAAGCCGGTGGCGAGACGTTCTCAAGTGGTGCGAAAATGTTCTCCTGAGCAACCACTTGAGAGGAGAGTGAGTCAGATGAAAAGTTTGCTCGGGTGCCTGGGCAAAAAATATTCCGCCTCGCGCAGCTCCAGTCGTGATTTCGGTCGCTCTTTGTTATTCTCCTTGCGCGCACACGTTGCTGGGCAGAAATTTTCGCACGCTTGTCCCTTCGGCTGACCGCAACACATACTGCCAAAGTGCTGCTGTCAGTGTACTTTTTGCAGCGATCGACTGTCTTGTTAAGCTGCGTGGCCGACAGTGATGAAATCAGCACCACTTCGCAGACAAATTATGTGGTCTCATCAATCAACGTCGCACATTCGCTGACCGGCGCAGCTCACCGTTTTTGCCCTCTTCTCGGAAGGGATGAAATTAACGCAATTCCGCGGTCTCAGCTCGTCACACTTCAGAGAAAACGCTGATTAAAAGCACGAATGTAAATCAATCATTAGGATTACCACCCATTGCAAAAAGAGGCCACTCATATTACGTGCCCCAATTTGAAATAATGAACCTACTTCTACTGATTACAGTTAATGAACTCGCTTATTGAATCCGATTTCTTCTGCATTGTTATCGGAAAATATTGAAGAATAGACTTCTATCAAATAAAGCTCACCATCAATTCATTTTTCTATTGGAAAAAATTCAGTTTTTCTACAAGTCAAACACAAGCACCAGGTGGCCTATTTAGCCAAAACATGTTTTCCATTAGCCCCTGTGCAAATTTAATGTGTCCAGCGGAGCTGCAAATGGACACTCGGCAGTTTAATAAGGCTGCGTGTTAGCCACAACTTCACCGTGTACTCTAAAAGTAGTTGCGCGTAGCCGTAAAACACACGCCGTCTGCTTTCTCAGCAGTAGCAGCAGCAGCAGTAGTAAAATAATCTAGTGTCTTGAACTTTGTCCTTAGGCTGGTGCGAGATGTGTGCGTGTCACTTGGTGCAAGTAGTGTAATGACAGCACGCACGGCTGTGATTCACTAACACTCAAATTGCCATTTTGGTCTCGGAAGAAGGGGTTCAACGTTCAGGGATCTTCACGGAATTTCCCACAACTCAAGCAAGCAACCGTCTAAAGTGCCAGTAAAGACTCGTCACGAATGATGCTATTTCACATACAGGATGCACTGTGGAAATAAACAAGAAGGGTTGGTATTTGAATTACTTTAAGCAGAAATGAACAAATCTTTTACTTATATAGTGTGAAATAACGCTCAAAATTTGTGTTGAATGTGTTTACGTGAATCTAAATTAATTTTGAAATCACTCATTTACCGACAAAGAGAGGGTAATATGTAAAATTTGCTTGTTAATTACCCCAATTTGTTACATATTATCTTTTATTTTTTCCATAAATTTGTAATTCTTATAAATGAATTTGCTGTGCACAGAAGTTTCTTGATAATGTAGCTGTTAAGATACAATTACTGAAAACCTATTAGTTTTAAGAATTCAGTCCAGTTGCCACTAGCAACCTGTGCATGATTAAACAATATTTTAATTATCCGCAGAATAGATATTTTTTGTCTTTCTCGAGTCGAACCATTTTTTCTCTTTTTTTGTATCGTCTTCCTTCACAGACCATGCTCACTAAAGGCAGGATTCTTCATGCACGGCCTGGTTTTATTGTTGGGCCGAATAAACATCATAAAACAAAATCCATGGTGCGGTGCTCCAAGTTTTTTACGACGTGTCTTCATAGCGTCTTGCTTTGCGCACACACTCGTATTTATCTTCCAGATCGAGAGCAGCCAGAATTCTAAGAAGGAGTCGAAGAGATTTTTATCTCCAACGAACAACATGACAATGCCCTTTGGCAATATGCTTGTCGCCCTTCGGGGCTGCCGAATTAGTCAACTGCGCAATTCGCTGCAAATGTTTTCACCCTCGCCTCCCGCCAGAGGGCAATGTTCGCACGCAAATTGGGGCCTCACTAAACTGTAATTTGTAAATTACACCCGGTTTCAAGAGAAAATTTTATTAGACCGTATTACATACGCTCATAAACAGCCCAAATTAAAGTGTATGTTCTACATAATCTCTGTCAACATTTTTTTTTAATATCCGCCATTCATAGCATCAATCTGTGTGTTGAGCCTTTAATACCATTGATCCCTCCGGATCAAATTATTATTTGATTATTTCTGTCTGGTGCTCGTACAGGTGTATGGAACGGATACACTCAACGCGTGTAAGCGAATTCAGGCAGTAAGCGCTCAGAGAGCTCTTCAATCGTGAAATGGAGCTGCCAAAACCACCGCCCACGGCTCACATCAGTCAACATCCCTCAAAGCTTGCTAGCTGGAACAACAGAGGAAATTTCGGTAGCGCCGAGCAATATTGAAAAGCTTTGTCGAGTTCAAAAAGTTTGCGCAGTTTGAGTCGGGATGAAAAGTAAATATTTGAAAATCGCTGATTGTCTATACCTGGGAGGATTTTCATGTATAACTTCTCAAGCAGATAAAATCAGTCTAATCTGTTGTTGTGTTACAGTTTGTAAAAACGTTAAAAACAAAGAACATGAAGGAATGACATGAAAGGAAGCTTTTATTCCCTAAGCAGTAAAATGGAAGAAAGGAATAAATTAATTAATGGGCATATACGTATAGCAATTTCTTAAACAAAATCTTTATTCATATATTTTTGCATGTTCTCCTTCCTTCTTTAGGATGATTGGCATCAATGGTGGTGAACCGAGCGCGTTTGATGAACTGCAGAAGTGACCTTGCGTCTGGAAATTAGGTTGCATAGTTATCGTTTTGTGCGAAAGAGGCTCTATCTCTCATCCTGTATGCTCGCACTCGTTTCCGTTCAGCTGCACATGTGTCTCCTACGGGGCCTGATTCCGCAGCCATCTGCTGCCCTGCTTTTTTAGCTCACGAAGGAGAAGCCAATCTACTTCCACAGATCCAATACGTACATCCTCTTTGAACTCCGAAACACTCATTTGTCGAGTTGCTGCAGCCGGCCAAACTCGGCTCATACAAAAATGATTTCTTAGCGGCATTTGTCAGACGCTTGGCAGGTATATATATTTGGCCGAGTGCTGCTCATGTGTCGGCGAAAGACATATGATACTGGACGTGTCCAATAAGTCCATTGCTCTCATCTTTTATTTATCGAGTTGTTGGCACACAGTGATGGAAAAGCTGACGTGCGGAGGGAAGCCAATCAGATGAAAAATCACGTGACGAACGACGCTTTTGAACTTTTTGGGCGCGTGATCTCGTTTGATATAAAACACGATACGAAACCATATCCAAAAAGGGTATTTATAAAGCTAAAATAACACTTCATCTGCTTCCCTGCTCAATGGAAATCAGAAATATTATGGCTTTTGCCTCCAATCATTTTCACAAGCAACAATTCAAAACAGTTTTTTGTGATGTTGTTTGCATAAATTGACATTTGTGTTATCTCTCAATTAAGTTTTTTTCAAATTACAAGGGACAAAAAATTAATTAGATTAATTCAAGTAATTGGAATGAATTTAAATTAGATTGCTTTGGTCGCGGACGCAATAAGCCAAGCATATAATGCATTAACGGCAGCAACAGCTGGAGAGAGCGGCACTATCCCATGGGGAAGAAGGTTTGTGTTTGTAGCACAACGAGGCGAGCACGTAAGTGAATGAGCGACAGAAGAAACAATTTACTCCGCCTCGCTCGGTGCTGATGTTTAATAATGTTATTGGTGACAGTGGCTTGAATTTCATGCCACCATGTGCTTTATTTGTGACGCCGCGCGCACTCAGTGGAAGAGGCAGACGGCACTGGCGAGAAAAAGGCGTGCGCCAGAGAGGAAGACCTGCTTGCTGGTTTACATTTCAATTAAGCCGAAACGTGCTTCACGCCGATGAATACAAATTTGTAAAACTCGACGCCTCTCGTTGACGACAAAAACTGAGAGGAATTTGCCTGTTGACTCCAAAGTGAAATTTGTTCTCTTTTTTCGCCTGTATATTTATATAAGTTTTTCAATCGGAATATGCAGATATCCAATGCTACAGGAAACTTTTAAAATGATTGAAACACCTTTTCTCGTGCCACCAATCCTGTTTTAATATCAAATGAACATATCCTTGTAATTTTTTATTCAATTTTTTCAAATAAAATGAAAAAACCGTTTTTCACTACAAGAAAATATTTATGTGGAAAAGAGCAATAAGGAAAACCTTGAATTTTATTATGAACTGAAGTGAACTTCTTAATTCAAGCGTCTGTGGAAGGTTTTGTGCAAAAAATTCGTTCTCGTCACTCCGGAAATTGCTCTTTTGATTAATAAAAGCTTTCTGGTTTTGTGGCTTTACAAGATTCGTACTCCTATTCGCGGGAACGATATAATAGGTGTTTCATCACAAAAGTCATTACGGCTAGTTTTTACATTTTTCGAGACGAGAAGCCGTTTGGGCAAATCGCGCAGGAGGCTTTATACCACCCATGACGGCGATCGCTATTTCTATATGGCTCGACCGAGGTTTAATTAAAGCGACATGAGCACACTGCGTTTCCTGCCGCAGAGAGAAGCCGTGCACAAACACAATTGAGTGGAAGAAAAAACTAAACTCTAATTACGAAGAACCCTGTAACTTTTTCTCAAAATGTTTTGCTGCCGTCCCTCGCTTTTCTCTCGCCCTGAATGATTTACTGCTAGTCGCTGTTGACGACGTGTGTGGAAAATGGTATGCATTAAGCTTTGTACGTACATGCGAAATTTTCTACTCCGCCGGCCGGCTGCTCAATTTGTCAAAATTCGTGCAACTCTCGAGCGGAGAGGGAAAAATCGAAAACGCGCGTAGCCTCTCCAGCAGCCAGCCCAAGTCACTGCGTGTATTTTCTAGGCCACGGATTGCGTCGGCCGCCTGCTATTCCCACCGTAGGCAACCCGCATGTTTTGAATGAGAAACAGGTTGCCTAACTCGTGATGCGGGAGGCGTCCGGGTCATTGGAACTAATTCACAATTTGGTGATTTCTAGAAGTGGCGTTAACCCTTGCACAGATTTATTTGAGTCGCGTTTTTGTTTTTACTTGATACTTTCAGCTTTGAGCTTTTTTTAATTTAATTACTAACCCCTTGGGTGCTATATTTTTGGTACAGTTATCTCCTGTCCAAAAATATCTCGTTCCTCTTTTTTAATTATAAAGCAAGCTAGCGTTTCAGTGTGCAGGCGTGTTTTTTATTCGCTAAACAACTGTGAAATACACCACAAGCCCGGGGCACAATGAAAGCGAGAGGCGTAGGCGAGGCACACAGTCAACAATTCTTGGTGAGAATAACCAAGCTTCTAATTTTCTAAGCGCAGCAGCTGGCGAATATTTTCTGGTGCAGAATATCCTGGTGGAATAATTAGATGAAGCGCATCTCGGTGAAAAAGCACGCCTGGCTGACTGAACTATCATAGCTCGACCAGAAAATTGGTTGACGCGATCAAAAGTGAAAGCAACGTGTGCGTTGGGGCTGACCACTGGCTGATGCAATTTTTCCTGCTTTTCGTGAGTATGTTTGTGTAGAACTGGAGGCGAGCCAAATACCTTTCTGGCTGGAGGCCCATACCCTGCAACACCTTTCATGTGGAAATCAGCCTTAAAAATGGCATCCCATCATATTTATATATTTTGCACCACATGTTCTCGTTTTGAATTTATTTCTCTCGTGCCTTACCCTCAGCTATTTTTAAATGAGTTTAAATTCAAGTTGCTCTCTGGTTCACGCCGGACAGTTAAATACTTTTTAACTGTAATTGATTATCATTACTGCTCTTCCACCTTCCGCGAGAAGATGTGATCTAATATTAAATAAATATCATAATTTGCTCCCAGCAATTTTAAGCCACTTTCCCTTTTTAAAAATTAAAAATAGAGTTGTATTTTTCTCCAAGAAATTTAAAATTTGCTTTGATACGATGTGAAAATTATTCGCTTTTTATAATGTAAGGACTATTTGATTAACCAAATGCAGCAAACAATTTTTAACTTTTAATAATTAGTGTGCGTTGTCCATGGCATGTTCACACTAACAGTAAAATATTCGCTCATTTTGTACTTGCGTATTGAAAGGAATACTTCCTAAAGATCCATGTACCCATTATCAACAAGTCGATGCAATTTTCCGATAATTTGATCAGCCTAAAACAAAAGCTTCCACCCCTTGAGCACAAGTGGGCCGTTCATTACCCTTTGTTTCCTCGAACGACTGAATAAGTTCAGCCTGGGTTGAAAAGTAGTAAAAAATTTACAGCGAAGAATGGCCAGAAGCAACGCGTAGCTCGCGAGTCGCAGGCAGGAATTCGCGTGGAGCTGCAGTCGGCGCGCCACCCCACCGTCGGTGAAGAGTGCAGCGGTCCAAGTGCATAATGATCCAAACTGCAGCTAGGCAGTGCACGGGATCAATAATTCAGACTAGGCCTCGCCCGGCGAGTGTAGCTCTTGACAAATTGTATTTGTCTAGCCGGTCGGCTGGCCAGCGCACTCGGCTGCGCATAATTGATTTTAATCAGCATGCAGCCGTAAATTTTGTTTGTGCAGTCGCTAGAGCAAAAAGCGATATCGGATCAATGAAATTGTTTTTTTCTGGCCAGCATTTCCAAGCTCGGCACTCTTGAATTTCGAGGGTTAAGATTTGTATTTTTATCGCTGACAAATAAAAATAATGAGTTTTTCTGTAGAATTTTTTTTTACCCATGACTTGATTTCAAAAAAGATTATTTAAGCATCAATTTTCGGTTTCCATCTCAAGCGAAATTCTGAAAAGCAAATAAATATATATACATAGTAGTTTGAGACATTATATTTTAACATGACACATCTCTGCAATAATAATTCCTGCATTAATTTGCATAAAACATGTTTTTACGCACTGTGACAGAGCTTGATAAATTATCCAAGAGTGAAAATTATAGAGAGCGAAAGAGCCGCAATTCCTCTCGACAGCTCAATTTCCTAGACACAGAGGTTTCGTGAATGTGCGGCTCGCTGCACTTGTATAATTACACTGTCACTTATCGTCCTCTTGCCATCACATTGCAACTATTTTAATTAAATACCTATTCTCCAGCAGGTACGACGAGCAATAACGGCGCTCACTCGACTAACACAACCCTAGCTCGTCAACGGAGCTTTAATTAGCTCGCGGCATGTTCTCAACTGTAAATTATGGCCTTTGACGAAACGAGGCCTCCTCAAAATCCTCAAATTTATGCAAAACAAGATGAAGGATGGCAGAAATATCTCAAACAAAATGAAGTTTCTGGTTCGCTGTCAGGCATTATTAGATATTTTTAGGGATGAATAAGGGGTTTGCTAATTATGGCATATTTTAAAAACATCCCACGTTTATTCAATATCGGTCCATTGGCTCATTCACCTCACTAGCGATAAATTTAGCTATAAATCTTTTACATGCTTCAAATTAAAAAATACACTTTTCAAAGGCTTCAAAATAAATGACTGAGTTCGCACCATTTGAATTTTCCAGCTGCTCGGCCACCCGCGAATGCCCAATTTAATTTCCCCTAAGCCTGCTGCTGTCACTTGGTACCCGGTCCTAAAAATATTATCCAAATGAATGTGGCGAGCAACTTGTTTACCGGTGAAACGAGCGGCTGTTGCTTTATCCGATTGCCGTGCCAAAATCATAACGCGGCGGGCGGACGTAAATCTGGTCTGGACCACTTTTCTCTTGGCGCGCCGCGCTTTCTAATGAGCAAGGGGCCGGTTGAGCGACAGCCTGCCTCACCAGAAACGACAACTTCGCTGCGAAATGTGTAATCGCCTGTTTATCTTTCGTCACTATTTTAAATCGGTGTTTATTTTTCTAGAGGTGACGAATAAACCTGTACTTTTTGACAAATTTAAAGCCCCATATTTTTGTTGAATTTGATTTACTGACTGTGCTACTGGTATTTAATTCCGTCTGGAAAAATGCAGAAATTTTCTTCAGATCCTTGAAATAAAAATAGCTGGTTTCTCCAGAATTACAAACTCACGAGCAACTCTGCTGCAGTGTAAATGCTTATTTCCCAAATATTTCAAAACGTTTTCCCTTGGCATGGGATGAAATTTACATCTTGTGAATTGAAAACCTCCTCCGCAACAAGATTTAGTGCTGACGACAAAAAGTGCATTTCGTACCCCGCGATACATGCACCTATAAACGGGAGTAGTTCTGGGAATGAAACGCACCCGTAACTCAAACGGGCTGTCGACACATGCGGCAAGTCTGGATGCACCTACATAGAGCTGATGGTTCACCAAATAAACGAGGCACATTTGCAAGTAAGTGCATTCTAGCACACTGGCCGCGAGTAGGATGCACCGGTGCCGAGTTTCATTCAGCTGACTTCTGCTCTCGTATACATAGCAGGTCATTTGCAAGGCTGATGCGAATGTAAAGCGCTGCTATTAGTTGAAACATGCCCAGTGGGGCAATTATGCAGATGTGTTCTGCCAATTATTTATCCATTTCAAAGTCACAACTGACGAGCAGCCAAAATTTGTGGTGGTAAAAAAGTGTTTCGTTATAACCTGGGATTTCGTTATAGCTCTTTTCAAACAGAAATATCACTGGTGGAACTTAATAAACGGGTTTAAAAAGTTTGCAAAGCAAAATATTGCATTGTAATAACGAAACCCCATTTTCTCTTTCATGCATGGCGTTATATTCGTTTCATCTAACAATGATGATCGAAAAAAAACTTGTATGCATGAAAGCCACTCTGATGATTTTTGCAACCAAAAAAGGTCACAGCAGTCGATCGAGCCGATTTATTGAGTGGTTCGCCACAAAGGCTGCGAGTGTTGGGGGCGAAAAGAGCCTTTTCTGCTGGAAAACTGGACTACTTTTGTTTGGGTTCGTTGACTCGTTGGCTGAGGGAGCGTTCGGCGACAATCATGCAGAATGCGTTACACTATGCGATAGGGGCGTTTTGCGGAAAAGAGGACGCACACACACACACACACATGTAGTGCAACTTTAGACGCCACCATTCATTGGGATTTGCAAACCGGACGCGAACGCGAGTGCATGGGGGTGGCGGCGGACGTAACAAGAGATGCGTCAGCAAGTTTCTCTGATTGCAGCGCCGAAAAGAGGCCGAAAACACGCCTTTGTGTTGTGCGTCTCACTCCTTTGTAGATTCTTCTCATTTTATTTGAAGGAAAGTGGAGCTGATGCTCGGAGGCACGGCCTAATTCTTTGCACGCTTAAATGAGAAAAGGAAGCAGCTCATACGAACGCCAAGAAATGTTTTCATGAAACGCAGAAAGGTGTTTACGGACTGGTGCACAAGAAATGTTTGACTAGGGATTCAGCAGAGCAAACTTTTCAGCTCACTGGCTAGGTAATTTATGTAATTTTTCATGTAAATTAACTATCAATTTTCTTCAAACAAAAAGGGAAAACAAATTTTCATTGAGTTTAATTTGGTTTTCCTCTTATATTGAATTACAATGTTAATGATATTTTTCGAAACAGAGTAATGAAAAGAATTAAAAAGAGATTTCATATGTATTAAATTAAATTTTTATAGATCTGTAAAAATAGCTCCGTCCTAGAATTTCTTTGATATTAAGCAAAATGTAAAACTATTTTAAAAAGCTCTTCAAAATAAAAGATGCAATAATTGAATTTTCGTGAGGGAGGGTTAAGTAACAAAGAGTGGCGAGATTGACAAGTTTCCGTCACTCGTTTTTTGTTTCGTTTGTGCTCTGCAATGAGTGCAGTCGGACGTTATCAGTGACGGTTAATCCAGAATTATCTGCTACCTATACTATGTGGAATGAATTTTTTATTGAGGGTAAAGTACTTCTGATGAAGCCTGCAAAGCCTAAATAGCGAGCTATATAGAGTACGGATAAAAGGGATGTGATTTTTCTTCTCAATATTAAAGTAATAGGCTCACCCACCCTAAGTCAGTTAATAAATTAGAATATTTGATCCATTTTTTGTTTATGAGTTTCCAATGTTTTTTCGTCAACAGTCTTGCTTTTAAAATTGTGGCCATTATTTAATAGCACAAAAATATTTTCTTTGTTGTTTAATATCAAATATTAATTTTTTTATTTGCTTTTTATCCGTGTCCGAAGACCGGAAAGGGCGCGCACTATACTAGCATATATATTATGAATGCTGAAACCCGGGTCCCAGCAACACCGCGAACAGATAACATGGGCGCACCAGGCCGCACAGGGACCCATCCCACTGAAGGGCCACTTGCCTCCGCACCGATGACTTTTTGAAACGCTAGACATCCGTCCCGTGATGCCAAATCACGCATGCTGGAAAGGTGCAAACCTCAAGTAGCGAGCATCTCCAGCTATTTATTTATTTAATAGTTAAAAATAAAAATTATTGTCAAATCAAAGATAAAAAATGAAAGCAAAAATTCGTTTGAAAACACTGAATTGAAATTAGTTTCAAAGTGTTGTTAGTTAAATATTAGAAGATTGCACAAATCCAAATATGTTTTTCGCTATTTTTAGAAATCTAGAAAAATTTAATTTAATCTGAAATACCTTTTTAATTGTAGTGGCCCAGTGCGATGAAAGATTACATAGGTAATTAATGGTTTTTGCGGAAAGTTTTTTAATTCGTTCTTTTCGGTTGTATTTTTCTATTTATCTGTGTTTTTTTACTGACTATCAGCAAGATCAGAAAGAAAAAGAGTAAAAAATGCCGAACAAATAAGGGTACTCACCCCTCATGAAGATGTAAGCGGTTCCCTTCATGTTTCTGCGTGTGAGCACGAGCAGGTTGAGCAGGTTTCCAACGACGCCGAGGGTGCATATGGCCGGGAGTGCGACACCGTACGCGACCTGCTTCAGCGTGGTGATGCGCGGATCTTCCTCGTCGATGGTGGCGTTGTCTCGGGGCACGAAGGGGCACAGCACGAGGGGCACCGAGGAGCCCGTCACCGGCTGCGGGGTCTCCTCACCGCTCCCCAGTGGTATGCTCAGGTCCTCAAGGGTGCTCGACGAGAAAATCGCTTCCATGATGGGCATTTCGAGTCACTTGTTCTGGCTCACATCTCGCGAGCACCACGAGACGACGAGTGCCCGTCCGTGTGCCGCCGCCACCGCTTTATCCAGAGGCAGCGCGCACGCGCCTCCCGGGGCACCTGTGGACTCTGTCGCCGCCACCGAGGGCCGAGGGGACTCGCAGGACACGCACAAACACACGCACGTCTTTCCGCTGCCCCCTGGGTCATGTGCTTTTTCTCGCCTACGCGTCTGTGGCCGGACCGAGTGGGCGGCCCTTTTTTGCACAACGTCCGCGAGCCCTAAAAGTTTTGGCTGCTTTTATAAACGACCGGCAGTTTTGTCCAACTTTTAAACGGTGTTTGTTTCACTTTAATTGCCACTCTGAATTACATTTACCGGGAAAAATAAATTAGTGGAAATTGATATTTATGCATATAGTTCAACAGGCTCGTAGTGTGAAATGTTTGCTTTCCGTTTTTTTGTGCGAGAAGTGTGAGTAATCGGCTGGGACGTGTGATGGTTTGTAATTGAACTGGTAAAACAAATTGCGCTATGCAAATTATTATCATTTGAGTTTCATGAAATTTGTACATCAACTATAAAAAAATAATTCAGGTTCATATTTTCAAAGTTGTACATTGACCTAGCAGGATCTACAGTTAAGATTCCTGCTATGTCTTCTATCATGGAGTAGACCATGGGACAGCTTTAGTCAGTTAAGATAAATAAAGTTGTTTATGTTTCCATTTGATATCAAATAATACCTTGGGAAAAGATGTTTATTAACTGCATTACTGCAGAAATTTCCTACAGTAATAAAATCAGAACATTAAAAGCTCGCTGTACAAACTAAGACAGATGCATTTCATTTTAACTAGTAATACTATGCCATCTTTGAGTGCACCGTCTGCCTTAATTGGCTAATAACAGCAGTAGTTGTTTGCGTAATAAAATAAATAAAAATGCCCTATATTCTCCGTGGATTGAGGGTTAAAAGGGACAATTTTTCCAAGAGATTGCAACAGAGTATTAAATTTGCTTTTTTACATATATTTTTCTGTGTGGAAATTTTTAACGTTTTCTGAATTGTAAATAACTAATTTTTGCATCATGCACAGTTGAATCATGTATTGACAAAGCGGATTGTAAGAAAATAGGTTGAGCAAGTAAGTATATGGCGCTTGTGGTTGATATTTTTGATAACATATATTTTGTTGTTCATTCTTTCTCTATATTACACCCAATACATAAGCTTAAACACCACCTAAAGATATGAAATTCACCTTCGTTTTTTACCTTATTTGAAATCCTGTAAATGAGTATTACATTTCATAGGTTTGAACGAGGATTTTATAATACAACTTTAAAAACAGTCATATTGCAGCATTGCGGTAGCATTTTAAAATAAATTACACCTGAATAAGAAAGGGCATTAAGTTGTTCCTCTGATATACCGTCTGTGCTACTTTGTCTTAACGTTCGAAATATCTCCGATCGTCTCACTAACTGCTCATTAACTCGGCAACAATCAGGTCAAACTGCATCACGCACCTTTGGTGGCAAAAATCAAAGTCGTGTCTCGTTGGCGCGCGTTTGAAGCGAGTTCACAACTTTACTACGGCCGGGGTAATTAAGAAGTGCACTCCACGGAATGCACTCGACGGTGCTGCAGTCTGCACGCGACCCCGGTGCTAGCATGGCTCTCACTGTGAGACTCATGCAGGTCAAGTGTGCTGCGAAGGTTGGCAATAAAATAATTTCTGATCGCTGGCTGATTGCTTTTTATCCGGATCCGGCAATCCAGAAGCGCAATCCAGCGCGAATCCCGCAGGAGACGGTTTACAGCTTTATTCGGCGTCAACCACATAATTAATGAGAACTAATGGAGCTATTAGGTCAGCCAGGGATTTATGTTGATCGGAAGTTATTGAGGTTTATTGCACCAAGTGTTTGGAAATTGCTCCACCGAGAGCAATGCTATGCTTTTTATAGAGACTTTCCCTTTATTCTAGGTTGTGGCCGTTCACTTTTGTTTTCTATGCTTGCCATTTTAATGGAACTCCTGGGAACTGGGTCATTAATTTTGATTTATATCCGTTCACGAACTTTAAAAACAAATGAAACAAACTTTGCATTTAACTTTGTTTGTATGTGGTGGGTTGCTGATGGCTTGTGTTACCCTTTTTAGAGTAACATGTTTCTTTGCAGACAGTTTTCACCAGTAGGAATTTAAGAAGAAAGCAACAGACAGGGAACTATTCATCAAGGCTGCCATTGATGAGTTTTTACTGTATAGTGGAATGCGTATTATTCGTTCGTTTCAAGGCTGACGGAAACGTCTATTCAAAAGAAGCTCAAACAGTTTGTTTTTACAGTCTTCAGCAACTTTCTCGGCTTTTAACGTTAATTACATAACATCAATATTTATTACGAAGTTAATGAATTGAATTTCTAAGCGTATGCATTGCATGAGCTTCAAATACAAGCATCTATATATTTTGTATTAAATTTCTGGGTGTCGAATGCGGGCTGGGTGACTGTATGTTTGACTTGCACCCATTGTCGTGTCTTTTGGAGCAGTGCGGACGCACTTGCTTGCTGCTGGATTACACCTTTCCAAAACATTCATTAAATTATTTCATGAAAAATAGCTCAATAAATAAAAGACCCTGTTGCAGAGGCGCTGGCGGTCATTTTTCAGGACTGGGCTAACTGCGGTCTGTTATTTCCATGTTATTCGTCCACGATTTATTGGACACCCGATGATGACCACAGAAGCAAACAGCCTTTCTCACTCAGGGTAGCCGTTTGATAAAAACCCATTAATATGTAAATTAAATAAACACCACTAAGATCGCATATCCAGTAACAATTTACATACTGACAATTTCGCTCGAAACGTAGTCGAGAGAGATGATATGATGAAATAAATAAATATTGAACCACCTCTCCTTTCAATAATTAAGTTCAAACAGAATTTATTTTGTCTGGATGTAGCAATGTATGGGGCAAAATAGCCCTGCAGAACCACAATATTGATTAGTTTGAAACTAAATCCACCCGTGATGCAATTCAAGCAGAAGTAATCCGATGACGCTTTTGTAAAAGTCGCAGTTTTCCTGTCTGGAAAAAGGTGCGAAAACCGTTGGAAGATGGAGGTTGCGGTTCACTGATCAATCAAGCGGCTCGCATTCGATTCGGTAATCGAAAATAGTAATTACACGCCTATTTGATCGACCATTCAATCAAAAGAACTTGCGAGCTCATCGGCAGCTGTTCTGCTCGTGCTTGTAAATGATTGCCCATGAATTTATTTTCTAACTCTGCTAATTACTTTTCTCGCAAGCCGCTTTTGACAGGCCAAGCGAAGTTTAATATCCAGACTTGAAATTCATGACAGCCGTGCGCGCCGAGCTGGATTAACGTTTTTATGCGGGCGTTTTGCTGCTTTGCGGTGGCTGGAAGACCGGCCTATGATCATTTTTCTTTTACGAGTTACGCGTAAAATTATGTTTTTATGCAGCTCTTTTTTATGCTGCATCATGTTTTGCTTAGTGTGAATGCATAAATTATGTAAAGATTATTACAGCCGCTGAAACTGTTTTAATAGCATGTTATGAAAGCTCAACTTCATAAAATGAAAAAAGTGATAAGTTATTGCATCTCTGCAGAGAAAATAATCTTAAAAATACAAATCGCAGAACAACTTTGTAATAATTAAATTGGCTTCAGACTAGAAACAATAGGTTTATTGTTAAAAAGATATAATTTATTTTCAACCTGTACTAACTTCGCAACTTTTGCATAACCTTTGGGTACCACGACAACGTCCCGCAGCAGCCTTCCCGGGCTTTATATGGGATGAGCATAGGATTCCGTCAATATAATCCTCGTGAAAAACGTCCGTTTTCTACACCGCGCGGCCATAATCACCACAAAGAGCAGAACATCAGGAGCGTACTGACGTACTGACTGTTTTTCTTTAGAGTCAAAGAAATTAATTTCCATGAATGAAATTATGGGATAGCGTTAATTATATATATTACTTAAAATGAACAATGTTAAAATATCATGGAATATATTGCCATGCTCCTTTGTAGAATAAATATTGCCCCGTGCCGAGACCACAAAGCCTTCGTCGTGCATCTAATAAAGGCAAAACTGCAACTCCCGACGACGACCATAAACGCGCTCAATGCCAAATTCAACACGGCGCACTTGAACTAACAAATGTGTCCACCGCACCACACATTTCACTCGTCGCGTCCGAGGCTAATTTGCGAAATGCACCAAAATGTAGGTCAGCAGTTCAAAGTGACGTCACAGACGATGGGCTTGTTTGTCTGCGGTACAAAAGCGTTGGATTCCTTCCGCTGAACCGTGCGTGCGAACAAAGCGAGCGCCAAAATAATCCTTTCTTGAGTGATTGAGCGCAAGTAGCGATAGAGCGGAAGCAATATAATCCTGATCTTGACCCATTTGCTGAAAGTGCGTCGCTCACTTGGCCCCACTGACTGACAAGAGCAAGGGTGTTGTGTAGTGTCCACACACTTAATGTATCTGCTGACGTGCCACTCTTAAGGGCGAATATGCAAATATTTGCTTGCTTCCGGAGCTGCAGAAAACGCGAAGTAAGTATTTAAGTACACGGCCTCATGACTAATTAATGAATATATGTGGCACAACCTCGCTAAACAAACTTTATTTTTATTTTTATTTATTCTTATTTTATTTTTGATATATTCTAATCTCATGTTAAACGCAATCGATCAATAACAAAATTTAGATAAATATAAGGCCATTAATTATCATTCATCACAGTTTTAAGATTCGATGTTAATTTGTTTGTATTTTGTTTATTTCCCTCGGATTATAATATTGCGAGAAGAAAGCAATTCCAAACAATTTATTTTTGTTTTAATTTTAAGGGGCTGAATTAATAACGTAGGAGGGTTATTATTAGTAGTCAATAACCTATATACATATACGATATTATATGCAATGAATAATTATGAATTACGAATAGCACTTTTTATTAGAGTTTAATTATTAAGATAATTTATTAGTCAACAATAAGGTAATGCAAAAGTGTAAAAATTAGAAATCATTTGATCGTTTTTTTAAGTTGAGTACCATTTAGTCAACTCTATAATAATTACCAAGCTATAGAACTTCAATACTTTTTATTGCACTGATATTCTTGGGACTTACCTTTGTCATTAGTCTTTATTTTTTACATTTAATTGGATGTTGAAAACATTCAATGATCGATAGAATGCCTCATTTTCAGCGGGAACGTCCTTTGATAAGTAGATGACATTGTATTACAATTACTTTAAAATTGTAATTTTTTGGATGCTAACTATTTGACATACAAAAAAAGTAATTTGCAGTTGATTTGAAATAATAAGAACCTGCTAATCTATTAAAAGCACTCAGTAATAATCTGTAGAACATTCCAGAGTGATTATGATAATTACTTTTATAATAGTGTTCCCTGCTCTTAATAGCAAGGTATGCAACCTGTTCCACGCTGATGCAGAGCACGTTGCATAGTTATTTGAAACGCGATTAATTCAATCAAGCGGCACAGATGTTAACTGTTTATGCAAAGACATTATTATTCAGCCGCGACGCGTGTAGTGTTTCTTGTCTGAGTTAGTTTCGGCGCAGTGGTCAGAGAAATGAGCAAATTCCTCAGGGCAATTTGGTAATGGAATGCCCAGCCGGCGACGCAGTATTCATCTCTTGCCCGCCCACATGAATTTCACTCGATCCTTGTTGATTATTGTCCGTACACAGGCCAAATTGATATCTATTGTGGACGCTGAACCACATGCGGTGAATAATCTGCGTATCTTTATCTGCGGCACCAAACGGAATTCGGACCGGCTATACACATCTAGGCATTGAGATTTGTGGAAACTGCGGGGAGCATTAGTTAGTTTCTGATTGTGAGCAACTATGTGATATGCTAACTTTTCCATGAAATCAAGAGTGATTGTTGTTAACGAATGCACCAAAAAAGGTTTAAATCAATGGTATTATTTATGCGCCTTTATATATGACGTAATTGATAAAAGCTGTTGTGCAATCTACACCGCAAAACGACATCTGGGCCAATTCATCAGAATTTTTTCACTGTGGCTTCTCTTTCCGCAAATTTGATTTGCAACAATTAGGTCAGTACTGCGGCGAAAATGGTGCCACGATTTCAAGGCTACACTCGTTTATAACCAGATTTGCTGTATTTAGACTCTTTTTGGCGTATATTTGCACTAAAGCCCGCCGGCGGAAATGGGTCACACTGCAATTTGCATCAAGTGGCTTTCACGGGCTAAGCACCAAAATAAATACAAAAGTAGTAAATAATACTGCGAGCAGGGAAAGGAACGCGGGCGAAATTTGTTTGCGCTCTTCTCAGAAGCGCCCAAGGGAAGACAGGACGACAAATATTTAAACGTGTGTGCTTCGCTCGAGTGATTTAGAGCGCAACTGAAATCTCCATTGCCATTCTGCCAAGTGAGAGAGGGAAAACGGTACTTTGCTTTATTTAATTGAAAGGCTATTTTTAGATAATTGATTTTAAGCATATGTAACGGGAAAATGTATAGTCAGACAGTAAGCTATAGATTAATAATAGAGTGCTCAAATTGCAAAATATATAATTGAAATGCTAATTAAACAACACTGTATATTATTGTTTGTTTCCTAAAAAACGCATCAAGCGTGTACTAAACTAATCTTCATCTATTTTTTCTGAGTCACAATTTTAAAAGCTCCCGATCTCTTCAAAAGAAACTACTGGGTTTGCTGAAAACAAGTAGATTATTAGTTGATTTAGGTTTAAATCATAAAAATAATTGTTTGGGCTGGAAAGCGCCTTCTTCACTGCAAAAAGGAACAAGCTGACAAAATATTGTCCTAGTCTAAAGAATTTTATAATTTGTTTTCATTAATATATTTTGCTCACATTTATATTTTACTACTAATAGAAAACCAATATGATTTACTCAACAGTGATACTAATAACTATGACACACAAATCGAGATAAATCTGTATCTAACTTAAGAGATATTATTTTCTTATATTCCCTTTGTTGAGTGCATTTTCAACATCTCTTCTGTTCTACTTTTGTTGGATTGACAGCAATGCATTTTTTTGCTATTGAATTCAACGCAGTATACGGTTCAGTATTTGGAAACAAAATTAATTATTTTGTCGCAATTGATTTTGTGTATCCGTGCCGTGTTACAATAAATCCGATTGGAAAATCTGCTTGAATCCCCTCTTGACTGAAATATAAAATTTCCCTCTTTCCTGGTCTTTCGATTTTTACGAGGCGAGGGAAATGCGGGTCTGTAGAGCCATCTGTGTGCCAAGCAGCCAAGCGGGATTCGTGAGTGGTCGTGTGCTGGCATCTAAATCCGATCTGCAAAGTCAGAGGCACAGCATCCCTCCGCGAAAGGGCGCCTTTATCAGTTGGAGAACAGAAAACACTTGATTTTTATATATACCGACAGGAAAAAGTTGTTTTTGCTTCGAATTAACTCACCCTCTAATTGAGCTCCGCTATGATCTCGTGTTGTAAAAAAACGCTTCTCGGGAAAAACAAAATCAGCTCTAATGGCAGCAAATTCTTGCACGTGCAAAAATGGCTCAGCCTTTTCGCTAGAAAAAGAATGCGTGCAGAACTGTTGTCCAAATGGTCGGTACTCAGAAGCATTACATATGCAGCGGCGGCAGCCGAGAGTAGATTCGGAATTCCTTATCTGCTCCATTTATATCCGACGCATTGCTCGCATTCCAGCATTTATCTCCTTTACACATATGCGCGCGCCAGGAAAATAAAAACGAGCCGCGTGTTGTGTAATTGAAAGCAGAGCATATGCAGGGTGAACCACTTTTGGCGCGGCGACAAATCTGCACGCCGAGGGAGAGATTTATATATACGTGCCACCGATAAAAATAAACGCAATCAGCCTAATTGAAGTCGGCGGCGGCGGAGTCGATCGAGTTTATTTTGCAGTTATGCAGATGAGAGTAGAGTGTGTGAGAGCGTAGAAAGGAAAAGCAGTCAAAGGGTGGTGTGCTGTCGCGTGTTCGAAATTAGAATTACCCCGGAGGAGCACTGAGCTGAAGGATGAATAATTTCTCCCGAGGACGCAGCCAGCCGCGCGTCTTTGTTTTCCCTCTTGCACTGCGCCGTTCTAAATGCAGATTTGCCGCAAAAGAAATGTGCGGAATATTTATCATTGTCATCGCGATGTAAATTCATTCCTATTGATTTAAATAAAAAAGCAGCCCCGCCGCCGGATGAAGATGTTTTCCTGCGTCTTCAAAGAAAGCGAATGCGACGCGAAAACAAAGTGAGAACATCGCTGGCGCATTTTTGTGGATGACGGTCATAAATCTTACTTAAAAATGAAAAGGGGACTTTCGCAGGAGAGCTCTTTGCCGATTGAATTTGGTGATTGTGCTCTGTTGGCACAGATACATATGACATTTAAGGTATAACAAAAGTGATTGAATTTTTTTAACAGAGTCAAAAAACATATAATATTGTTTTGGCTTGAAAGGAGATAATGATCTTTTCTAATCTGTTTGCCCGTAAGAGCATTTAACAGACTTGTTTGCCCTTATTTCTAAATTCATGATCCTACTGAACTAGTTTTGAAACTCAATCTTCACTATTTTTGCAGTATGCGATTTTTATTGTTTTGCCTGTCGAGATTTGATTTTGCTTAAGTTTAAATTCATAAATTTTCTAAGTTAATATAAATATCCATATCTTTAATTACCATGAACGGACAGATTTGATTTTACACATTTCGCATTGCATTTTGAAGCAATAAAAATTAAATATTTTTTAAATAACAAATTTCCATGTAGAAATCTCCACACTTGGTGAAAAGCTTGAAAAATAGTAGTAAGTATATAATTTCGGAAAATTGTCTCGCCCCAGGACTTATAAATGGTATTCCCGAGAGAAAAGAGCAAAACCACAGCGCGCTCTCTTATTTTTACCTGCTCATCTGCAATCTGCTTTAGAGCCTCGTGCGTGCGACACCGTAGTTTTAAATTTGTTTTCAAGTAACGGCCATCCGTTTTAACCTCTGCTGTGTGTTTCACCACGCAAACTTTACGTCCGCATTTTTTTGCATAACCCACACCCCACACGCCTGAATAATTTACGCGCGTCCGAGATGTGGACCGACAAAAGCGCACATACAACACAACGCGAGCTCTTTTTTTCCTGTGAAAGCGCCTATTGTGCTTGCGCCCCCATGAATATGCACACGTTCCTTGTGCACGCTCGCCGAGTGCGGGACTTGACGACTTTGTCATTTAATCTTTTATTGGAAGTCCATTTGAAATTATGTGCTTGCAACTAATCTGTGTAATGATGTTCGTGGAACGCATAATTATTTGATCTTGAGGTTTCAATGCTTTCAAGAAGTGACTTGTCGACACGACAATACTTAACTTGAAATTATTTATTCGTAAATAGCAACGTGGCTAACCATCGACATCCTTGAATTAAGCACAAGGGTGATAATTAGAGCAGCCTGTGCTGCTGGTTTTTCAGAGTCCCATGATTACGTATTCCATTAAATTTAGTCTTTTGAAATCCATATTATTTATTTCAAATAATCACAGGATTAAACCATTCAGTATTTTTTATTCAATGTATTATTTGATAGTAATTAAACCTTTAAAACGATTTGCAACTTTACCTTAGGGCCATTATTGATTTTTACTATTTGATAATCCAGCATTTAGTTTGCCAACCACGGAGGTTTCGCATAAAAGTAAAGAAACTATACAAATTAATATGAAAATACCATATAGATATTGACACATCTTTGGGGAATTTTGAATCTACAGCAATAAAATGAGTTGTGTAATTGTAATTAATCCAATCGTTTTTAAGAGAAAAAACGAATTATAGTGTAATAAAACCGTATCCTAAAATTGTTACATAGCTTTAATAAACTAATGACAGATCGGTCCTTTTGCTATATGCTATATATAGTTTAGCAATTTGTTTGTTATGAAAAGATATTTTAAATCCAGCTTAAGCACTTGTAGCTAGGTAGTAGGAGAGTTTTAAATATAAATTAAATGACCCAAAGTTGATTGATTTTGTGCTTATCCGATGTTTCCAATAGCCATTGGAAGAGCAGAAATATTGCAGATCGTCTAAAGTTCACAGCCTTATACATATGACAATTTTTTAACATCTTTTCAAAGGAGCAAGCAAAATCATTATAAATTCCTTTTGAATTTCACCGCCACAGTCTAATGCAAAAATTAGATTCATAATCTCGAGAGTTGCGCCATAAAACATGTCGGCAGAGAAGCCTCTGGCACGGTCAGCCCATAAAACAGATTTATGCACTTTCCTCAAATTAAAACAACACGGCGTCGCATCTGCCAAGTGGGTTGCTGAGTTAATTTAATATACACGGTGTGCTGGAGCAAAATCGCGCGGATGAAGCATGTTGCGCAAAAAATATCTCGCATAATGCAATTTAACGAGCTGAACGAGCGTAATTTGGCGGCCGCGTATACACATCTGCACACAACACATTGTCGTAGGCCGAGAGTGTTTACAGAGATATATATGACGGCGCACTCGACACAGACAAAAATGCCACGCAGACAGCGCATTGAACAATTACGCGCTAACTAAGTAAGAGCACAACATCATTTTTCTGCGGAAAACAAGACCCAACTGTCAACGGCACAGCTCGGAAATGAGGCCAACTGCGATTTACTGCCAGCGGCGTGCTGTAAATCTCGGCTTAATTAAATTTTTTCAAAGGCCACTTGGTGATGCAATTTTGTATTTTACAGCATGCACACAGACATGGGGTTTTGCTGCTAGTCTGACTGGTTTTTTTGCTGGAACTGCACATCATGTGAACTGATATTACATTAACGCCTCTTTTCCTCCTGCTCCCTCACGCGGGCTTCCATTGCTCACAGCAATTGTCGACTAGTGACGTCACCCTCCTCTTTAATGAGTCTACAAGCAACGGATATCGGTTCTGAAAAGAGAGTTGAACAATGCGTCGCTTGTTCTGCTCCAAATGAGAGAGACAGAAGTGGTCGCCACAAACGAAAGGATGATTATCAACTTACACATGTTATGCTGTTTACCAATGTCTTGAAGTCACATTTAGTATTAGTTTCAACAATAATTATTGCAAATTAGAACTTAATTAAAGGCGCGATGCATACTGCATAAAAAATGAAATATCTGGAGAATTCTTATGCCTCCCTCAAATTCACTCGTGACGTAGTAAATTTTTTAACACGTGATCTTTTTCTTAATAAACACTTGTCGTAAAATTTACTTTTTGCATTTTTGATTTTATTTATGATACATAATTATTGATTCAAGTAGAATGGATAACCATGACAGGCAATTAAGTTAAAACGTTTCTGTCTGGAGAAAAGCAGTATCCTCATCAATTTAAATCTAACAATGTGTTCAGTTTCATAAAATTGTATTCAATTTATTATAATACTGAAAATACGTAATATCTTTAAATTTGAAAAATATCACTAGTTGCATACTCGAAAAAGTTATTCATTTGCATTTTGGAATGTGATACAGTCCTCAAAGTCTTCATACACAAATATTTTGCTTCGAAATATTTTGATTGAGCGGACTGTAAACATAGCTTTCCCAAAAATATAGAGCCAAAATTCAAATTGATCTAGAACAAGAATCAAAGCAAACATAGTGACGAGTAGGTGTACTTTTTGCCTCCAAAGCATTCGCAATTAAAAGCCTAAGCAAACAGCACAGTCTACGCACACTGACGGTCGGGGTCGAGCTGAGCGGAAATTTATCGACGCTTTCATAGTACTCCACTTACAATTAGCCAGGCGCAGTGGCGGAGTGTGTGTGTTGGTTCAGCGCCTAAACGGTTGTGCAAACAGGCTCGCTCGTCCATATTTATGTAATTACACCGCTTATTGTTGGACCACATCGGCGGCGACAAACCGACCGAAGAGCTGGCTGCTGGCGCCGCGCTAACGTTTGACGTTCACCGTACGTACACAGTTTCCCTTTTGACCCCGCTCTGCTGGTGCGGGACAATAATTTTGTCCCCGCTGGCCGACTGCGAAAACCACAAAATTCAGTTTGCGTGCTCGCAAATTACTGCTGGCCTATGTGATTCTACGCTTGCTAACTTGCAAAGCCTCCCGTTGAAATGGCCGCTATTTGCTGTGCAAAATATCCAAAACAAAGTCATTATCATGCTTATTTTTTTCATAAATTGATGTCAGATTTAATCTTGATTGGTATGGTATATCCCAAGGTTCGATTCCACGAAACAAATTTATTCTATCCAGATATTTTTGGAAAATTATCAGTAGTAAAAATATGTATAATTCAAGAGAAAATTATTAGTCTCTTTGATATTTTGACCAACATTTTTAAGAACTTTTGGTATTTAGTTCACTAGTTGTAATCAATAAAATAGGGATTCCATCCAACTAGATTTTATTTACTTTCAATGATAGTAAAAAAAATATTATATTATATTAAATACTGTTGTCATATCAGATGTTCCTTTACAAAAAAGTCATCAAAAGAAATGCCCACCACATGCTTCAACCTTATTTATTTGTAGAATCGGTAGAATCAAACAGTACCGCGCAAGTACATCAAATGTCTTTTAATCTGTATCGCATTTTGATATTGTTTAACCATTGTGGATGTAGGAATTGTTCGGCTGCGTGAGATATTTTATGAACTCCACAAGTTTTCTCCTTTTAGGCGTATATTTATTGTCTTTGATAGCAGTTGAACTGTAATCAATAGGAATTCTATAAATATTTCAAATTTTATAGATTGCAACCATAATATTTTTTATGCATAATTCATTAATAAAATTTCAAGCAACCAATTTTATCTAAACAATATTGAAATTCAATTAAAATGCTCTCACCCCGAGTCCGGGTTCAAATCGTTATCAATTTACACACGCTCTCAAGGCGCCCTCGGCCAACAGCATGACAAAACACGGGTGTTGTGAGAGCTGGAAGGACACATAATTTATAAACACACATATCGCACTAGTATAATTTGATTTCGGCACACAAAGTTATAAAAACCTCAGGCGGGAGATCAATGATCGTTTTATTTCAGACACTCGAGTCTTCTTGGCTGCTGCAGGGCGAGTACGACAATCGTTGCTGCGACGGTAGGAGATCAAAAGTGACCTGCCGTGCAGGTTGCATACGCTGACAGGCGGTCACCATAACTTAAACGACAACAACTTAAAACGAAACTAAAAGTCTTTGTAAAATTTTTCATTTTTAAAATGTCTATCCAGTCAAATAATAAATATTTATCAACAGCTATCAATGTTTAAAATACTCAAGAAAGAAGCTTAACTAAACTGTTTTTGTTTGCAAATTTATGAGCTTTCACGAACGTTCAGTTTTTAAAAATGTTTTGCTACCACAATTTTGGAACTGAAACACTTATAAACATTTTATGAATGGCGTAAAATTCTATTTACTTGATGAAAGCCAAACTCGTTTTTATTTATATCGAAAATAATGAGTTTTTCAGAAATGGACTAAAACTCGCAGTATATATTGTAAAAGCCGTAGAACAAAAGGACTGTTTCCACCGTGGATTTGGCAGCGCAAAGGGAATTATTCATGAACGGCATGGCAGCAGTGCCAAAAAAGGTTGTTCCCGTGAGTGGCCGATTGGGAGCGCCGGCGAGGCAGCGCGCGGAATGACCGAGAGCCAATGCGAATGATGAGAGCGGCCGAAATCGGATTAGAGCAAAAAGATGATAGACATGCGCATCAAATAGAGCGAATATGTTGTTGTCTTGGCGGGCAGTGCGAGCCAGTGAGTTGAGCATGTGAGACGGGTGCCGAGCGCTCTGACTATCTCCCGGCCCACGATGACCCCGCGACCAGGCCACATGCTGCTCCTTTTGGCCGTCGCTGCGGCCGCCGCCGCCGCCGCCGAGCCGCGACTGGAAAACGGTGAGAATCTTTAGCTGACTGCACACTTTTGATCCATGAAAACTTTGGTTTTTCGAGTGCAGACTTTTATGAATTATTCAGTGACTTCTAATTTTGTTCTCTTCCTCTGTCTTTATAATGTATGTTTTTCATTTGATCGATGATTGAGAATTTACATCATCTAAATAAATTAAAACGATTGTGCTAAAGCTAATGATCTAAAAGTTGATTTCGCCATTCAATTGAAGTGTCAATTAAATATATAAAATTATTTTACAATTTTACTTCCTGATTGCACCTCATATTCGTTACAATTTATTGCTGACTAAGTAAATAAATCATATAATGATTTGATTTAACTTTCATACAATTAAAAATGTTTGTTAAATTGATGCTGCGGCAGACCTGGAAGTACTTGTAAAAATATCTCTTGATCCAAATCAATAACTCTCAACACTCCAATAATGAATCCACGTGGAGGAAATAAACACACTGACTCTATTATCATTTGATTTGATACACAGAACCCCTTTTCCTCTCGTAGATCGAACACACCATTGTTGTCTGGCATGAAATTGACATCGACTCTGATCATCAGCACCCACGTGCAAATTGTCAACACGTAGTTGGGAACTCGCTCCATAATCACCTCTATTCATAATGTTTGCACCGAGTGCCGCAGGATATCCGAATTAGTGCATCTGCCAGGGTGTCTGGCTGATTCGCAAGTTGTTGCTTTGGCGGTGGCGCGGAGGGCGAGTCTATTCAAACAGACCGTAGGTGTGCATCCATCCGCTGACTCTACCCACCCTATAATATGCTCTCTCTCTCTCTCTCTCTCTCTCTCTCTCTCTCTCTCTCTCTCTCTCTCGTGTAACTTGTGATCTCCCCACTGAATATCCCATTATACTTGCTGATGCAAAATTAATGTCTCGCACCGGCTCGAACGTGTCTTGCTGTGTGTCGGATTGCTTTGTGCCGCCGTCCGATCAAAGTGCAGACATGCTAGCTGCACAAAACTGCGCTGCACTCAACTAATTGACTATAATTACTTTCGTGACACGCCGGCGTCTGCTGTGCCATCTCTCGTTCCAAGTTCTGCCCGGCACTCACACCAAGTGCACACACATTAAAGCTCGGTTGTGTCTGCTGCAGAACTTCTAATGTGGATCAAGGAGAAAATTGAAGAGAACAATCACCTGGAAAACATCTTCCATGTCTTTCAAAATTTGAAAGATCAGAACTTCATTCTTTAAATTCTAAAATATAACTTTGACATATAAACACAAAAACTTCAATTTAAACGATCAAAACTTAGGCAAAAAAAAACTGAAAATGATGGGAAAATATCATTGGGTAGTTTGTTTTCTTTTGATGCTCTCTATTTTTAGTTCAGCAACAAACTCCCTTTTTATGTTACTCGTTGATGCTGGATGATTGTGGCTCGCTGTTCTAGTAAAATTTTTACCACAGGCAAAGACTTTTCAGAACACTTTGAGTACACTTGTTCTGCGGAAAATGACGTGTGCTGCTGCTGATGATGAGGCTTGAGGAGCCAAAGCAGGTGCTGTACGATACGGTCACGTGCTCTTTAAAATTTCCCTTTCAGCCGCCCATCCACACAAAGCAGAGCCATTGGCAATTTTGCAAGTCTTAACAAATAAATCTGTTTGAAAATGGATCCGCAATATTTCAGTTCATTTAAATTGTTATTTCTGTCATTTTTAATTAGTATTCGATGCTTGAAACCTTTTTGGGTGAGGCTTTCAAACGGCTGAGGGATATAGTGTTACAACAAACAATAAAAGTTCAAAGTGGGCAATGGAAACAGCGAAGCGGAGAAAGGACAGGAGAGTGCTTGATGAATTAAAAAGCATTAAGCCGGATTTTATTTGGCACGCGCACCGATCGCCTCTTAAAACGCTGCTGTGCTGATTAATGTGCCACTTACGCTAAATACTAATACCCTGCTGGAACGCGTTCATTTTGTCTCGTTTTTTCTTGCGCTGCCTGCGAGAGCGCCCTTTTAAATTTTAATTCCAACTGCCCGTCCACAACAAACAGCCTCCTAGGTCTTTTAATTAAAGCACTTTATTTTCCCAGGCAGAATGTCTTTCTGTACACAACACAGGGAAATGCATAAATTTTTCCGCTCGTTCACGGGGAAGATTTCAAGCACTAAATGAATGCGTTCTGGAATATTTTATTTCTAATTATCTCTTGAAGGTAAATTTTCTCGTAACAGCTTAGCTCAGCGCTAACAATGCTCATTTTACTTAAAATAAACAGATCATGCATTTCTCATATTTCCTCTTGCGTTTTTTTTTCTCCCGGTTGCTATTTTTGTGTTAATTTCATTGACATTATGATAAAGTTGAAAATTGCATGATTTAGCTTAAATTCATATTTTTCTTTGGTAAAAATAGTATTACCAAAACATTAAACCAACAAGCTTGTTAAAAATAAAAGAACGTTGAAGGAACAGAATTTTCAGTGGAGCTTAAATGGCCGATACCATGCATAATTAATAATTAAAACAACGCAAAAATCTTTGGTCAGTGGTATTAGACAGTACACGAACATTTAAAACATTGACAAAAACAAATTTAATAAAACAGAAAAGCGAAAATGTGTAAAAATTGATTAACCTTTAGATGTAGAGTGTTGCACGCATATTTTGCGTTTAATAAACCATTAATAATAATAAAACAGAAAAGAGATTATACAATCATAGGCTGATTTTAGGGCCTAGAATTGTATACCTTTAATGTCTATTCAATAATATAAAAAACATGTGTTGCTCTTATTTCATTGTTTAAAGAGCAACTTGATTTTAAATTCCTTAACATAGACTCTAATTGAAGTGGTAAATAACTTGTTTCCATCACTGGTAATGAAGTAATTTTCTCAGTTAATGATTGGCAACTGTTACAAGTCAAGCCGCAAAAAAACCAATCAGAGTTTTTGCTGCTGTTTAAGTGGATACTTTTGAAAGTAGGCGTTCCTGTTTCGCAACTGTGTTTGCTTTTGCAGCGCAACTAACCAAAAGACATTTCTCTCTGGAAGCCGCGTGTCGCTCTGTGCTATGTGTTGGAAAATTTCCTCCGTGCTAACAAGTTCGCGACATTATCCCATGTCACATGCAGCTCGCGTTTTCTCGCCGTTTTTATGGTCAGAAGCGGCTCAAGTTTGCGCAAATAGTGCGAATTGCGCCTCCGTGGGTAAACCGCTGCTTGTGCTGCTGCAACATGTCTGTGTGTTTACGCTTTCATTAATTAAGCCCACCATCCGCGACACACTAAACAAGCACGCAACTTCTTATTAGCATATTTATACTACCGTCAACAAGCGAACATTCTAATTTATCTACTTTTAGTTTCAAATGATCTTTATTATGGTTCTGCAGGGCTAGTTTGCCCCATACATTGCCATTTCATTCATTTATTCCCATACACGTGCAATAATAATTATCATGTTTAAATAAATTTTTCTCTAGTTGCCATTTTAATATCTATTTCTCAAGTTCTAGGACTTGTATAACCCTTTTTTAATTCTTTAGTTCAAAAACTGTATTCAAGTTCTTGAAATTTGATCACTGCTATTTGAATCCCATTAGAGATTAGAATAATTACTGGTTTAATTTAAACTTACGTTGTTCATTTTTCCATATTGTTAAAGGTGAGAGTAAAATAAAGGATATTTATTATAACAATCGCAGTTTCGTTTTCACAAAACAAATGGATCATTTGCAGCTGAACATTTAACCCAAATCAAAAGAGGGATAGTATAGTTAAATTTTTTTTAGCTATAAATCAATATATGGCCCTGTTTGGATTTAGTTTTTCAATTTTATAGCTCTTTTATACACTGAAAATATTAAAATGTTAAAGTTTCACACTGGTCCATTAATGTGGTTTCCGATTGCGTTAAAGTAATTAGTAGTTTGCGTCAAGTTTTAGAGGAACAAAGCGTTTGGTGGAGTCTGCGTCTGTCTGTTTTGAAATAGGACGGTGAACTTATGAATGCAAATTGGACAGTTCTCAACGATAAAGCTGACGTAAAAGTGGGAAACGCGTTGAAATCCCGCGAGATGCATTACTCAAATTCAGTTTCTGACTGTGGGGCCGACCTATATACCCACACGCTTTACGGTCGTCTGCAGTGCACCTCAAACGCGGCTTTTATTTCACGCGTGCAATATAACGTCTTATTATCTTTTTACGAGAGATAATAATGTACTTGTGAATGTTATTAACTTTCTGGTTTCCGGCCAGAAGGAATAAAACGAGAGCGCAACTGCGGGGCGAGATAAATGTGTGTTTGTCCGCTCCAAGCGTGTGTTTACCCGCGCTCTTTTCCCGCTGTACAGACGGACCGAATTTTATGGCGAGTTTCGGTTTATGCTGCAATTCACATGAGCCCTCGGCTGCCTGTTTACGTCACTGGGGAAATTGCAGCCGCTCGGCCTCCCGCTTAATTAAAAATATGCAAAATGAATGGCGCTGCTCACTCGTCCGCGAATTCAACGCAAATTTTTTCATCCCGCCTAGCGTGAAATGCAATTATGGTCGCACGCTACGATAGAGTCCGTCGATCAACGCACAGCTGCTTATTTTCGATCTGTAGGAGCTATTTTTATAGAGGAAAAAATTGAATTTTTCAGCAAGCTGAGAGAATTTTTAAACGATAATTATTATTTCAGTGTGTTGGTTCATATCCCTATCCAATGTGCGTACACATAAATTAAACTAATAAAGAGAGGCTGTTTATTCAGATGCCAAAGTTTTATATAAATTCAATTGATGTGGCACCAAAACAAAACTCACTCGGGCGTTGAGTGTCCACGAGTTGGAAAAATCATGCCAAATGCAGTCCGAAGTGTTCCAGCAGCTGCAGAAATGTCATGTAGAGCTGAGGGAAGCAAGTTAAACGTAAATTGACTTCAGATTTGAATTTTTCGGGGTGGAAAATATAAGGAACGACATCAATGACAGTCAAATTAAGCGAATTTCAATAACACCATTTTTATATCACCATAACTTTATATTTTATGTTATTAAATATAGCAATTTTTGACTATCTAAAAAATAAAAATATTTGTTGAAATCGATACGCAGGCCTAAAATTTTAGGGTTGACCTAAGGTCTACTAGGGCAACAGCTCCACAAAATTTCATGGATTTTCGAGACCCTTGCCAACCTATAGTTCAGATCCTGCCAAGTAGACCTGCAAAATTAATTGTAAGCTACGGCTGCCAGCCGCTGAGGAAACAAAATTGAGTCTGATACCGTACTTGAATGAGCAGCAAACCATCGCAGAAATTAATATAGACGCTGTCAATCTTCATTTTAGTGGAGTGAGCTATATAATTCCACACGCCGACTAAAAGTGCGGCGTGCACTCTAAACTTCTTGCGCAAAACTTTATGAAACGGCATTTTTCCCTTCCTCAGCCTTTTTATCGGAGAAAACGCATTCATAATTCTCGTTCCACTTCAAATTCCAGCAGTTGCGAAAGTAATTAGAGTTGGCAGCGAATGCGTGACACTGATGTTTATCGGCGCTGGAATTCAAGCGCTCAAAGTTGCTCCATTTTCTCAATCCGCAGGTTGCAATTAGCCGAGAGCGCAGACTTGATTGCACTTAAAATTACTCAATTAAATTTTCCAATAGAGTCAGTGTGAGCGCGCGGAAACTTTGCCAATAAAGGAGCATCATTTATACACGAGCTGGAAATTAGTTTTCGAGTGCCGTCAAACATTAATCAGATCTGAGAAGTTCAATCATCCAATCATAATTAACCTCTGGCCACGCGCAAATAATGCACGTGCGACGTGCAGCCTCTCGGCACTGCGAGAGTGCACACTCGTTGGATTGAAAAGGCACTGACGGACTGATGCAGCGCTTTCATGCGCACGGAATATCGCACACTTAATGCCAGAGCCGGGTTCAACTGCTGTTGTTTGCCTGCGACATACAGACGATTTTCTCGCTTGATTATTGCTGTTTGTCGGTGCTCACCGACGAGTATTAGCAATCACTGCGCCGGAGCTGTTGTTGATTGTGCTTTCAAATTAATTGTAATATTATTAGATCCAGTGACGCAATGCACGAGGGAATATGCTTCACTCAATCGAGCGGATCGGAGTGTTTCCATTGGGACATGAGGGGAAAAGAGAAAAATATTAGCTTTTTATTGATTTATTTCTCATGAGATGGAAGGCCTCTTCTCTTCGGCCTTGAACTAAAATTATTTTTAAAACATCAAGATCTTTTTAATTTGTTGCATTTATGAAAGCTTAAGTCTTCTTCAATAAAATTTAAGGCCTAGACGCTTGGCTAAAATTTAAAAATAATCCAATGTGCAAGTCAAATGCATTAATCTTTCTCTTAGCCATAATGAATCTCGAGCTACTAAGCTGTGCTTAAATTTAAAATATCTGAAATTCTCTTCATCCTTTAAATGGCTGTTTTGATAATGGACTTTGTCACCCTCTGCCAATATTTCACTCGGTCCTGAGCTTTTTTTAGCGGGACGATGGAGTATACACATCAGCTCTCTTGGTCGCCAGTCAGAAGGGGATTATCTGCGGCGTCGCTCGCTGCAGGATATTGGCATCGTGACGGAAGCGTTGCCTACCAGCGGGGCCACTTGCGGCCACTTTGTTATACCTACGCACCAGATTAAACGCTTAAGCCCGCTCATTTGTCACGCTGCACGCCAAAAAGCCGGCTCTTGTCCTTCGCAGGAAGACCCAGCGCTTATTATTAGCTTGGGGCACCTCTATCGCGATTAACGAGAATTTTTACTTTAGTGTATTGACATTTTTTATGGGATACCAATTAAAAATTGGATTTTTAATACATTTTCTGAATATTAATTCGGTGCCATTGTCTGTCAAGGTCACGATTTTATTTGCCGGTTTGTTGTGGCAGTGGACTGGATAGTTAATCATAGAATTGTTGACAACGTTTCAGCATTCGTGCTCGGGCAGAATAATACTCTGCTTGCAATCCCAAAGCTGACGTGAGACTACGTGCAGATTGTTCATCCCTCATGTCAGCTGTTAGTTATAATAATTATGCTTAAGCTATATGTCCCACTAATTTATTGAAAGCCGATCTTAATTAGCCTACATGATTAACTGAAAGCCAAAAGTTTATTGTTCTTAACACATTTATGGAGGTAGAATTGGCAATATAATAAACTTGTGTAACAGCACGTTGGTTTAATAGGGATACTTTCTTAAAACCACAACAATTAAAGTTTTTTGTCTTGCAATTATAAACCACTGGAATGATTTTTACTGGTTTTCAGGTTATTAAATCTCATACAAAATCTTGCATTACTTGAAGCTCTAAAACAGGATTTGAGGCGATTCGATCATATCCATAATTGAACCTGTGGTGTCTCGCGCTCTGCACTGCAGCATCAATTCACCACATCTCAAGCTCAACAGGCACCACGCCCTCATCTTTGAGTTCCGCTTCCATCTTTCCACAAACAGCACATCATGTCATGAACTCAGAACTCCCGGAAAATTAATATCTTCGTTAATCGAACCCAACTACATGGGTCCATAAGCATCAACAATAACAGTACAAACAGATTCTAAAAGTGATAGTGCATAGCATAATAAACTCTTCAAATGATAAACAGATTTTAAAAACAAGTAAACTGTAGCGCTAACTTTCAAATTATCAGAGAGACAAATATGATTTTTTATTATTGAGTTCCTAGATTTTCACTTTCGAAGTTTGATGCATTTAATTAATTCTTTTGGCCCGTCGGTTCGCATGTTTTCACATTATAAGACAAAGGGAGATATTTGAGCATTTCCTCCGACTCGCCCCTGGTTTCGCACCTTCCCGGTGGTTTTATTGGGACGAAAATGAGGAGGAAAGAGATAGCCACGATTGGGCCCAAGCTCCGGCCACTTGGACCCCATGTTATTATTATTATCCGTTCGGCAGTGTTAGGTGCGTTATTGGGACCCGGTGAGCTCATAGCCCATAGAATGTGGGAGCAGAGGTTAAAAAATAAAATCTGAAATTGACTCGAGAGTTCTTCGATACCAAAATTAGAATAGAGCCTTCTTTGCTAAAATACACAATTATATACTTACAAGACACGTTAAAATGGTTTCCATCATATTATTTGTTAAAAATTGTTCTATCTTTCCAATGTGAAGTGAGAACTTTATTTGCAAAAGCTGTGACAAAGGATTGTATTATATCCCAAAAAGAAAAAATATAAATGTGTATGAAAATTTTTCTGAATCCGTGGAAGTGAGAATGCCCAATGGAACTTTATATTTTCATCTCTATTATTCATTTTGTATGTAAAATAAAATAATTACTATTGTTGTTTGTGCCCCTAGAGGCAGCAGAGAACACGCCTGACAACAACGTCGTGTCGTCCCGATGCAACCCCCCGGAGCTGAGTCTGGCCGGAAACCGCGTCGTCTCGGCCGACTTCACAGTCATCACCGAGGTGCACTTTTGGGGCGCCATCGGTCCTCTAGGTGATCGCAAACTGTGCAAAATCAAGTGCATCGATGGCGGTTGGTTCGGACCGCTTTGCCAAGTCAAGGATGGTAAGTTGCCAGAGCCGCCTTTAAAATGAACGAGATTCGCCAAAAATTGGCATCCGCTCTGCTTTTCCTCGGAATTGCGCCGACACAATACGAGAGGAAAAGAAACGATCTCGATTTCCGCTCAACTGCACGCAATCTGATCAAATCTGGCCGGTTTTAATTTCATTGGCCAGTGCATGCACAACACGCGATTAAAGTAAATCGAGCCAGTTATACCACACACACACACACACACACACACACACACACACACACACACACACACACACACACACACACACACACACACACACACACACACACACACACACAAACAAAGCCAGTTTAATTTAATCCGTGGAGCCCGCTGGAAAACAACAATAACCAAATTAAATCTGGCGTGCTCTGCGGAATAATTAGCCATTGCGATTCGCCATTAAATTGAATTTTCAATTTCGAGCTATGCAGGCCACCCGCGGAACAGTCCTGCCCGGCAAATTGCATAAGCTGACATCAGCCAGGCGCTCCGGCCTCAGCATTTCACCTTTAATCTCTTTAAATCTGCCTGTGCACCATAATATCGTTGGGAAAATACAGATCTTAATCTTCATTCGGTGTAGCAAAATAGTGAAATGTAAAAGCAGCGAGCTTTTTGAAATCGAAACAACCGAAAATCGTTGAGTTTAATTTTTAACAGTGGTATCAAGATGAGATTTTAGAATTCATATAATTCATTTTTAACCGCAATGCTTGGGGACCCCTAGTTTTGACAAGAGCACAAAAATTTTGGTTTTTTGTTAAATATTTATTAAGTTTTAATATATCAATTAATAAATATACGACACTTTATTTTTGGACACCACGAGAAAAAACTTTAAGTTGCAAAATTAATATGATCTTAAAAAATTTGAGCTATATTTTCTTCAAAATAAATGTGAGGAAAAGAATAAAATTGAGATGGAATTAGAAATTATTGATTGATGGCTGATGGCCATTTTACTGGAAGTCCTGAAAGTGAAAAAAATGTGCTACGAGAAACAGAATTGTGAAGTCCAGTTTTGATATTAATCACTTTGCAAAATATCTTCAACTCTTAATTGCAGCACTGGAACTTATACAGAAAAATCGCATAGAAAATTTGCTTTTCCGTTTAGATTATTATATTCCTTCAATTATACTGTATGGCAGATATTATTAGATGAATTCCCCTACAGCTTAAATTGAATTAGCTTCAAGTTTAAAATTTTTAATATATTTATCAATTTTTAATGCATGTTTATTGTTTCTTAGCCACGTTACTCACGGGAACGTGCTATTTGCACTAGTGCATGCGTTCCCATGTCCTATTCGAGCTCTATCCTCTTCAAAGAGAGAAAGTTTGAAAAAAAGTCCAGTTTCGGCAGTCAGTAGGATGCAAGGAGTCGGAGCAAATATTTGCGCGTCAAAAGCGGGTGGAACGGCGAGTGAGTGCGGCCGGGGGCGAAGCACGTCGTCGTTAAATAGCGGCGCATCAGTAGCCAGGGCACGCGTTTCTTAATGAACTGGCGCGTGTTGCGCCTCGGCCGCACGCACAGATTGTATCGCGTGCGGCAGACGAGAGTGGCCGGGCGCCGAGAGCCGCTTCATTACCGTAAAACTGAATGAATTGCGCCCGAGCAAAATCGAACGAGAGCCCGGAGAGGAGGGAAAACAATCAGACGGGAAATTGGACTCGTCTCGTCTGATCGAAAGAGAGCGCAGCAGTAAAACTAAAGCCGCTGCGCAGTCGTTCGGGCCAAGATGGATTTCTTTGCGGCAAAATCGAGTGTGCGATGAAAATTTCCGTGTTCAGGGGAAAATGATCGACGACTGGAACATTCAATCGTTTATTCCATAAATGATCATTTATATATCAATTTAAACAATAATAAACAAATATTTTAATAAAAATAAATTTTTAAAATCTCATTTTGTCTTCGTTTGATCGTGTAGTTATTCAAATCTTAAAACAAAAACAAAAATCAAGAAAAGAATAAGTAATAAATCATATGAAACATAGTAATTACACCTCTTATCAACTCGATATTATGCATTTTTTCCCAAAAATCGAAGACCAGAATTAAAATGAAGGATTTGAGCTTATAATTAACGTTCTGTAGGTGTTACAAATGCTTCCCAAAAATTAAGTCTGACATTCGAGGTCTTTGTTCGCAGTAAATTTTTAAGTAAATTCCGAACTCCCGTAGTGACACTAACAACAAAATTTGATTAAGAGTTGCCGGCTAATTGAAAATTGATCATCGGCAGCACTCTCTCAAAGGCATTTTGACACTAAACTCGTTAAGGGGTTCAAAGTGGAAATTTACGATCGAATTTCACAATACACACTCACGCCGCTCGTCTTGCACCCTCGTCCTCCCCAGCTCTCAATGGAAACTTCTCCATTTAATATTTCCACATCAAACTGGAAACTTTCGTCAGCAGAGGCAGCACGAGTCAAAAGTTAATGCACTGAATAATAATTCTCGGCAGGAGCTTCCCGTGTGTGTACATCACCTTTTCATCATCACAGGCGGACAGAGAAAAGGTCTCATAAAATATTTACACGTAGTGCATTCAGCTACGCGACTCGCGAGCAGAAGAAAAAGCAGAAAAGTCGAGCAGAGGGGACTCGACCATGTGAAAGATATATATAAAAGTCAACTTACATGTGGCTAGCGGGTGGATTTTTATATTCCAGAGGTAGCTCTGCAAAGTCTGCTAACTTCAGTTGAAAATTTATTGAGTGCAATTATCATAACAATTTATTTCGTTTTTTACTCTGGAAGGAGCTCTTAAACATATATTTAGAAGTGGATGAATGATGAGGGGTTCTTAATTGATCTGTCACTTTCCTAAGTATTTTTTAACAATAAGATGTAATAGGATTTTCGTTCCCAAATAAGGAAAAAAACCAAAAATTACTTAGACATGATGAAATCTAAGGTTTGTACTTGTAGAGGGTCAGCTATATTCAATAGAAGTTGAAGAAATTAAATAATGAGTTGATTTTAATATATCCTAACTTTTGTTATTAGGCTCTCTAATCTTTTCTTAAATTTATAATAATTATTTATATTTACTGGCTGTTCAGTCTTGGAAAAAATAAAAATTAAATCTTATATTTCATCCTATAATCAATTTTAAAATACTATTTAAGTAATATTTAAATTAGATGTAAATTCCAGAATCGCTTTGGAAGATTTCATCCCCTTTTCCAGAGAGCCGCGTTTTCGCTGGGGCTGTTATAAAGTTGTCCGCAATACTGTTGCTTTTTGAGACGAGAAGCAATTTGTCGTGCGCGTGGAGTCAGCGAGACCGCAAAAAGCATTTACATTTTTGCCACTTTTCGCTCTCTCGCTGGCTCGTTCGAAAGTTTCGCGCTCCAGTGCACTCGGCACACATTCCGGGCCGAATTTCAGATAATCAGCGTAAATGCGGTTGTTGTGCGTTACACCAGCAAGCAGCCAGCCAAAAAGCAGCGAGAGCGCGCGCGTCTTGGATTTATAGCGACCGCCCATGTGGTTTATTTCAAGCGCCGCTGGCTGTATTTGCGGATTTAGCCGCCGCGACTCGCGCACACATAATAATGAATGGCTATGTAAATGCCGAACGAGCAGAAAGAAGGCATTTTCTTCTCGGCGAGTGTACATTTATTTTATGGCTTTACGCCTTGTAACGCGGCTCGCATTACTCCTACGGCGCCATAAAAAGAAATGAAAACTCGGCCCATTAAAATTCATGCCACTGTATGCATGCATGTATCTGATTGCACAATTGGGCGAAGGGTTGCGAAGCGGAAAAAGGACCCACTCGCTTGTTTGTTTCCAAGAGTTTTGCGACCCTCTCTGGTCTCGTTCTGCTCACGTGTGCGTGCGTGCGCCGCGTGTAGCAAATTAAACTTTTATTTGCGGTGCGTAAATCGCCGCCTGGCAAGAAGCTACCTTGCACCAGCTCGCACCTTTTAAAAACCCGAATAGCGCTGCTCGTGTAGCCACAATTCTTACCAGCATTTCTTGCCTTTAGGGCATCAACGTGGACTGGAAAACTTTATCTTAGGCCCCTACTAAACCGCTTATTTTTGTTCACTGACTTGGTTCAGAAACTTAAAATCTAAATTGTGAGATATATTAACGATTTAGCGGAATCAATTTGCAAGATTGGATTCAAAAGAAAAAATTAATGAATTGATAGTACCGGGAATTTATTGAGAAACAGCAATAATTTAAGGTTTCACTGATCGGGCCCGAATGTTATAACACGCCCGCAATATAAGATTTGACAATTATTCAGTAGGATAAAAAAATTAAATAAAATAGTGCTAGTTTAATTTTTATATAAGCAAAAATATTCCCTTGAAAATAGCTACAACAATATCCCTCTTTAAGTTAAACAAATTTGAAGGCAAAGATATTGATTGAGCCTTAAAATGAAAATTATTTGCTGTAAGTGGCATTCCCTTGAGCTAAGTAGGCCAGATGAGATAGTAATTTTATAGAGCAAATATTTTCTCGTCCAGCATGCTGAAATGATTGATGACACCCGTGTCACGGGCGTACGCTGCACAGCCAAATGAGTCTTAATTATTGTGTTGCAGACGGCAAGTTCCATCCGCTGCTCAGGAACTGTCACTTCAAGGCCCTTCCGCCGCAGCTGCTGGTGACATACCAAAACGTCAGCATTGAGGTGAGCATGCAACATTTCACTCTTCAGCCTGACTGCCCCGCGGCGTTCTCGGACTCTGGGGCGTACTTTGATTAAAACCTTCACAGGGACAAATCCAGGGACAACATGATTAGTTAATTGCCCTCAGGTGGGTCTTTATCTAGCAGGACTAGCAGCTTGAAATTACAGAATTTATAATGAAACATATTGCGCCTCTCAAGAGGTTTTTTTAACATTTAATAAATTGCTTTTTTATTAATTAAACGGACAGAGTTTCAAAGAAACATCAGAATCAAAGCTTTTATTTCACTTTAAATTTCCACGGATAGGCATAGTTGAAATGCAGGATTTTAAATTAGAGTTGGAGTTTGATTGCTTTTTTTCTCCAGATATAAACATTTTCCCCAGGCAAAATCGTCGAAAAGTTCACATTGAAGCCGGGCTTTCCTCTGCATGTAAATCACTCAATCACGCCTTTTTCCAAATGAGAAACTCCAATCCGGCAAAAGTTTGGTTCTAATTTCTCTTAGTCAGACTCGCTTTCAATTGGGTGGTGTAAGCAGTTTGGAGCAACTTTTTAATTTGAATTCAAAATTAATGGCGGAGAAGGCCTTTTGACATCGTCCGCCAGAAATTCCGGCCTTAATGCAAATTACTAATTAGTGCGCGCGCGTGAGTCGGAAGGAAGACGGCTCTCGTGCAAAAGAATGGCAGATGAGCGCGCGCGCTGCGCGTAATCTTTTGTGCGTCAGGCCCAATAGAGGTAGCAATTAAATACATCTCGGCGCACGTGTAGCAATTTCGCGCGAGGCAACTTTCGGCCTCAAAGAAGCACGCCAACCAACGAGGAAATGAGTTTTTTATGACTTTCGGCGCATTAAAATACGAAACGTGAAAATGCTCTCAAAAGCCCCAGGGTGGATGATGCAAATGAAAGGGTAATTGTTGATTCGCAGACGCTGTCGGCGCTCTCCAACAACCTCTAATTGGTGATTCAAATTTAGGGGGCAATTAGGAGCAGTAAGTAATTGACGGCGCGTTTCGTCTCACTTAATCGACGTTTTCAATTTTGGCGTTGATGCAAGTTTGAAAACTAATTTCTGGCACGCTGTAAATTTGTTTAACAACCAAACTTTTCGTCGCTGTGAAGGTGTGGAAGTTTCGTATTTCTCAAAAGTTCCTTTCTTCCTGCTTGAATATTGAAATTTTCCAGTTAGTTTATGGAAACCTGAGAGCTTTTGCTTACTTAATGCAATTTACTGCAGTATCTGGAAATTTTAGGGGTAGGAATAGTCTATATTTTAAAAGCAAGACATTTTCCACGATAGGACTAAACTTAAGTTTTTTACCTCGGTGATTTTGAGTTCAGAACCTCTACAAAATAAGCAATCACTTTACTCTCCTTGATTAAAAACGAAGGAATATTGATTTGTATAATGTTTCGATATAATTTGACATATAAATTTACATAATTTATAAATATAACTGCAATAGTTATCGAGGAAACGTCTGAGTCTATGATTTTAGACAGTTGAATTTTTCAAGAATATAGATTTCCTTGGATTTTATATACATTTCAAGGTGTATGTTTCGGTAATGAAAATGAAACGGTTTAAAATGCCATTCAATCGTGAGGGAAAGAGCAAGATATTGCAATAAAACCTGGATCTTATTCTTACACTTAACGATTTCCACTCCTCGAGTTGAGCGGTTAGACCGAATTAGTCACGTTTTTATACTTTATTTGCCGGCGTTAAAGTGCAGCTCTAGTGACCGTAAAACTTGATGGACGCACGCAGTAAAAGTGTTTTATATACGACGATTGTAACTTAATATCGGGCCGAAATTAACGATGGCTGTACGTTTGGCGAAGTTGGCTGCGGAGCGGGAATAAATTGGAGCGCTCGGTAAAGTTTGCCGTTCGCAGCACGTGATATTAAAAAGGCGGAGATGCAGAACACGCTGCTTTTAAGCACACGGCGCCGCGGTTGGCTCTGTAAGTACACCACGCCATACCACTCTTGTGCTCCTCTGCCTTTGTCGCAAAGACGTCGCCGGGGTGTAATTAGATGACAGGAGCTGTTTTATCCCGGCCATGCGCCTGATAAATGCAAGCAGCCCGGAGTGACACAATCATTAACATTGCCCTCTCTTTGTTCGAGCAGCGTATTTATAATTCCTTTGTGCCTGTGCGGTTTCAACAAATGAACATTACTCTCGTACAACTCTGTCTTGATCTAAATTTATGTGTTCCAAATTACAAAGCAGTGAAATTCAGTTACATAGTGTTGCATTAAATTATTGTTTTTGTGTCATGAGGTCTGTTTCCTCATGAATAGAATGCTATTTTTGGTGCCAAGAAATCAATTTTTGAATGAAATCAAAAGATCAGCATGTTTGACGCCTTTCAAAGATCACCTTGTAAAATTAGATCGAAGTAAATAAAACTGACTTGAAATATTTCCCTTGAGGGAGGCGCATGGTTCGTCTTCATTTGGAAATTGAACAAAACATCAGAGCAATTTTATAACGTTACAGAGTTGTATTACATCGAATCTGTGTTAGCCGTTGAATTCCTCGCAGTTAAATTCTAACTTAAAATGCAGACAAACTTTTTTATACATTTTGTGCTATGAACTCAGGCTAGCTATTATCTCGTAACGTAAATCGTCTCAGAGCACAAATTTACTTTGCAATGTTCTCGTCGCTTAGCTTGTTTACATGCAACACTCTTCCTCAATTTAAAAACTTTTCCTTCTCTGGAGAAGGGAAGGACGAAATTAGATAGTGTAGCGGAGCATAAATAATGCTCAGTGCTGTTGTCGCGTGTGAATTATTATTCATTAGCCACGAGTCTCGCGCCGTTGTCGTCGCGCGTTCTTCTTACGCTCAGCGCAACCCTTGGCAGCCTGAATTAAGGGGCAAAAAGGCACTCGAGTCTACTGCCACTGATTGATTGTCTTCCGAAGACAAAGTTTGCTCAAGTCGGGGCCTAACTGTGCGTATGCCAAAGGTTCACAATTAATTATGCGATACTGTCACGCGTGCTGAGCAAACTAAAGACGATTCGAGCATGTGAGCCGACTTGCCATTGCTGCAAAAAGTGTCGAATTTTATTGGAAAAGGTTATGAAATAATTTTCATACTTTTGACTTTATTTTGAGTAAAAAATACTGTTTGCATAATAAATAAATTTATTTATTTATTTTCTAATTTTTTTGGTGTAGTAATTGTAAATTTGTATATTAGTAAATTTGCTAAGCACACAACACTAATAGTGCAAATCATTATCTTATTTTTATTCAAGATGACATTTACATCGTTTGTGTTATTCGCGTTTATGCGTTAATGATGAAAAGGGTTAAATCTCAACAAATACATAGTTAATAACTCAAAATAAAAACCAAAGATTGTAATTTTTTAGTTTCCAAAGTTTCAAGCTCTATGATTAGAATTCACAGATCTAGGAATAATATTCGAATAGACCTTGAACCTCATATAAAACTTGTTCAAATAGCAATGCAGATCCTCTTTAGTTTAATCTACCAAGCTGTTAGAGGCGGGTGGGGGCGAGTGAATAGGGCAGGTTTTCTTTGAAAAGCGGTCGCCCTGGGTGACCTGACACCATGATAAATATGACGGGTTGCATATGCAAAATTCCGCTTGAGTTGGCAGCAAAAGGCGCAGAGCACGTCGGCAGTGAAAAGTGACACGGCCAATGAATGTCCTTTGCTCCTTTCTTCGGGGCCAGTCGCGAAAAATTATCTTGCTCCCCGGGCTGATCAAAGTGCTGACTCACTTGTGATTGCAGACCGACTCCAAGAAAGTGTTTCCCCACGGGGTCGAAGTGATGGTTCGCTGCAGAGAAGTCGGCTCCTATAAACTGCTCGGAGAGTCTGTGCTTGAGTGCCAAAACGGCGTCTGGAGTCATCCGCTGCCCATTTGCATCCCGACCACCACGCTCACCAACTTCTCAGGTACATTTACATTGGCGTTATGCTGCAAGCTCAATTTTCTAGCATATCCATACGAAAAATAAAACGCAAATAAATATTTATTGCCAGTTTATTGCAGATTTTTTGTTTGAATAGACGTTTGCAATATTGCAATAATTTATTATAATTCAAATTACGCTTATCAGCTCTCAGTCATGTTTAATTCTACATTTTACAAAGAGCATTTCAAAATCTTGGCTGAAAATCATTAAAAATTACGGAGAACTAATCCATTTGTTTAACACATATTTCAATCCTATTTTTAGAACTGGTAATCAAATATTTATTATTTCTTATACTAGGAATATACTCATATGAGCATCTTTAAAAACAGTTCAGTATTGTGTTATTATTTAGATTTTATTAACCTGATGATCCATGCAATACAACAGGTTGTCTTTGTATATTAAAACTACATTATTAATGCTATAGAAATTGAGTCGTTGAATTAATTTAATAAAAAATAATACCCCGAGGTTGACTGACACCTTTCAGACGAATCTCCACCCACACTGCTGATTAAAGTGCCGACCGGATCATCAGCTGTAGAGCCGCGTGGTGAATTGGCAGTTTTTCCTGGAAGTATCGTCCATCTTGAGTGTGCTTTTTCCAGGAAATTGGGCAACCCTGAATGGACCTGGACGTCCAAATTCAGAGAGTACATGACAGGTGAGTAACTGCCTAATGAAAGCAGGCAAGTTTTATGAGCGGGCCCGAAATTAATAGGCCTCAGGGACGCTTTTATGACGTGGAAACCAATTTCAAAGGGGAAGTTTCAAAGCGAATTCCAACCACTTTTGACACATATAACTGCCGCCGGCAAGCAATGAATCCGAAAACAATCTGACGAGTCATTCACCCCGAATCTTTTGTTCAGTCGGCTTAAGTTCTCACACACATTGTTCTGGCCCCAAGGTGGGCTTTACGAAAAGGCGCCTTTATCAGAGGGCGCGCGCGGATCGAATGCAAATGAGCCCGGCAAATACCGCTTAAGCCCCAAAATATGCTGATAAAGGGCATTGTTGCACGCGAGCGAGAGAGAGAGAGAGAGAGAGAGAGAGAGAGAGAGAGAGAGAGAGAGAGAGAGAGAGGCGGATCGGATTATTTGCGGTGGCCGTTGTTTATATGTATATATGTGTGAGAGTACAAATGGCTTCCAAAGAAGACGACACGCTGCTTTGATGAAGCCCCTGTTTCCTCCCTCCCGCTCTGGCTCATGCATTGCAAAAGCAGCGGAAGGGTTGAATACAAAGTAAAAGAGATATGATGTTGATGATGATGAGCAAGTCTGTCCGCCGGTTTGCTGGCTTCTACTCGCCTGTGTTACACCACACACACTCTCAGGCTATGGATCTTCAATAAACTCAGGCGGCGCTAAACAAGCAGACAAAACCGGTTTTCCGAGCCGTGCAGAACACGTCGCTTGAATCTTCAAGCCGTTTACATTTCATCAAAGTTCGAATCTGCAATCTCGAATTTATGTGTTGGTAGAATCTTGAACAAATATTTGTTGGCAAGCATAATTATCTTAAGCACAAGAAGATGCTCTTGCATATGGTCCTAAATTTTTAATTTCACAATGCCGTATATGTTTCCCTCTGGTAAATTGGGTAAATTTAATCTTCAATTCCTCTTATAAATCTGCAATTTTAATTTCAATTTTGAGTTTTTTGATGTGCTATTTAATGTAATTTAATTTTTACTACCAATACTTCAGTACTACTAAATACTTCGAGCCGTGTGGAAATTTTTGAGTTGCTTTGATGATTTTATAAATGGGAAGCAGCCTCAGAATAAAATATCAATTTCCAAAGAAGTCCGTCCAAATGACTTTTGCGATCTTTTAAATAATGGGCCGAAATTACTCCCCCCTTTTCTCTTTTTAGGGTTTTAGGCAGCTATAATCAGACACTGAAAGATCCCTTCCATGCCAGGGTGAGAAACCATTTAGGCACTGTAGACCGGTGATCTGCGGGAATTCCCACCTGGAAAATCTGTCCCACTTAAAGCTTTTTATTTAAAATAAAACGCTAATAATATTTTTTGCATTTGGCATAGAGGTTGGTGTTTAAATGTTTAATGGTTGATGCACCCTAGGACGTCGGTTCGTATTGTTTTCTACTCACGCATCAAATTCGGCTACCTTGATGTAAGCAGTTGATTTCTCAGTATAAGTGGTGCAGATCAGGATTTTCTGTAATATTAGAGAGAAATAAACAGCTCGATTCACAACAAGGGGTCTCCTTATTTAATCTCAACTGAAAATTTATATGTCTTGTTTTTAATCACAGCTCCATGTTCATTTTACGAATGCTTTACATAAAAGTTCTTAAATTTAGACGAGGAAAGCCTTTGAGCGAATTGTAAGTCTTAATAAATCTTTGAAAGAGCTGACTACGACAAGATAACTCTGGTGCCTGCACCCTTCTCTCTACCTGCGCTTGGGTGAGTAGCAGGGAGGCGGAAACGTCAAACTAAACGCAATTTTAACGTTCGTGTGTCGCAGCTGGGTGATTAATTTTGGGTCTTGTATCGCGGCTGTGAGATATGATTCTCGGCCAACTTTGGACGGCTTTGGCTCGACGCTTAAAACGCCTTCTGAATGATTAATTAATTTCCCGCTAATTGGAAAAGTAACCGAACTTGTGCACTATTGTTTCACAACTTGGGACGTTGATCTCACGGTTGGTCTTTTCAAACGGTTCGCGGCAAAAACTGTTGCAAAGTTGTCGGCAGGCTGCGAATAGCAATTTGCTTCAAATCGATTCCGCTCGCCGGCCCAGAATGCAGCTCTTCCTACGCAGATTTAAATCGCTCAAAGGACGCAGCGAATGAGAAAACTTGAGCACATGCAGAGTTAAAAAAAATGCGTTCGGCCAATAAAACCGAGCCATTTCGCCTGAGAGGAGAAAGAACAAAGTGCTTTGCAGTGTTGTCGCGGATGGTGCAGGAAATTTAAAATTTATTGCCCGGCATCCAGTACCTTTTGCATAAAGACTATGCACATGAACGTCGTCGCGAAACGGTCGAGAGACTTTGCCTGCTGGTAAACGGGACACGGAATTTCCATTAGCCAGCTAAGAAATGAGATACAGATTACGTCACGGGCCGAAAAAAAAGAAGCAAAAGACGTAGTGTATCGCATCATCATCACTCTTGTTCCCCATATCCATTTCCTCCAAACTTTTCTCTGGGAAAGATAAAACTTTTTTTGCGAGAGTTCGAGAGTGTGAATTTTTATTACCTTTCACGTAAAATTAGTTGTGTGCTTGGAAATGCAAAAAAAATAATTAAACAATTTTATTAAATGAAGTGTCAAAAGAATAACACTGTTTTAAACGTATTTTTTGGTCTGGCTTTTTAAAATTATCTGTCAATTCTAATGTATTTTTTAATTTTAGTTCCTGTGATTTTAGATTAGTAATTTGCAATGATTTAATTACGTACTTTACTAACAGATTTTTCTGTTTTGAAGCATTACTTTTATTAGCATGTAGAATTGATTTTAATCATGGACTGAAGTAGTGCACAAGAGATAAATCGAAACATTCATTTGACGTTTAGCTCATGGCGCTGGCCGCTGCGATAAAATATATTTAAATTTCAATTGGAATTGATTGGGTAGCGGTAACGCAGTGCATCACTCTGCTCTTGAAACGTTGCCATTGGAGTGGGCACGCGAATTAATTATCTGTTGGCTCTAAACAATATTTATCAAACAACGACTGCTACACTACGTATAAAGCCAATCCGGCAGCACAATATCTATTTTATATATTTGGCGAGTGTCTCTGGTCGACGTTCGATGCGTTCGCAATTTATCGGGTTGACTTCGTCGCAGCCTGAGGGACGCTAGCAATAAACACCCGCACTTGAGCAAAAATAAACGCGTAAGCCTTTCGGAGAGCGCACACACGCGCACGTATCGTGATTGCACATACATATACTCCGAGCCATAACGCAGAGAACTCGGAGTCTGAGAGGGAGAGAGTGAATAAGCGCAAATAAGAGCCCGGCGGAGGCGGCTTTGATTAAAGCGAGACGCGCAATTTTATGGTTGCAGGCTGGGCCATGTCTGCAGAGGAACGTGATTGGAAGTACCGTCTCTCCATTTACTACAGCAAGCCCCAAGACTCAGGTGAATTTACCTGCACCACGCCCATCGGCACATCAAACACGATTGTAATCAACGTGAAAGGTGAGAATATGCGAGCACACAACTTGCAATAAATAAAAAGATGGATATGATTTTCAAAGCTCATTCTTGCATATTCCTTTAGAATAATTAATTAATTTTCAGGCATAAAAAACGCATGTTTCACACTTTTGGTGCGTTTTCCTTAATTAACTGGTGGCTTATATATATTTTTATTTGTTTACGAAATTCCTAGTGAAGGTTTAGTAGAAGCACGTACAATTATAAATTAAGAAAATTGAATGTACATGAATTTAATTATTGTACTCCACCCAATGATTCCAATAGTTATAAAAAAATTATTATAGTTAAAGTGTCCAGAAAAATTATAAAATTAGGGAAACCTGAACATAGTTTTTTAAGTGTACGTTTTACCAACAACAAGGAGACTGATCTTGCATATTACTTCATCAAACAACATTTAAATTTAGCCTCTCCACGAACTGTGCTAAACACTACCATACCACCCCTTCATTATTCAAATTGAAATCTCTGTCAAATTAACATTGCAGCCATTCACTGCCCCCTCCTGGAGGTGATTGACCCTCACGTGACTGCCAGGATCGAGGGCAGCCGCATGGGCCACACGGCCTCATTCCAGTGCCCTGTGGGCTTCTTCCTGAACGGCACCTCCAACCTGACTTGCGAAGCGACAGGTAAGCCGTTCCTTCGCTCAGAGTACACGACCCGCACGGTGGCACGTGAAAGGGAAATTAGCATAGTGCTTGTTCAGCAGCAGGCGCTCTCGCCGGCAAATTTAATCACCATCAAGAGCCATCGGCGTAAAAGAACTTGTAAATATGTCAGTCGCGCTCTGGTAATGCTGCCCGAGATAAAAATGAATAATACACTCTCTATAGGGCGCCCGGCGGAGTGTCGTATTAAATTATATTTATCGCCGGCACCCGTGCCGGAGAACTGGCGGTGAGAGGTTAAGTAGCTTTTTCGGCATTAAATATTCAATAAGGCCAGCGTGCGGCATGCCCACTTTGCAGCCGGCGAGCATATACATGCGCACTCGCTCTCGCATTAACTGGCACACGTCATTAAACATTGAGGCTGTGGGCAAAATTAATATTTCAGCTCAAATCTCTGCTGCAGACGACGGATTTTCACGAGCTAAGCGTTCCCTCAAGCGGCTAATGTCATTTAAGAGTCTTCTGATTCCATGATGCAGACGATCGATTTCGCCTATATCTGCCAAACTTGCGCAGCGCAAAACGCTCCCCATTTTTTTACTTCAAAAAAGCAATTTCTGCTCATGGATCATACAGCGAATAAGATTGCGGATGTCCTAAAATTGCAACATCCGAAGCAATTTTCTGCTAGGAATAAGGCAATTACATACTGCCTCTGCTTCTGTCGCTCCGTTCGCAGTAAGAAACCCTGCAGACGACGTTACTAATTAAAATCGTGCCAACTACTCGTTTATTTTGCAACCCTCTCGCCTTTACAATAAGTAATGAGCTGCGTCTGTATTCCACACGGCAAATCCCTAAAGGTTTCTTTATTTTCTCAGAAATTCTGCAGATTGTGCTCCACTCAAAGTTTCACACAATGTGTGCGTGCTTAGTAATTGAAAAACTCGTGACTTGGTCGCAGCAGCCGGAGCGTATTAAACCGACTCACAAAGAAAGTGTCTTGAGAGGTTGTCTCAGATGAAGTGCAGTGAGTGCTAATTATTATAGATGCGAATAATATAGCTAGAGGAAAATCAGATCATATTTTTCCATACTCTTTTATAAGAGTTTACATATTTTTAATTAAAAATTAAATACATTCTAGTCAATAACTGCGAATGCAAATTCTGTGATTGGCCAATCAACCCCTACAACTTCCTCGGCAGTGATAGGAAGAATTTAACCCTGTCTCTAGCTAGCATACAAAAAACGAGCGGTGAGCGATGATACCCATAAATATCTTTATCTGGTCTATTTTATACACGTAAAGGCTTTCATTTATTGTAAAGTGGATAAGAATAAGTATAAAGTAATTGGTATTGATTGTATCATATATAGAGGTCTCAGCCACGTAATTTTAAGCGTCAACTGACTGAACGGGTTTCAGCCGAATTTTGGGCTCAGCGGTGCCGACTGAGCATTTTTGCCGGTGGGGCGACTGACAAATTTTTACAAGTGAAGTAGTGTGGAAGTGCTTACTGGTCCGAAGGGTCGGAAGCCTATATCTTCTCGGGCAATTAAAATTTTTACCTTTTGACCGGCGGCAGCTTGGCCAAATACACGGCGGCTGACCAAGCGTTCCAAAATTTTCCGGCTGGCGTGGCGCAGTGCGGCTGGCTGAAAACTCTATTAATTCTATATAATCTCTATTTGTTAATGTAAAACCGTATCAATTTTTTCTAGAAAGTCAGAATTTATTGATTTATAATTAAAACATATTTGACAATCGTTATATACAATAAAAGAGTGGAGAAGTTTGAAAAAATGGATTGAATATTAACTGCTGGAATATATTTTGGAAAATGAACGAAACGCGTCGCTAATCTTGCTCATTTAGTGGGAAATTTGGCACTTGAGACAACTATGTTCAGGCCGTTGGAGCACAGAGACTAGAATTACACCATCACAACAGCTGGGAGGCCTCGCAAATTTTCCTTGTAAGAGGATTAGCGTCAATATGCAGGGAAATAAAAACAGAAAGGCGCTTAGCAAATAAATGGAGTGTATCAGCGGTATTCAGAGAGCGGGTGGGCGTGCGTGCTTCTTCTGACTTCTGTTCTGCTGCTGGGAGAGAAAATATTGTGCCTGAGGCAATTAGGTGCGCGAGAAGTGCCAGTAGAAGAAGGAGCAGTCCCGGCTGAGTGGAATTCTCCTTTTAATTTGCCTCGCCTTCCGTTGAATGGTCCGTTTGCACTTCGCAGGCAGTCACCAAAATTGAGTTTCGCCCATGGAGAATCTCCCCAGGAAATTCAGGGCATCGCTTGCTCCATGAAGCTCAAAGCTACTCTACTTGATTTTTTTTTTGCAAGGGAATGCTATAGGTTGAATGTTATCGTGAATCTAATGGCATGTAACTAGGACGTAAATTCGAAAACTATTTTTTACACTGGGAAAATTGGCTTCATCTTGCAACTGTATTATTAAATGAAACAAAGCAATCAGCAACAAATCCAAAACAGGCTTCGCTTTATGCATCATTAAATGAATGAATTTTATGTGCTATGTATAGAAATACGCTCAATTTATTCCAGCAATAAGAATCCCTGCAAGGACAGCTATTAGTCTCGGTTTAACAATAAAAGAATGTTGGGCAACCATAAAATCCGCGGAAATTGCGATAAAAATTTTACGACCCAACTAAAATTGTTTACGATTTTCACAAGTCTGCACTGCCCGCAATCTTTTTCCAGGACACTGGTCGTCTCCGCCGCCAAAGTGTTTGCCCGTGCAGTGTCCGTCAGTGAATCCAGTGGACCCGCGGTTGGACGTGGTCAACGTGAACAGGAGCTACGGCGGCAGGGTGACCTTCAGCTGCCCTTGGGGCTACAAACTGACGGGACCGCCGAATCTGGACTGCCTGAGCAACGGTCGGTGGTCGGGTAAGGTGCCGCAATGCCAGCCGGTACACTGTCCGCCGCCACAGCCGCCACCCAACGGCCGAATCCTTGAGACGGGTGGACAGGCCCTGTCCGACGGCCGCTACTCGGTTGGAAGCGCTGTCCAGTTTGGCTGCGCTGAGTCGTATCAGCTGATGGGAGAGCCCACCATTGTCTGCACTGAAAGAGGATTTTGGTCGCACTCGCCTCCCTTCTGTAAGTATCTCTTGTTTAGTTTTATTTTTTACTATAAAATCTAGACTAATAATGCATATAATAACAATGAATGCAATTGAATTTGTGTGATAGAGTTTTATCAGGAATGAAAATGAAAAATTGGGCATAAATTCGATTTGATTTGGGAAATCGGGCCATTTGTGCAGCGTGTTGACTCGTGTTGACTTAAATGGGTTGGTATAGATGAAATGCCCAAAAGCCAAAAGATAACTTCTCCTACAACATTTTTTATTTATAAAAGAGTAAATTTATTTATTACATACTTTCAAGTCATTTTTGTTTTGCCCACAATTTTGTGAATGCTTTACATATGGAATGGCCGTTCCAATGGAATAATTTATCTTCCCTTTAGAAATTTATATTGCTGCTCTGGGCACAAAAAGTAGAGGATTAACTGGGCTCGGTATAACATATATATTATACCAAATTCCAGTCTCCACTTGAGAAACAAAACAACCCAGCCGACAAAATCTTACCACAATTTCGCAACAAAACTCCATTTTAGCAAGGCAGGATGAAATTGACTTGTTTAGACACCATCTCTGGAATGAACCTTCACAGCTCGCACAGAATAAATAGAAACATAAAAAGAGAGGATGGTGCGCGGCTTGCTTGCTTTTGATTAAATATTTAGATTCAAATTTTGACCCGACACTCACACACGTGAGCAGGGAGACCGCGGAGTAAGAGGACCGCAGCAGATAAGCGCGTGATCTAGGGGGCGGTGCGACGCGCAAACAAGGGCGGCTGCCTGAATGAGGGGACGGCGAGGTGCAATTTGTTTGGAAGCACCCCAGAGATTTCAAAAGACAGATTGTTGTGTTTGTTCTGCGGCGGGAATGAGCCAGCCAGGCCAACTCTTTCCAAAGCACGTGTATATGCACTGCAGTAGATACAAAATAAAAATTTTATTTTCCTACAGCCCCCATTTGAGACAGAAAAGATAGCCTTATTCCAAAATAAAATATAAAAAAATATTCAAGAAATAAATAAATGTTCTTCGTTGCCAATGAAATCACTTGTCTGGCCAACGATTCGTGTGGTTGATAATGACGCTGTTTTAATATTTTAAGTAATAGTTTCCCAATAAAAAAGTGCTAAATAAATAATGTGTTCATTTGAAATTTCGTCTTATTCTGATTTATTAACAGATGAAAAAACTTAGACGGGTATACTATGTAATTCTAATAGATCACACCAGTTTGTATTATGAGTAATTATTGAAACTATAAGTAGTTGCAAATAGTGGTTTAATGTTGAAATTTGTTCGTTAACATTAAAATACGCAACATCCATAACAAAACTTAAAAACACATTTTTTAAACTATTTCAATTAAAATAAGAAAACTGTGTTAACTTAAACTCTAAATAAATAAATTTTTTCATTTGCATAATTTCTAAAACATTCCCAAACCAACAGCCACACGAGTGCAGAAATGAGTTTTATAAAACAAATTTGTAATTCTTGACCTTTAATTTTTATTTTATTGAAGTAAAAGGGCCCAGGTCCCTGTGCATGTTTGCTGTCCATCAAAGTCGTCCGTTAAAATTATTGGCCCTCGCCGATTACCAACTTTGTGCTCACTATGAAGGTCCGTCGGGTATCTCGAGTCCAGTTTCTCGTAATTGCATATCAGGGCAAAGGCCTCGCTCGCACTCAGTTTGGCATCAAACGTGCGCAACGCAAGCGAACCCGTCTCTCCACACTTGCAGGGTGCGTTCGCCCGTCGGACGGGCATTAATGATGAAACTTAATATTAAGCCCGGCCGGCAACATCGTTAAATGATTTTACTCTCTCAAGTCTGGCTGAGTCTTAATTGCGGAATGTCTACCCACTCTCGCTGGCTATTCGCCTCATCCCCTTCTTCCTCACTGAAAGCAAACGGATCTCTCTTTCTCTCACTCTCATTCGTCGCAAATAATAATGAAATTCTTCTTCCAACTCATCAAGCACGCTCGCAATGAGATTTTAAGTGCAATATTTGCTCTCCCCTCGGGTTCTCTGCATTTTTACACAAACTTTCCCAGGAAGATCTGTTTTATGTCTTTTATGATCAAGCATTTTTATAGGAATTATAATTAGATACATTAGATGATATTAATATTTCCCTCTTGTTATGACAAGATAACGCTGATAAATAAAGAAAATGCTCGCGAATTGCTTAGACTATTACTTGTTTCCCATATTATTTACAACAAACAATTCGCAAGTAACAAACCAAGGCAAAAACGGTGTTTTCTAGATTTTTAATATTTTTCTTCAAAAATATTATTTGTAAGTAACCTTTAAGTGGTTAGATTTTTTGAGATACCTTAGGTTCCAATTTTCTTATATTCCAAATATCTTATTTTAAATTGATAGATAATTATACTTTTTTTGTCATCAGACGCGTTAAAATACAAAATCGAATATCACGCCGTTATGACTTACGAAGGGAAAGAGTTGCATATACGAAAAAAATGTAATATAGCAATGGACCCTGGCAGGAATATCGTAAAATTGAATTTGCCACTGTTATCTTTATCTGCCCATGCTGCATCTATCCAACTCGACCCTACAACTGCACTTTTTCTTTTATCCGCTCCGTCCTTTTGGAGGACATAAAAGTAGGGCAACACACGTCGGCCGCAGCAAGGGACACGTTTCGCCTTTGTGAGTCGCAGTAAAACCATTATCCCTGGGCCAGCAAATCGAGCGTGGGCCAAAAATCCCCGCGACTCTCCCGCCAGGCTGCTGATTGTTTCTTGTTGCGCTGTTCGCAGGCAAGCCGCGCTGCTCGTATCCAGGTGACCCTGTCAACGGGCACATCGCGCCCATCAAGTTCTACTACGAGCCCGGCGACCACGTCAAGGTGACGTGCAACCCCGGCTTCGTGGTGCGAGAGCGGACGGCCACCTCACGGCCCACGTGCCGCCCGGACGGTTCCTGGTCTGAGAAAATGCCCACCTGCGTCGACTACTCGGAAGTGTAGACGAGGCTTGTTGCCCACTCGACCGCCGACATTCGTGTTTGTGCGGTCGGAAACTCTGACTTAAGATGCATCGCGCTACAATTTATTGTATTTTCTGTTGTGCGAACGCATTTCTCTCTGTGTGTACTCCTCCATGCATGGTTCTTCTCGATTGTTGTTCATGTGCAATAAACTTGTAACGAAGTATGTTGGTAAGGAGAATAGTTTCATTTTTCCTTCATGTTCAGCAGAGCATTCTTGTGGGAACGAATTTATCTAATTAGAATAAGGTTAACGCTTTTACGATTATTTTCTTTGCATAAATTCTTTAGAGTTCACTTGCGTTTTTTGTGGCTCATGGGGGTTCTTAATAATGGCTTTGATATTATTTCTTGTTTTTATAATGTAGCTGTTTATATTAAAATTAAATTTTGAAGCGTCGTTAAATATTCCAGCTCAAAAATTGATTGCTATACTCATATTTTTATGCTTTTTAATCGTGATGATTTTTACTAAATTTGAAACTAAAGAATCCAAAATTTTGTCCAGCCTTTCCGTTTTGGGATTTATCTAAACCCACGTTCATCTTACCTCGAAAACCTCTCTATATCTATCTCATCCAGCTAGAGTTAGCAACGCCTTTGGGTTTCAATAGTTTTGCAGCTAGAATCCGGGTTTTGTCTGAAACACCTCAAGCAAAGTGTCTCTCCCAGCCGAGTGAATCTCGAGATCCTTTGAGAGACAAGTCGCACGCATCGTCGTCTTTAACTCCGTTGCGATTTGTTGCCAACCGAATTCATACGTCGAATGAATAAGACAGTCTTCGTCTTCAGTCTGTTCTCCAGGCGAGAGAAACGCGTCTCACATAAATAATTCATGCAATTACCACGCGTTTAGGAGCAATTATTTCGGCACAAGTCTGCCTGGGACAAAAGCTGCGACTCGGTGTTGCAAATTACTGTAAACAGCGCGCGCTGAGAACAATATGGTGTTTAATTGAAAGTTCTGCACCACCGGGGAGGCGTGCGGCGAGTGTGATCTCGCTCCCTGAGAGCAAACAGATGGCATTGCGTGCTGCCAGATTTTTGGAAAATGATTTGGCACCAAATATGTGACAATCCTGAGTCAGCACTCCCTTGGCCCAGGGGCGTGTTTCGATGATTCCGACGCAATTATTTGCGAAACGCAAACAAAGGCTGCCGTTTCGTCGGAAAGCGCTCCGCGAGTGATACATCAAACGGCGAAACAGACAAAAGCTTGTTTTGCAAGCAATTTATTGTCAGCGCGGTCGTAAAATTGACCCAGAGAGATAACAATGGCGGCGAGATGCGTCAAATGAAAAGGGAATAATAAAACTTTGATGTGTGTCACCCGCTATTGTCTTTCTGGCTCGTTTGTGCCCTATTGTGCATCAAGTATTTTTGACACGCGCAAAATTAATCAGCATGTGAATAAATTGGTGTTTTTACCGTGCGTTGTTCTATTCTTTTCATAGCTACTGAAATGAATTTACTCGTTTATAAAGCTGAAATGAAATTGCTAGACCGTTTGAAAAATATTTACATGCAAATGTGATTTGTTTGATCAATTTTTTCTTCTCAGCCCTGTAAATGACAGCTGAGATAAATGCCACACGTGAAATTCTGATATCAAAAATAATGACTTAACCCGTGTGTTAATAATATATAAATATATCAGAAATTTTCTAGTCCAAATATATCTGTAGTAAAATTTACTCTTAATTATTTTTCTCAGACAAGAGCAGTTGACTCTATCACTCGTAATTTTTATATACACATCAATTTTTATATATTTATCATTGCGTAATCCCCCTGGAGCTAATTTAACGGAAGATAAAGGTTGAAATTTAATACACCTGAAAGTCCAAACCTGAAATCACAATGAAACAAACTTTGTATTAGAAATTTAATCTTTTTTTGCTAAAAAGCATAAATTACCTTTTGGTTTTTAATTTATGTCCTACTTTAATTTCATGATATCCAATAATTATTAGTTTTTTTAAACAAAACCAATACTGCAAATATACTTCTAAGAAGACTGATACTGTTTTACAGTTGGGTTTGAGAGAATTAAGTCAATTTCAACTTTGATTGCTTCTTGTTGATTGACGATCACGCAACTCTTGGAAGTAATGAAAAGTCAAGTCAACATTGCGATTTTGCAATACGAACGTCAACAGGTTGGAAGAACTTGCAAACGTGAAAGGTTCAGACATCTTGTAATTGCTATTACTTAGAAAAACATGTCAATGGTTGAATATCATTAAAATAACTCTGAAAAGCCAAAAAAAAATATTTTTTCGCGAAGTAAAGAAGCTCAACTCTATTACATGGCTCTCTGAAGAAAAATAAGGTTGCTAGCAGTTTTAAAATTACCCTCCAGGCAGCGAGTTTCGGCGGAAAGTTGGCAAATAAAGTCGTCAAGTTTCGGGCACTGCAGAGACACATTCGCGCTCGGCATCCATAATCCTCTGGGCTATGAAAATGATATCCTCCGGCAGCACTCGGTGTATCTTTTCAGCTGCGTGCATCTGTCACCGGCGGAGTGTGTTTACGGTAAATGCTCCCTCAGGTACCACCATTCGGCACTTCCTCGCGAGCTTTTTATTAAAAAAGTTCTCGCTTTGCCGCTCGAACTCCGTAACCTGCCGGAAAGCAAACATTTTCGCTGCCGTCTAAATCCACGCTCGACGCATTTCACCCACCAATACCAGTATTCCATTCAAGTGCGCCGCATGCATGATTAACGGTGTCAATTGCAAATCTGATTTGGAACGGCAAATCCTGCAGACGGCTATCAATTTGTCTGCTGGTGACCGAAGAAATGGCTTTTGACAGTAGAAATTAATATATTTAGCTTTGAGCACGGTTGAATTAATTTAAATTCTCACTCTTCTAATCAGACGTGACATGCTAAGAAGATTCGCATCCTTTGAGTTGATTTTATATAAAATGCTGCAGAATCTCATTCTTTCATTTCAGTGTCTTTGTTGCTATTTAAGATGTTCTTACTTCTTGAGGCTTTGCCAAAATTGCGATATAATTATTATCTAAGAAATTAGGTCTGAAATTCTAAACAAATTGGACATTATAATACGAAAAAGTTTATTAAAATTAAATGTTCATATCCCATTGCTAATTAATAACGAAGATCATACAGCAATTTATTTGTTTGTTTTTTCTCACTATCAGTCCTAAATACATTAATGTATCACAGTCAAAGTCAAAATCAAAAGCATGTTAGAAGGGCGACACTTCAGGCAAACAAGATAGTAGCTAAGACCATGTCCAGGAGGACAAAGCTGAAGTGGGCCGAGACTATTATTATTTATTAGTATATCCTAAAGAGAAAATTACCTGTTAAAATTTCATTAAAAGTAAATTTAATTTTTATTATCCACCTCATTATTATTATGAATTATATGTACAAAATGTTAAATTATTGGTCGAAAGTTAATGAATCTTAAGTATAATTCTTATTATGAAGTTAAGCTACTTCAAATTATTAAGAAATACTTTAATGTGTTACAAATTTTTCGTGTCTGATGATAAATCTGATTAATTTCAAGTTGCATAATAATTCAACACATATCTTTTTCTCAGATTTTAGTAATTATTCGATTGCTATTACAATATGCTATTAATTTGTAATAATAGCAGTGACGCAGTAAGTGATACTATAGGTCAGTCTAACTAGGAATGCAATAAAAATCTGGGATTTTCCAAAATATAAATTTATTTTTAGGATGGAGTGGAGAGGAACAGATTGACAGTGTCCTAGCGCATTTCCATGCGAGTCGGGTGTGCATGTCGTGGCTGGTTTTGCGGCACGCAGATAGATAGAAGGCAGAGATCGTGAAAAGTTTTGCGAATTTTCGCCCCGCTCGATTCGGAAGCCAGATTACTCGGCGAGCGCGGCAGGGGCGTATCAAATCGTGCGGCACGTCAGCCAAGATAAATTACATTTTGAGCGGCGATATGCGCCCATTTTTATCGCATATTGATGCAGTGTGTGTGATTTCATATTTGCGTTGATGGGCGGTGAAATATTGCGGAATCGAGTTTGCAGAAGCAATTCTCGCGCGCGCACCAACGATGGAAATAAAGAGCGCGCAAAATCCATCGCTTTCCGCAGAGAAGTTTTAAACTTGCGTCGAATGAAATATTGCTTCTTCTCTTTTCTGGAAACCGCCTTTTGCGCACACAACGTGGGGCAAGCAGCAGCCTCCACAGTCAATATTATGATAATAAAATGCTTTCCCTCTGCCTTCTAGGCGTACCCGTTTGTTAAAATAATACTCTGATTCGCACTCTCGCCTCTCACAACTTCTCCCCAAGCCGTATTTTAATCCTTCTATCTTGCTGATTATCCTAATTTCTTGGCACGAATGCAAAATTCTCCTCGGTCTCTAATCCTCTAACCTTGAAGAACACTCTGCGACAAATGCTCACTAGCAGGAGCCAAATTATAGATTTTTCTAGGTTCACCTTCTTAACTTCAGACTCATAAAAATAAAAGAACCACTCCTTTCTCGGCTATTTTATTGATTTATATTTTGGTTTCAATTTCATAATCAAAGGAGCAATTCAGTGCGCCATAAAAATTTTAGATTTACACCCAATTATCTAAATTGATTTCAATTATGGCGCGTCCTGGCCCTTGGCTTCTGAAAACAGATTCTATGTGAAGCGCACATGAAATGATCGGTCGACCATTGGCTTCCACCAAGTGCAATCATCACAAATTGAGCTGCCACGCGGCCCCAAATAATTACAGATGAGTAGCCTGAGCTGACATGACAGGCAATAGCAGCCTTTTGACAGGCAATCATAATAAAAGAGAGAAATAACAGCCTCCACTCGCTCGCAGTTTCTCGGCGTTTGCTGGCGACTAGGATTGAGAGCCGACACACGATCACGATCAGACTAGGTCGAGAGGCGGAAACAAAGTGATGCTCGTCGAGAAACGGACCTGCGTTGAATCTTCAGTTCCAAAGCTTCCAGAAAGTTCGATTTAAAATTGAGCTTCCACTTTGATAGCCTATGACAATATTTTTCTTTAAAATAGAGAACAAATCGGATTTTATTCTATCAATTTACTTCGTAATATTTTTCATTCAAGATTTTCAGAAGAGTTAAGAAATTCTACCAAAAAATGTAAACCGAGAGGGTTTGCAAAACTTTTGCTCAGCTGACTGAGTTGCAAATCACAGGCATTATTTGAATAATCCGACTGACAAGCACCAGTTCCTCACACATTTAGATGTTCTCAACAACAGAGAGTAGTCCTTCCTATTCCATTCCAACCCATTGGCCTCAACAAACGCTTCAATCAAGAAGATAAAACAACGACAGAAAATTAGATTTGCACCCCTCTCCAAATTAAGCGACTGTTTTGATAAGGGATTGACTGATTAAAGTGGGATTCCCCCAGTTCATCCCCTTTTCCTGGGGGGAACAAACAACCCCGTGGTATCTGCTCTAATTAAAAAGGGTCAAACGAGGTGGCGGTGGCCTTCTTTACTTCAATGTACGCAATAAATCAACTTGATTTATCGCTACATGTACCGAGAAACAAAGAACATGCCTTTTTCCCGTTGGACGCCCGCTCGCCACTGCTGCTCTAAGTGTTCTTCACTTTGCCCTGGTTAATTGATCATCGATTTCTCAAGCTAGAACTGAGCGATTCAATTAGCACCGAGAGTGGAGGCGCGTTGAGAGTTCATAATAAAATGAAAATACGCGTCACACGTTGTGTAAAGGCGTGGCGTAAAGGACGTCTGCTTGTGAGACTAAAAAAGTTGTTTGTTTCTTCTTTTCAAATGAATCAAAATAATTAAGAGGGGAAAATTTAAAGTCAGTTTACATTCCGTCATTTTTATTGTTTGTATGTACACTATTGCAACAGGCAAATGATACTCTAGCCGCAGTAATTACCATTTTATTTCAAATATGAGATCTACGTACATTTTTCGGGTTTTGAGATCATTCAAGATCGCGGTCCAGCACTCTAATATATAATGCTACGAATATTTGATCCAAGCAAGGCGCCACCTGATGATTAAATTACTTACATCGCAGTCAAATACACTTGAATTTTCCATCATTTAAGAAAAAAATATCTTGTGCAATAATCATTTTCTCATATAGGCTACAGCTATCTGAGAAGGACTGTGAATTTTGTCGGATACGTACATGTCACTACATCGTCTTTTTACGGTTGGGATATACTCGTGCACCTAATGATCTTACTAATTTCACCCTTTCAGTAAAAATTGTATTTTTCTTTAAATTTTCGGGGATTAAATTTTAAGACACATTATTCAACTGAAACGGTTTTACCAGATGCGACCGGTCAGATTTAAAATTTCACAGCCCTTCTGATGTTACATAAACATTTAATCTAGGGTTCACATATTAGCCCCATTAAGTATCAAATAACACACGAGTGTTGATTACATGAATGCGATCAGGTGGCGCCACTACGCTTATCGTTTTACAAAAGTAGGTACACATGCACACGCAGAACTCGCAGAACTCACACGTTCCCAATAAAAGCATCACAAATATATTACAAATAACTAAAAACCACGCGGGCTGTAACTCTTGCATTTGGCGTACACAACACACTCGTTCCCAGCCAAGGAAGTCATTATGACACAATTAAACGTCAATTCCACTCGCAAGTTGCCGTCGCGGTTCACTTGTGCTTGCGGCGGAAAAGTGCAAAAATCCGTGCTCGCTCACTCAGACCTGAGTGTAGTCGACACAGCTGGGGATTTCCTCCGACCATGAGCCGTCTTGCCGACAACTCGGCCTCGAAGTTGCGGTGCGCTCGCGAATCACGAAGCCCGGATTGCACGTCACTTTGACGTGGTCCCCGGGCTCGTAATAAAACTTGAGCGGCGCTATGCGGCCGTTCTCCGGGTCGCCTGGATATGGACACCGCGGCTTGCCTGAAACACGCCCAACAGACACACAACTTGAGACCTGCTGATTCGATCAAGGCCCGGATAATCAGGTTAACCAAGTCTCGGGGATATACGTGCATGTGTGCGTGCAGATTTGATGTGTCTCGGGGCTGGGCTCAAAGAAGGGATCTTGATTTTAAAAAGGGGTATTTCCTAGAGTTGGAATTCACTGTTTTAGAAAATTTGATTGCAATCTTAAGAGGAGGGTTTCAAACTCAATTAATGGTGACGATCCCATTAAAAATTGCGGTGTTCAATAATTTATAGAAAAAAATATGAGCGTGTGAAAAACGAAACGCGAATTTATTTAACATTTGAGTTTCAAGATAAATATACATATTATGTTAAATTACTTCCTAATTAAATCTTAATTTTTATGCCGAGATAACAAGTTTAATCACAAGGGATCCTCACATGTTCTAAGAAAAAATTTATAAATAACAATTAAGATTCGAGGAACTCCTGATTGCGAGAGGAAATATTCCAAATTTGAATTATTTAACCCTACAATAAGAATTAAGGGAGAGTAAATGTGAAGGAAAATTATGTTAAACCAATTGAAAATAAACTCCCAAGTTGGCAGTGAACATTTGCCAATTGCTTGTCAGGAAGGGAAATTTAAAAATTGTGCAGGGAAATCAATAACGGAATATAATGGAGCACTGGTTTGTATTGCAAGTTCTGCAAATCCCAACCCGCGTCAGCAAACCTGGCTATGGAAACGCTTTTGTTTTCTCTGCAGCAATTTCAGAAATTTCTTCTTTACGACAGCGAGTAGCCATCCATTTTAAAAACTACTCAGCACAATTCAAATACCAAGACGAGTTCTTAGGCTGAAGTTATAGGGGAGTTTATTTAAAAAAAAAATATTACCTAAGCGACAAGAGCATTTTACATTTAAAAATAAATTCGTGCCTTTTTTCAAGAGACTGGAGGAAATATAATTCAAATTTTAACGCTCAAAAATGATTAATTTCTTTTGTGGATATCAGAACCCAAACGGGCATTTGAATTGAAACTCATCCGCTGGCGTGTGTTCATTAGCAAAACGTATTTCCAAGTGGAGCTCACACATACACCATAGTCTACTGCTGGATGGTCGGCGCGCAGAGTATCAAAGCGGGGTAGCAGAGCCATAAGACCGTCTGCTTTGCATTCGGCGGCTGCGGCCGGCGGTTTAGTCGGGGATATTGGCCTAATTACCAGCCGGCCCGTCCGACTCAATGCTCGGGCTCTCACGTGAGCAAAAATTACACGCCGCGCATCAAACGGCAAATACGATTATTATTTCACGCAGGCAGAATTTGCCGCCGCTTTTTCCGACGCAGCGCGAAACCATAGTGGCAGTATTTGCTCTACGTGGCCAGCGGATTTACTCGATCGCACACACATACACACTCTGTGATCATAAAGCCGGAGAGCTTACTCTCGTTCGTTCGCCGCGGTTCGAGTTGAAATTTGAATAAAGGGTGGTGAGCAAGGGAAGCCTGACAACGAATTGTCGTTTGCAGCCATTGCGATAAAGATACCTGATTTTTTGGCTGTCCAAATTATTTTTGTGCGAATGAGTTTTAACTAAAAAGGACAACTTGCCGGGGTCAATAAATACTACTCTGGAACTAGATTGGATGAAAGGATAATAAAAATTTTCTATTTTAAAATTAAGAAAAACTATATCTGATCTTAAAGTGATGCCAGATCGATCCATTAAAAAACTGTATACTCACAAAGTGGCGCTTTGTGCGACCAAAATCCGTTCTCAGTGCAGACAATGGTGGGCTCACCGACCAGCTGGTGCGAATCTGAGCAGCCGAACTGGACAGCGCTACCGACGGCATACCTGCCGTCCGAGAGTGCTCTGCCGCCGGCCTCGAGGATGCGACCGTTGAATGGCGGCTTGGGTGGCGGACAGTGCACCGGCTGGCAGCGCGGCACCTCACCGATCCACTTGCCGTCGCTGCCGCACTCGAGCCCCGGCGGCCCCGTCAGTCGGTAGCCCCACCGACAGCGGTAGTACGCACGGCCTAGGTACGTCGTGTTCTGTTCGATCAGCTCCAGGTGCGGGTCGCCAATGTCCCGAAGCCGCGGACACCGCACTGGGTTGCACTGTGGTGGCGTTCCGGACCACTTTCCTGCACCAAAAAATTCAAAGGTGAATTAAATATAAAAAAAGGAAAAAATTGCTGAATCTATTTTTCAAAAATGATTTGATTCATTTTATTTTTTAAATGAAAGAAATTTCAAATAATTCTTGTGAACTATAAAAATCATTATCAACTGAAAATGAGGGAGTTAATACAAATGTAAATCGAATGAAGAATTTATTGGACACAAAATGTGTACACCAGATATGAATAATGATCAATGTTCACAGGTTTATGCTAGAGTTTGCATTCAGTCCTCATACTTGTACAAGAGTGGTAAGTCACTTCAAAAAATAGAGAAAAAAAAGTTAATATATATTATATTTAAGAAAATAAATTAAAAAAGTTTTAAAATTATTGATTGTTAACGTCGAAGCTCAGACAAACTTGTCAAATGTGCAAATCCATGGGATTTACTCAATTACTCGCATTTGAGAGAGCGAATACGAAGAAGCGATCGTCTGATTGTTATTCAGCGAGTCTAAAGTTTGTCTAGTGAAATTCACGAGGGTGGCAAGAGCAAATAATGCAGGGGGTTGGCGGGCACAAATTCGACTGACAAGCAGCACGCTGAGTGCAGAAAAGCGAAAAATCCAGGAGGAAAAATATAAAAGGGGAAATAAGAGCGGCGAGAGGGATTCGCTTTGTGCGCCCGCGGATGAAGTGGCGTTTTATGAAGCAGTCAGAACCGACAGGATGTTTTTAATTAAACCGTTGCAACTTTTAACAGGTGGAGTGAGAGAGCACGCTCGCGAGATGAAAAAAGTGTTTCTATCATTGCAGAATATTACAATAGGAGCAAGTTGTGAAAGACTTCTCGGAAATTAATATCTCAAGTATTTTTTATTGCCCCCTTCCAAATATATTCAAGCCTTTCTTTGAAAAAGGTGCGCACAAAAAATCGATGCCCATGTTATTCAAGCTTCGCTAGTGTTTAAACTGTCCAAATACAAATTTTGTGATGTAAAAACGTTTGTGCTGGATAAACAGTCCGCAAAAACTTTGAGCGATGGCCAAAAGAGTACACGCTTGTCTGGAGGTCAAGGCTGCGTGTGCCAAGAAGAAAAGCGCGGCGGCCAAGAGTTGGCTGAAATGGTAAAATATTGACGTGCACCGTGGCCAGGTTTGCGAATTTAAGCTGGCTGGGTGCGCGCCAACTTCACACAAGATGAGCACGGCTTTCCGCACGGCTTAACCGATCAAATATTTATGCTTTATTTTTGCTTTTCACGCATCTGCTCGATCGTTTGTTCTGCTCCAATCCAAGTGGTGATTTCAGCGATTGATTTTGAATGTACCTGTCGCGTGGCAAGTGAGATTAGCGGTGCCGTTCAGGACGAAGCCCATGGGACACTGGAACACCGCTGTATGGCCCAGTCTGCTGCCTTCGACCCTTGCGGTCACGTGCGGGTCATCAACCTCCAAGGGCGCGCAGTGAACAGCTGAAATCACACGCAGAAAACTTATTTTGATTTTCTAAGGCATATTATGATGTGAATTAAATTTCTTTGCAAGGTTATGAATTGAAAAAAAACTATCTTCTGTTTAGTAACATTCATAGAGAAGATTTTAAAACAAATAATTTTGGAAAGTCAAAGAAACTTATTAAATTTGGTTCCTGGTTTCCAATTTATATTTGAAATTAATGCTAAACTTAAGTTGTGCACGTTTTGTGCAATTGATTATCTTATAAAATTTATAATATATTAATAAGTAAATAGAGTTAATTTCGTGTGTCTTCTATTCCTCGTAGTTTTCAATGGACTGAACTTAAAGAAATGAATATTTCGATTTGCTAAGGAAATATGGAAGAATGGTGTTTTAATTTTATGAAATAAGAGAAATATTCTTGTTTATAATAAGAAGAAAATATTAAAGGAAAAATTGGGCAATATGGTTTAAGCACTGCAAATATGACAAGGGTAGATACAAAATTAGGTTTGGTCCGACCTAACTATTTTTAGCCTCCCCAATGACGTGCTTTTCTATTTTTCTCATATTTTGGAACAGGCTCTCTTTGTGGCAAAAAAGCTAACTTGAAATAGATATTTGATGCAAATACCATATCGACCAACATGCAGAGAAAAGGCTGTATTTGACATTCAATACGGGGAATTTATTTAACAAGTGAGTAAACGTGCAAAATATGGAAATTTCCGTGTGGCGCATCGCTTAATAAATTTCAGCCACGGCGAATGGCAAAAAGATCCTGTTAAGAGCCCCCAAGTGCGTTTCATATGCACTTTTATTCAAAACTCGGGGCCGTCATCTGAAAACTAATGAAGGCGAGAGCAGTCGATAGCGATTCCCAGCGGCTTTGAATTTTCCTTTCACTGAATTGCATCTAGAGAGGAAAGCGACGGAAAATATGTCTGCCATGGAAGAAGAATGCACCGGGGAGTCAGCGAGTGCGTCGGCAGTTTGTTTGGCGTCGCCTTCCCAAGGGTGAGGCGAGCCCTTCGTGCTTCACCGTTCAAGCGCAGCCCCTCGTCTCGTTCTTGGTACACAGAAGCGAGTGCAAACGAGGCCAAACACAAACAACTAGTGGTCCTTTATCTGTGCTGAAGCTAGCCTAGACTGATGCACCTCAAGCTACGCGTGAGAGCCAAATGAACCGACCCCTAACGAATGGCTCAGTCAGCGCGCCGTGCAGACCAATTTATGTGATGAAAACTTGCCGCCGGCTTTGAAGGTTTTCTGTTTGAAGGTCAGAGAAGGTGCAGATTAAATGGAAAGTTCTTGCGTGTCCAATTTCAAAAAGGCAGGAGGGGCGAGCCTCAAAGGTACACTACGTTTCAAATTTACTTCTTGCTTCAATGATCTTAAAGTTTTCGATCTTAAAAAGTAGCTAAAAAGAAACTTTCGTTTGACAAATTAATAATATTTTTACGATTTGATGCATATCGTATAGTATTTATTCGAAGCCCAGCTAAACTAAATTGTTTATCGGACTTAACCGTGCTTAAAATTTTACCTAGTAATTTTTATAATTCATTATTCCGCCACTATCATATAAAAAATCATATTATTTTGATCGAATTTTATTTAAATTGAATAATGATCTCCAAAATTGTGTTTCAGACCTTAGACGCAACAATAAAAATAAGATCTCTAGAATTTGGAACAATTTTAATTTAACTCATTTTAACCTATATATATATGTTCAAATTTCGATTTAAATCAGAATATCGATTTTTCTCCAAATGTAAAAAAAACGTCTTATACTTTTAGTTAAATAAAGCGTTGCTTACGCATTTGGCTAATTTGTGTGCTGACATGAGAGGTTTGCAATATCAAACACAATTTTTCTCTCTAAAATTTGCCATGGCAACTTTTGAAATCGAATCACCAGTGATGGACGGAACCAATCAGAGACCAAACTGTGGCCATAATTGGATTAGCCTCTACAGCTCCATTAAAAGCTTAGCTACGGGTCCGAAAATTGCACCGTTGCATAAATAATTAAAAGCTGATGCTGGCGGCGTCCAAACCAGGACGGCTTCCCCCCTGAATCGAGGAACACAGGAGCAATATGTCAAGACAAAAAGGTCCGATTCATTAGATGCGCAGCCAGCGGCGCGTGCAGTTTATCTGCAATCAGGGGGGCAGCAGCCAGACGGAAAATGATGGCGCCCGGCCGTTTAAAAAGCCGCCATCACTTTGTTATTTTTGGTTGCGCGCTCGCTCTCGTTTCCTTGGTGATTTCAATTTTAATAAAATCACTCCGTAGCCAAATTCGCGCACCGACGCATGGCAATGTCGTGTTCGGCCTGTCTAATCGAATATTGCACGCGGCTGCGATATTTGCCCTTTTCGATGAACTTTGTCAAACAGGGTCTACAATGAGGCTTTGAAGAAGTTGCGTAAGGGTAAAAAAGAGCTGATCAAAGTGCTGGATTAGGTCGGGGAAAGAGAGAAAGCGGAGCGAAAGCAGACGAAAGGAGGACGATGATGCTGTGCCATGGATAAGGCACACACAAGTTGCTTGGATTTCTGCTCCTGGTCAGATGTGAAAAGTGATGAAGAGAGATCAATATGTAGCGATAGCCCGACTGAGAAAAACTCCGCAGCTGACCGACCAGCAGCCCGGTCAACGAAAGCGAAGCCAGCAGAGTTTTTTCGCTCGTAAAAGAGCTGAGATTTCGCGAAAAGCTCTGCGTGGGCAGATTTATTTATTTAAGGCTTCCTAGATACATGTTTTGGGAAAACTGAATATATTTTCCTATCAAAAACAAAGCATCATATATTGTAATAAGTATTTCATTAAAATATATAATTAATGCAGACCTCACACGCAAAAACCAAACATACCAAATAAATATTTAATGTTCCTGATTTTTAGTAGTTTCTTCCCGAAATATCCTAATATCGTAATAGGGATGGGCGTCTGAATTTAAATATTTAAATAAAATCATTTGATTATATCACATAGCCTTCATCAAGTAACAGGATAATATGAATTCCAACATATTTACAAATATTACCTATTTTCAGCATCCATATCAGAAGCGCAAGCGCTTGTTCGTAATTTTGATCTATTTGGACTATTTAATTAAATTAGTCTGTTACTTTTGTGCAACAATTTTTCGGTGCAAAAATCATCTATTATTTAAATAAATTAATTAAATGTCAAATTTTAATAAGTAAATTTAAAATTAAATATTGATAATAATCAAATTTTTTACGTTTGTTATTAGTGTTTAATAAGTATTCAAAAATTCAGCCAAAAACAATACTGCTACTAATACATAAACATTTTAAGAATTTCTCATGCAATAGAACCAACAGTTTTTCTCCTGCTGAGAGTTGAAAAAAAATCCCAAATCCAGTGGTGGGTATTGGGATTGAGGTCGAGTGCCAAGGGCACGATTTAAATTGTCGATTGAAAGGCACTCGCACCACACAGATTCCACCGAGACAAAAACTTTCGGGTGGCAATTATTGACGCAGAGGTGCTGTGATCAATATCTGGAACGGCGCGGGGGGAAAACACTTACCCACAACATTGATTGTGACGCTGTTTGTGAGTCCGTGGGGCGTCGTGCAAGTGAACACACCTGAATCCTGCGGCTTACTGTAATAAATGGAGAGGCGATACTTCCAATCTCGCTCCTCCGGCGCTATCGCCCAACCTACAACAAACAAATAGGTCCCAGCTTTATTAGCTGCCGAATTTTCATTACGATAATTGTTCATAAAGTGGCAATATTTGGGGGAGCAGGGGGATACTTGTTGTAACTTAAAGGCAAACGTTAGGATTAAATTGACTTTATGTTAGGAAAATTGTTGCATAAAATGTCTGGAATAGTTGTTTGTAGCTTATGATTTGGAATTTACAAGAAAGACGGGAAAGAGGTGTTGGGGTATTTAAAAAAATACAAATACCAAAAATAAAAAAGCAATTTTGGTGCAAACCAATATGACATTAAACTTCAGCCGAGTTTTGTACTATAAATGGTGATAAAGACACGAATACAAGCTTCCGCAAAACGACGCCATTTGCAGAAAACCATGAGTCAATGGTGGCACGCAATATCCATAATTCAGGTGGGAGCACATCTCATGCATCATTAAGCGTACATTCAGCAGCGGTGCTAAATTATCGCTTTTTACGGGAGCACACGAACAAAGCGGTGTGTGTCTCATAAATGTGCAGAGAGAGAGAGAGAGAGAGAGAGAGAGAGAGAGAGAGAGAGAGAGAGAGAGAGAGAGAGAGAGAGAGAGAGCCGGATGGGTGCTTGACGCTGATATCATGACACGCGCTGTCAAATCGCCTGCCAATTACCAAGTGACAGGCTTAACAGAATAAAATGACGCAAGTGATGGCAGTAGCAAAATTTTTGTATGCACAACGAGCGAAAAACACAAATGAGGCAGGCAAATGTCACGTTCGGTCGGGTCATCCCGAAAATAAATTGGAGCGATTGCTCATTTCACGCTCGATTTGCAGCTCGCGAATTTCAGACACACGGCTTGATCAATAAACGGAGCGGAGGGGCTGACTGATCGAGGCAATTCGTAGCAGACAACGCAATTCCATTAGCCCGCTGAGGCAAAAACATAAACTACACGCCGAGTCAACACGCTTGTTAAGTTTTTTGCGACATGCGAAACTCATCTTCTGCTGACGGTGAATTTTTCAGCACCCGAGCTATTCCGCCGGATGTTAATCTGATTTGTTGCTATTTTTGCGTCGTTGAATGGAGCACGAGAAAGTTTGAAGCTAAATGGAAAGTCGGAAAAAGCTTTTTCTTCGCCACTGACGTTCACAAATCGTGCTACAGACTTTTCATTTCTGCGTCGGTGGGTTGAACTCTGTTGAGGATAACGTCGTGTTTGTTTCTTGCAAGCGGTCACAACACTTTTTGGTGACACGTGAAACAAAATATTCATCTGCCAAAAAATCTTCTGTTTTTATTCATCAATGTGAAATCACAGAGCACTACATGAAAATCATAATATCATATAAATATATACACACAAACAGGTCTGTCAAATGCATCAGGTAAACAAAGGTAAAGGTGATACGCGTTGAAATTTTTTGTTTGTTATTCTCCTGTTAGCTGTGGAGTTATTTTTTCATCTACTACAGGGGGCTGAAATTAACGAGTTTCCAGTCTTTTAATTATGTTATAAATAAATTCAATTTTATCTCTTTCAGCACCTTTATACTAAAACATAACAACACATAAATATTGCGTCGTCTGTGTGACACGCATTAGAATTTCATTTCACAACTCAACAACTTCAATGCTGTATCATAGAACTTAAAACATGAAGCACAAATAGTGCTCTTTGAAAAGTACATTGAATATTTATTAAGTGAGTGAAGAAATCTGAAAGATTTGTTTTTTTTTCTGTACTTAAAGAAATTTTATGATTGTGGTGAATTCTTGGCATGTGTTAAAAATTTATAATTTTTGTGTGTAATTTGTTTGTGCATTGCAATTGGGGGGCATATATTTAGAGTTGTAACAAAATCTGATGTATGACCTCGCCAAAAGACAATAAAGATGATAATAATAATATGAAGCAAATGCAAGAGACGAGTTCAAAATTATTTTGTATTATAAAAAATGTTGAAATTATATTTTGTTTGCATTTGGTGCGCGCTTATTATATACATCATCAGCAAAACAATGCGCCCTCTGTGACCAGTGCAGCTGGCATTGTTATCGCTCGGATGCAAATTGTGACAATGAAATCCAACTGCCACCCCTTTATGATGCAAAATTACCTGCTGGCCTTTCCGTGCATTAGCGAGGACATCTGTATATAAATCGCCAGCACTTGGCATGAATATGCATTTTCCTGCAGCAAAGTGCTGAATTATTCGTACGCGAGGCGATAAAATTCTATCGCCGCCTTCCTGCTGCATGTTAAAAAGAAACCGGCCTTACATTCCGTTTGTCGGGCAAAATATTAGCCTGCCGCAGGCCAACATTAGCCACTCGTCATATTATTTTATTTCCCGTCCCATGGGAGCCTCCAAGTCAATAAGTTGACCGTACAATGACGACCGCCGACCCCTCTTCAGCAAATACACATAAAATTCGGGTTGCACGCGCGCATCGGACATGGTTCCCTTCCGAGCGCAGCTAGATTTACCATTTTTTCGCTTCCAGGTAGAATTTCAGACGAGTAAACAGGAGCGTAGAGGAATGTGTGAACTAAGCTATCACAAACCACTGTAATCCAATATGTGTGTGGAATCCTCGTATTATTAGACGGCCTACAAACAAAAATGGCATCTAGCTTGCATATACCGATGACGTGGCCTAGAAATGATTTGCGATTTTACAGCAGGAAAAATTAAATTCCCCATTCACATACAGGACTGCAGTCATTAAGACCGTGGAAATATTCACCAGTAAAACAATATGAAACGTCTTGAAAATACAATATTAAGTCTCCATTAGACTTGCAACTGTACAAATATATATTTTTTTAAAAGCACTCATCAGTCTGAACTAAGAATTGTTATTTTATTTTTATAAAAAAGAACTCATGAAGTCATGAACATTGCAGCTTTGCAATATTTAAGAAGAGGTTTCCAAGGAATGTCCTTTTAACGCTCTCTTCAGTTGAACTCATTATATTTGTAAATCCTCTGAGTGGGATTGAACATAGAATGTCTAGCTACTGAGGAATGACATTTTTCCTCCTCGAAATTCAGCTCGACTCGAGAGTAATCTATTTAATGGCTCAATCCGAGCACTCCACTTTTGTGTTCTGGTTTCATGAGTCATTTCCAGTATGCAAATGAGTGCCGTCGTGTATTATGAATAAAGATAAAACCAGATTGAATTTCCTGCCTAGCGAAGGGCCAGTTTTTAGAACGAGTTATTCGCGTATAACGGCACAGCGCACAGAACAATCAAGCCGATCCGATTCAACGACAAAAACGGCGAGCACGTTTCCGAGTCTGCTGAAAGATGATAAAGGCAATTCATAGTCATGGCCGTTGCACCCGACTTTCGCCATTCGAGAGACCAATGTTTGGCGGCAGTCGCCTAATAAAAAAACAACAAATTCTTATCTGCCTCGTGTGATTCGGAGTAAAAAAATGGGAATGGCTCTCTGCGGACGGAAATACTTAATCTCCACAGTCCAGGTCGGGCAAGACCACTAGGGTCAGTCTAAATAAAGGCTAGCAAAAAGATCACGAAGCACTTTTTCAAGGTGGTAAAGTTGCAAAACCAGGAATGTAAGGTCAAAGGCCAGGCTTCTCCAACATTTAAAATTTATACGAAAAATCACATGATTTTGCTCCAGACACACAAATAATGAGAAAATATACGATGCAGCAAGATAAATATACAACAAATGTACAAATGATGCATCAACTATGAAAACGTTTTGTTTTTAGAAACGTTAGAAATGTGTTTCATAAAATTTACAAATGTAAAAAATACAAAAATGTTTAAATCAGTTTTTTCACCAATTTTGTGTCATATACCGAAATAAATATATGATGTACACCAATATCAAAGGATTTGCACCGTATGCATATAGTTAGCACTAAATTTCCAAAAAGATTACATTAATTTTGTTCATGTATCACAAAAAATGCTCCAATAACTAGAAGAGTACTGGTGCTCACCTGTCAGGTACTGTCTGAAGGCCGACGACCAGCTCCACTCAGGGTTGCCCAGCTTGCGTGCGAAGACGCACTCCAGGTGGATGATGCTGCCCGGAAACACGGCCAGCTCGCCGTCAGGCTCAACGGAAGCGGAACCAGCAGGCACTCGCACAAGAATTGTGGGAGGAGCGTCATCTGTAGAAAAAATATCCCCGTAATGGATTTCTTGCGGCTTAAAAGCGGCTTGCTATAAAGTTGAAATTATGAGAGATCGCAAGCTGCCTGCCTTTTACGACTGCTAGTCAAGCTGGAGCACAAACTTATTGGCTGCAGGCATGAAGATGTAAAAGCGTGAGTTGTTGTACATTTTTCTCGAGGAAAGTACGTTGTAAAAGAAAAAAAGCATTCCTTGAGATTATAATAATTTTAGCATTCCACTAAAATGAGTATGCGGAAAGACGAGAACTAATATCCCAGGCATAATAGATTGAAATGAACACTCGCATTTCTATTCAAAAATAGTTAAACTTCAAAGCAGATTTACAGCAATATATATCCTGCCCGTAAAGCAAAAAAAAAACTTCTGAACTACATTTTATCTTCGTCTGTGAGATCTTTCACCGGTTGTAGGTCACAGCGTGCAAATAAATGCTCGAGAGCCGAGAGCACCTTCCAGCGATGCAAAAGGGAGCGGAAAATTTCACAGCAATAAAACTTTGCATGCATTGCAAAGATTCTAGCCAGCTGAGCCGTTCAATCGTAAGAAATAAAAACAGTTTGCTCAAGCACTCGAAAGTTTTACCTGTGAAGTTGGTTAGCAGCGTAGTGGGGATGCAGTTGGGCACCTGGTGGTTCCACACGCCACCCTGGCACGTCAGGGTTGACTCCCCGAGCAGCTTGTAGACGCCGAGCTCACGACACCGAACCATCACCTGCGTGCCGTCCGGAAACGGCACCCTCGTGTCCGCCTGCAAACACAAACAATGCAAACTTTATAAATGAGGAGATAGGTATGCAACCCGCGCGACTGTATTGTGTGGCAGGTGGAGGAAATGTGGAGTTTCAGTTACGGCAAATCACGCGTCTAAATTTACCTTTGGAAATAATCATGAAAAATTTGAGTCAGTCATTTAATTTTCGATTGCTTATATTTCAAACTTGTGCTTTGAGTGCATCTCCTGGAAGTGGAACTTAAAAATTTTTGAAACTTGTTTAAATTCTTAGGGTGGGACAACTTTTTAAAGCCTTTTATACGTTATTTTTAACAGTTAATAAGTCAGAAGATAGATATATGAACAGGGAAGCACAAAAGTGTACTACTCCAAAAACCAATTTTTTTTCTATTGGTGGCTTTAAATTGATTCTGTGCTATACAAAAACTGTTTTTTAATCGCTTCTTTCTAATTGACTCGTTTATGTTTAAGCCAATTTTCCTGTCTCCTTTAAAGCTTATTGAAGTCAGATAGATTTGAGGGCACAGAAAGGCCAAAATTTGGGAAATATCAAATAATCGGGACACTTTCAGTCTGTCCGGAATCCTAATTAGAACGCTCATATTGAATGGCCACTACTTATTAACAGGACAGCGAATTATAATTAATATAAACGGGTATCATGCTGTCACCTGCCAAACTTCGCAAAATTTTAATTGTTTTGCACGTTCGTTCCAATTAAACCGGGCCGACAGCCGAATTTAAATGGAAATATCATATTCCGCGCGCACAGCAAGCATTGTTTGATCGCATTTTGATGCAGATTTTGTTTACATCGGCGGTCCGTAATTCACGCTGGCAAACAATCGGATGGACGAGAGCGAACGCAAAAACAGCAACCCCGCATGAACAAGGCAATTAATTTTATACCGCAGCAGACCGTGCACGAAGGCTGGCAGTTATAAACAAATGATAACAAATTTGCAGCCTGGGAAGGGTCACTTTAATTCCATTTGGCACAGACAGAAGTCCAAGATACTCTGTTGGTCGGCGGCTGGTAGAGATAAAAGAGGCTGAGGAGAGGAGAAAAACGCCATACTAGAGTAAGGGAAGATAACGTACTACTTTGCTACACAACCGGCCATTGCTAAAACGAGCTACTTTTACAAATGGACACCGCTGAATAAAGTTGCTGCTTTTCGTGGTCCGGCTGGATTGAAAGTGCGCCGCCGGGAAAGCGGCGGTCGACGCAAACGGTGCGTGCTCTTTTAATTTTCGCAGCTCCACCCGTCCCTTCCCAATTTTTGCCACACACGCGCGCCGAATGGCCGCCATTAGGCCCTTGTTTCTTCAGCTCTCGCCACTTCCAAATCGACCGTGAAAAGAGCGGGCTTGGAATTGCCGTGGCGTTTCCTTCATAGCATCTTGTTGCTCGTTTCTGCCCATTTTTCCTTGTCCCCCTCATAAAAACGGATATTTTAGACAGGAAACACGGCGATTTGGACTGAATTTGGCATGTTTAGATTGGCCTATTATTTATAACTACTGCGACGTAAATTTCTTAGCAGTGAACGAGTTGATTTATGGATTGCTAAAAATAATTTATGCATTGTCCTAACGTGGTCAAGATCATTTTGAACAAGTATTCTGAATCTATGCAGTCTTTTTTGAATGACTTTCATGTGTTTGTAATGACAAAAATAAAAAAAAACGTATTTGTTTTATAAATAGTGCAATATAGATAAAAATTTAAGATTTTTCTCAATAGTAATTATCTGAAAAATTGTGTCGCTTTTGTCAAATTTCTTTTATTGACTAAACAAATTGAAGAATATTTTTCTACTGTAGTGAGAATTTAATCCTTCTACAAAGACTAAACGTCTGGAAAACCCTGTTCAAAACCGTCTCCAACTTCCATTCCAATCAAATCTCAACGCTCGCTGGCAAGCACACAGAGACAGACTTGACGGCACGTTCTCTCCCTCTCACCAAGGTGGCATTTAATATATGCAATGTTGATTCTGTGTTTGTGTTTTGCGAGTCAGCAAAGCAAAATCCCACCTACAAAGCAGGCTAGGCAGACAACTTCAATTTCGGTTTTGCGTGCGTGTTCGCAAGTAAATTAATATTGCAGAAAGCGAAATATTGGCCGCGTGCGATCGATGCTCAAAATTAAATTCGCTGTCATCTCGTGTGCTCGAGAGAGTATCGAATGCGCCTCTGCAGTCGTTCGCGTGCCCAGAGTATCAATTATGTTTTCCAAATTTGTTTTCACTCGTCGCTGTGGTTCTTTCCATTTTTTTATTTATTCGTTCGAAATGATTGTACCACCACCAGCTTATTTATTCCAATCATGCAACGTTAAAATTTGGTTAAACTTTTGGCGAAGCAGCTCGTGCGTATCGGCGTAAAAGAGAAACGCAGTGGCTTAAATTTGTAATTTAGTGCCAGCGTCAAGTGCTCTGCGCGTGCACTCTGAGAGTCCATTATTCTTTTTTGAGAGCAAGAGAACGAGCACTGTATTCAAATCGAAAAATAGTGCTGCCCAAGTCTTCGTCTCCTACGCTAACAGATACAACTTCTAGCGCATCAGAAAATTCGATTGGTAAAATATTTCTCCTATGATTCAGATTTACTTTAACGTAGCAAGTTCTGTAGTTGTGTCCATTTTTCATTTCACTTTTTAACCATGAATTATAGCACCCAAGAAAAATCAAGAGATTTGCTTATTAAACAATTTCCTATAAACTTTTTAATTTTGTATTTTAACGCTTGCTGAGAGTTGAAATTTCGTAGTCGAGAGTCACAAGATTTCATTACCACAAAACACTTTGAAGAAATTATAACAGAGGATCATCTATGTAGTAGCATCACTGTTGTTGAAGTAATCTAATTGTAATTAACGTGTTAATTATCGTATCGACATGGAATAAAGTTTGTAACATAGTTTGAAGTTGATTGAACATTACAATGTAACAACAGTGGTTAGTTGAATTGAGTGTTAATTAATATTGGCAATTAAGATAGCTCTGGAATTGCTCATGTTTGTAGGTTCTCCTGGATGTGTGTTTGCGACAACTTTATAAAACAAACAGATGTAAAATTATTGATGAAACCGATGAAATGAACATTTTCTTTGAAAAAGATTCAAGATAATATCAAATTTAGATTTTACTGAAGCTCTTTAATGTATTAATATGCAAATTAATGCGTCTTTTCAACAAAAGAAATAGATGCATTCTTTCCGTCATAATTTAACTTTTCACTTAAATTTTCTTTCACTTCCGCTCTCTGCTCTAACTTAGTGAATTGATTGAACAAAAACAAAAGCAAGAGAGTCATAAAATCATGAGAAAACAGGTCCGGATGCACTGGAAGGATATGCATAATTAAGGATGCAGCTAGAAGTTTGTTTCACTAGGGGAATCAAGCGAGGGAAGCCCTCCCTTTTAAAACATTTAAGCAAGACAAAAAGTAAGTCTTATACGGCGTATAAAAGTTGACCCAATTTAGTTGATCAACTGCTGTGAAAATACACAGCGGCAGATAAGTGAAACGAGCTCCACTTTTCCGAGACGGAAGGCAAGTCAAACTCACGTCTGGTCTCTGTGCCAAAGGCAGGCAGCCTCTGTTTTTGTTAACGACGTGCCGCCGAGCGGGCAAATTCACATGCACAGACATTTCCAGCACACTTCCATATATTATATGTGAGCTCTTTATTCAGAGGGAACAAAGAAAAGGGCTGCTGCTGGAAAGCAGTTTATTATTTATTTTTCAACTGAGGTGCGCAGTATCAAAAATGAAAAGCGCAGGAATTCCAATGTCGTACTTTATTACACGAGGGAAAACTAGTTTTCCGCTGCTGGATCAAATTTATCGGCCGTCTTTGAATTTTACGGGGCAGAGGGAAAGTAATAACGCTCTTCTTCCGCTCCGCCGGAGGATTGCATCTCTTAACATGACTGATTTCTCATTTCAGATAACTTTTCGGACTCGGTGAGTGCGGAAATTTTATTGGGAGCGACGCTAGTGTAGGGGATCGCGATTTATTGCTCCTTGTTTCCTCTCGAGCGTGTTCTTTCGATTCGTTGCATTTGCGCCACTTTTGATAAATGTTCGTGCTAAATCAAAAGGTAAAATATTACGCACACATGCACCTTCTCCTACATTTTCTTTGCAAATATTAATCAGTTACACTGAATCATCAAATCCAAGTCATTCATCTGTAGCAGAAATAAATGTATCAGAATCTCAACAACTATAAAATATTATATACTATTTCATTTTTTAATTGTATACTAATCACAGGAATGCTTTTGTAAAATCAATTTGTAAAGTAAATCATCCCAATAAATGGTCTCATTTTCTGTTTATTTGATAGTTAAACGCTTATTTCGCATTGATGAATTAATTTCACGGCAAATTTCCATTATTTGATTATTGATTGGACAGTAGTTAGCAGCCTTAAGAAAGGAACCCGGAATTTCTATTTTACCTCTCAGAATTTCTTTCGTGAAATAAAGGGCAGAAGTTTCTTTATTGAATCAGCTTTGTAAGAAAGGATGGAATTTTAGATATGGATTGTTTTGTTCCAAGAGAGATGTTTTCAACAATCATTGATTCCTTACTCTCTGCAGCTAATATTATGGCATGAATTTGCATTTGAAGGTCAATTACTGCTGAGGAGGCCCGCGAGGCCAAAATAGCGAGCTAAATAGTACGAAAACGGGTGAGATAATTTTCCTTGCAATTAATTAACTTCAAATGCCACCCATTCCTCATTTGTTTGCCAATTGTGTAAAATCTACGAATTGTGTATAAGTATTTTTTCAATTTTAACAATTGTAGTGATCTCTTGACAATTTAACATCTAATTTAGAAAATAACAAATCATTGCCAGAATTTGTACATGCATCATGACATGACTTCAATTTTGGTTAGCTCTAAACATTGCGAGGAAATCAATAGCCAACTCTCATGTCGAACAAAAGAACGTATTCATCTATAGACGCACAAACAGAGCTTGGCAATAGAACTTGAGTGACAAGCAGGCCAACGGAGAATTTTGAGGGTTCTTGATAAATATACTACACATCACTCATTCTGACAACTGCTCTAGCCATTTTCTTTTTTGCTTGCTGCACCAAATTCTTTCCGCTCCAACGACGCAGCCCCTTTTGCATACGGAGGAATTCTCCTTTGGCCGGTGGCGAATTCCGTGGGGCAATATTGGCTCTCGACTGGCCGGCCGGTCGGGGCTGGGCAGTTGCCGGTTGCCCATCCGCCTCGGCCAGTCTGGCCCCATCCCGGCACACCTAGCCTTCAATTCCCACCTCTTTTATGCGTCAAGTTTTATTAGTTGCCAAAGTAGTGGTGGCGGTCAGAAAGGGTTCCTGCCGAGCTGGCCGAACCGCCTCTTTGAGGTCTCTTTTCCTGCCGGTCCAAAGTGAAAAATCACTTTGAGAGACGAGAATCGTGTTTCATGCACGGCTGCGTTTCTCAGGTTCTTGCCAATGGAACGGCGACTTTTGCAAGGTTCGCTTCGGCATTCAGCCGAGGGGTTTCTTCTGGATGCTGCCACATTGGAAACGGTCTCTTGTGAATAGAGGAAATCCGGGAAGTACCTATATTACGTCAATGAATCTAAAATGCTTAAAAATTGATTTTTATAGGGTAGCCCGAAATATGTTTTAAGAAAATAATATCTCGTACCAAAACAAATATTGAAATAAAATTATGAATTAAAACTGCTCACTGTTATATTCTAAGTATTTAATATTTAATAAGGTATTTGATGCACACAGAGAGCGGAACGTAAAATGAATTAGTCTGCCTATCTTGAGCCATGAATCAGTGAGATTCATTCCTTCCTCCCAGAGCGACCACACCGCAACACGTAAATTTCACTTATAAAGAGAAGGTTAATTTATACAGCAACCTTTCTAAACCCAGGAGATACTGTAAAAATCTCAATAGAAAATATTATCGTAGATTAAAATCAAAGATCCTAGTTTCATGCATGCGATCATATTTTTTCACGCAGAATGGACACTCTATGTGGGGCTAGCCGATTGAGCGGATGGTTCCAGAAGATATTGCACTCTCCGTCAAGGTATTATAAAACAGTTGATGAAAAATTCTGCCTATCAGACGCGATGGCAAAAAATAAATTTGCTCTAGTCGTTCGCGGACGTGAAAAAATTGGCCATTTGTGCCGAGGACACAAAATGAAAATCGATCTGGCTGCGCGCCGGCCTGACGTCAGCCTTTTGTGCAGCGCGTCTCTCGCGTGCTGCTCTCTCAAACTGTTGGATCCATATTGAAAATTGATAGCCATTTATTATCGCGACCGCGAATATGGCGAGTTTAATCAAATTAAGCCTCGGCTGGATTTTGGGCCAGCTGGCGTTGCCGGACCGCTTTATCTCTGTGTTGCGCACACGCTGCTAAACCTGCCTTTGATGGATTGAAGGGTGCACAAGGAAAAATCCATCATTTTCATCACGTTTTCGTCAGCAGCACCGCAGCAAAACTCGTTTCGCCGGACATGCTATTTACTTGATACCCTCCCCAATTGATGGAAAGGGCAATTCAATGACGGATTTCATTTTTGATCTTTTACAAGCTCCAATTTAATCTTTTCCCACGATAATGATCAAACACATTCGTTTTTTTTATAAAGTTGTAACCCTATCGTTTTGAGTTTTGCTAGTTGTTAACCACTGTAATGGTTTTTAAAATGGTTTCTCTCATATACTAAAACAAAAGGAATTTGTAACTAAAATAGGTTTTTTATTTACTTAAAGTTTAAATAATTTTTGTTAGATGATTTGGATTAGTTTTCAGGAAAATTATAAAGCAAATCCGTTGTATAAACATATGTTGAATACATGATCGTTCACTTCAATCAATTAAATTACTTTTATCCAAATATATCAATCAAGTTCTTTGAACGTGGTCCCCTAACACATTTTAATTTACAGGACATCACTGCTATAGTTTCAAGACAATTTGAGGTATGCAATTCTGCGTTTGATTGAAACAGCCATTTCTCTCATATTCAATCAAAAATGTATTAATTGAACTAAACAGTCAAATATTACACCATATATGATTTCATCACCAGTGTTTTGTTTTTAGTGTATTTCATGGGCTGAGGATTTAATAAAATTTTGGAAATTTTAATCACATGCTTAATCGCACTTTCGGGATTTGAAGGGGGCACTTAATTCGCGTTTTTATCGTCGCTATCAGCAATCTCAAATGGTGTAAGAAATTTCATTTCACGAAGAGAAGGCATAGGAAATACAGCTAAGGGAGTCGTGCGCGAGAAACGAGCGAAAATAAGATTTTATCACGCGCGCTGTGTTTCAACACCTCATTTTTTAACCATGCACAGACAATGTAATTTCGGAACGAGGCATTTTTCAAGAGAACAAAAGCAGGAGACGCACGAGAGGGAAAGAGAGGAGTGAGAAGAGAATATTGGGAGTGTGTGCTCGAGCGAAAATTGTCTTCATCTCCGGGCACGATTTAATCCCTTTGTGTTGAACCCGACACATTTTTGTCAAGCAGCCGTCCCTGGGTCTGGCGCTGCAAAGTGGTGGTACGTTCTCCGAGGTGGAATTAAAATTCATCCCTGCCTTGCGCAAAATGTTAATAATACGTCCTCTCATCCGCTGCCGAGCAAAAAACTCGAGAGTGGAAAAGAAAAAAGGCCAAATTTGTCGCCATCATGCACGCACAGGGGGAATATTTTATTCGAATTTAATTGCCCAGCTGTGCGCCGTTTCACTTTTCCCCGCTATGGTTGCCAGAACCAGCTTCTCGTTCCAGAAAATCGGTTTTCATCCAAATTCAAGTGTTAGAAGCAATTACTGGATTGGTAGAAGAGCATGGTCTGCTAACAACCACATTATTTAGAAATAAAATTAAATGCGTGATAGCATCTTTAAGAAATGCAAAATTCCTCTAACCATGCCAACTTTTAAATTTTGAAGTTGTCTATTTGGCAACCATGTCGGGAAGAGGGAAATTTATTGTTGTCGAATTTTTCACTCTTCTCGTCATAAGCCGAGAGAGAGAGAGAGAGAGAGAGAGAGAGAGAGAGAGAGAGAGAGAGAGAGAGAGAGAGAGAGAGAGAGAGAGAGAGCCAGCCGTGCAAGACCCTTTTTGTGTGTGACAATTTAATTTCCTTTGACCCTGATGCTTGCGCGCTGGCGTGCAATTTTTTATGGGAAGGGGATTGTATCTCTCTCTTCTCGTATCTGCCGACGGAGATGGAATAAGAACTCACCACAATGCTGACATTCTTGTACATCACCAGCAGCTGAGGCGGAAGAGCGCCGAAATGACAGCTTCGCAAGAGAGGTCCGTAAATGTCGCCGCCTGGAAAGAAAACAAAATGTGCTCAATGCGAAAAAATGGAACGGGAGCGAGGCTTAATGCGGGAGGAAACTAAATCCATCCCGATTTTCATTAGAGCGGAACGAAATAATCCGCTTGCTGCCTCTTACAGCGTTGACGCTTACTCAAAATATTTTAATATTCTGAAAAAGTCGTCATGTTTAGCAAATATTTTTAATCAACATTTGGTAGCGCTCGAAAGTCGAATGTTTTCTTTGGAATGTTTAATTTCCTCCAAAATATGCAATATATCAGAAATTAGCTTTAAAATATTATTAATATTTCGTTATAAATACTGTCTCAAGGTTTTTATTTCATAATACAATGCAATCTTGAACATTTTTCATTTAGGTTTCACTCTATGTCTTGTTTAAATTTAGAAGTAAGTTACATTTTTAGGACATACATAACCACAAAAATAACAAAATAATTTTCATCATTCTAAATTTGCAGTAAAATATAGGTTTAATTAATAATTTAGGAAGATAAAACAGATGGGAATTTTGAAGCTAAAATGTGTGTTGAAATATAAATTTCTACCACTGTTTAATTTTCATATATTTGAGAGAACTGAAGACTGAATTTAAATATAATTAAAACCAGGCTTCATCCTCGTTGTCAATTAAAGAGAAATTTGTCTTCTTTATTTCTCGACCAGTTTCGACGTCATCAAGTACGTCCTATTCATGAGGAACTTGAGGCAAGCTCCAAAGACCAAATGAGGATGAAGCCTGGTTTTAATTATATTCAACATGAAAACAACCTCGAGTGGTCGCACTTTTCAAATACTGAATTTAAACTCCAAAAACGGATCCTTGAGATTCTGCAAATTGCAATTAAAGCTCATTTTCTATTTTCCTCAATAGATGTCTCTTCAATTCTCCATTCATTTAATAAAGTGAAATCTTTCGCCGAGTTGCCGCATCTGGAGCCTTGCATTTATATGGTGCTGCTCGTCACCTTGGGCAGCGATAGTGCGTTGCCCTTGCTCGGCCCACGTGACTTTTGTAATGCATCCTCTATCTTTTCTCCAACCGATTTCTGCCGCACATGCGTATCATCAGTACAGCAAGTCAGCTGAGACTGAGAGCTCTGGTCCAGAGTAATTGGCAACCGGCTATAAATTATTTGCACAAAACAGGTACATGATTTTTAGGCACAATACGTTTCAATCGCTTTTTGCGAATAACCGCTACACTTTCAATTATTGTGATATCGTATTCCCTATGAAGATAGGCGGAGGAGGTAATTATTGAATGTTAAATTTTAATTAACACAATATGTTCGTTTTCTAAAGTAAGAATAATTTATTCGATATTTTTAAGGCACATAATGTTAAGATGGTTTGAACAGCTACAAATTAATTATGCCATAAAAGGTTTTTTTTTTTTTTTTTGCTCTTTTTATCCCTGTCCGAGGACCGGAGGACCGGGAAGGGCGCGCACTGCACTAGCACGAATGCTGAAACCCGGGTCCCAATAACACCGCGAACGGATAACATGGGCGCACCAGGCCGCACAGGGACCCAGACCACTGAAGGGCCACTTGCCTCCGCACCGAGGACTGCATTGAAACGCTAGACATTTGTCCCGTGAAGCCAAATCACGCATGCTGGAAAGGTGCAAACCAGCAAGTAGCGAGTCGGCGCCGGTGCGCCTCCCAGCCCGTCGAGCAATTTGAGCAATTCGAGTCACTAAACTAACCACTTTTTGCCATCTCTGACATTGGGTAGCCAGTATTAGATCTCCCAACTGCTCAAATACCTCTCATTGCTTTGACACTCCTGAGAGTGCCTTAACAATGCGAGCCAACGGGCTGGTTTTAAAATAATTTTGATAGAAATTACTTTATTTATTTATTAACCAGTTTTGAATCGGAGTGTTCAATTTGTTGTTTTATATTTTCAATTGATAAATAAAAATTTAATATATTTGAGTTCCCTATAAGCAATAAGAAAATATACAACATGGCGAAATATTGAATTTTCAGGAAATAGGCCTTTAAATTATTGATATCTGTTTAAAATCATATAATATGATGAGCGATTCATTATAATATGTATTTTGTTAATTATTCATGATTTAATACATAACACTCGAAAAATATTACTTTTGGAAATCGCACGAACAAAGGCAAAAAATTTAATATATTCTCCTCATTACAGAAAACAACTCTTCCGAGCTTTTTTTTTTAAAATAATATGATTATAGACAGATTTGGTCTTCTTTAATTTCAAGATAGAAACATCAAATTACTTATAAAAGCTTTAGCTCAGGGAAGAAACTTATTGGTTATAGATATCATTTGATTTAAAAGTTTTTCTTGCCATATTTACAGAGTTAGATAAAAGACTTTCAATTGAACTTTCCTGATAAATTACATATTATATAATAAAGAATTTCTTCTCCCTTAAAATGAACCATTTTTCAATCATAAAAATATTGAATATCAATATACGTTTAAAACGTATTATGAAGCCAATTGTAAAATTGAACTACAATTGTGTTCCTCCGCCTGACATAGTTTTAAGGAAATAACCAGCTCAAATTTTTGTTTCACGTTGAATGTACAAAATTTGCTTGGAAACATACTTCTAGCTTAAATTGAAGCAACAAAAATGTCTAATTTCTAAACTAAACAATCAGCGATTTTATCATGATTTTGCCAGATGCGGTGGTTATCGCTGTTGGTGTTGGCGGCCACCTGTGTGGCCTACGGCCATGGAGCGCGCATCCTGGCCATCTTCCCCTTCATCTCCAAGAGTCACATGATTGTGCTGAACGGACTGACCGTTGAGCTGTCCAAAAGGGGCCACGAGATGGTCGTCGTGTCCGGTTTCCCACAAAGCAAGAAACTACCCAATTACACTGACATCGATCTAATGCCCGCTCTGAAGGAAGTGATCGAAAACGGTCCAAGCAAAAACCTTTTTGAAATAAGCGACATGCCATTCTACATGGTGCACATGATGATGTGGGGTTTTGGCTACTACGTCACAGAAGTCGTTGCCAACACTCCTCAGTTCCAATCAGTGCTTGAGGATAGGAAGGGATTTGACCTGGTCATCGCGGAGGTGTTCATGAACGAGGCTTTCTATGGATTGGCAAACCACTTCAAGGTAATAATTTTTTTTGCCAGGCTCACTCAGCTTTATTAAATTATGCTAAATGATTGTAGGCACCTTTGGTTTTGGTCTGTCCGTTTGGTGGTTTCCATTTCCACAACTACGCGTTTGCAAACCCAATTCCTTTGTCATTCTACCCTAATCCATCCCTGGAATACTCTGATAGAATGTCTTTCATCGAGCGGCTGACAAACTTCTTGTACACAAAGAGCTTTGACCTTGGATATTACCTGTATAGTGTGCCCAAGCAGGACGCCCTCAGCAAAAAGGTAGTTTAATTCAGTTTTATTTTTTTAGATATTGCAATTAGTATTCCTTTAAACAATTTGCAAACTCTTTCTTGAAAGTTCAATTATAATAAAATTAATTTTGCGGCCCCCTATTCCTCTTGCCATATATTTTAAACTCTTAATTAGATTTTTGGCCCGGACACACCACACGTGACTGAGCTAGAGTCCAACGCTGTCGTCGTGTTGGTTAATCAACACTTCACGCTTAACTACCCGCGACCGCTGATGCCCAACATCATCGAGGTGGGCGGGATGCACGTTTCTCGCGAGGTGAAACCACTGGACAAAGACTTTAAAGACTTTTTAGACGGTGCCAAAGAAGGTGCCATCTACTTTTCTATGGGCAGCAACCTTAAGAGCGAATTGATGGGCGAGGAAAGAATCAAGGCGCTTGTTGACGCTTTCTCAGAATTGCCCCAAAGAGTACTGTGGAAGTGGGAGTCGGACCAAATGCCGGGAAAACCTAGCAACCTCAAAGTCGCATCATGGATGCCTCAGCAGGAAATTCTAGGTAATAGTTTATCTGGACAAAATTTCCAGCCAATTAATGAAAATAATTCATTTTGCAAAAGACTTTCAAGGGTTGTTAAGAATTTTTTAAGCGAACAAGTATTCAGAGAGAAACTCTAAAGATTAATAATTTGCAGCACATCCTAATGTGCAAGTTTTCATCACGCATGGTGGCCTGTTAAGCGCCCAAGAAGCAGCCTTCCATGGCGTAACGCTGGTCGGAATTCCCATTTTCGGCGACCAAAAGCTCAACATGCGAAAAGCGCAGCTTGGAGGCTATGGAATTCTGCTCGACTTCAACAATATTACGAAGGCGTCTGTTAAGTGGGCATTAAACGAGGCTATCCACAACAAAAAGTATCGCAAAAATACAGCCATACCGAGCGCAAGGTAACTTTTGATACCTTATTTCAGGATAAAAGAGGCGGCCCGCCAGAGGTCGTTCCAGTACAGGGATCAGCCCGAGTCACCCTTGGACAGGGCAGTCTACTGGGTTGAGTACGCCCTGAGACATAAGAACGGTAAGCACCTTAGATCCGCTGGAGCCGACCTCAATTGGGTGCAACTTGGCATGTGGGACGTTTACGCTGCGCTCTTGGCACCGTTTATCTTCCTTTACTGGTTGTGCAGAAGATGCTGCTCGAAAAAGGGTCAAAAGCCAACGCCTGATGCGGTAAAACCGAAAACCTCTGGCGCGAGTAAGAAGAAGAAACAGTGATGTGTGACTGGTGTTTTATATTTTGAGAATTTTCTTTACTTTCGATATTTTGTGTTCGTGCTATGATACTGTTTGCTAGCTCAACGAAAATTATACGGTTTGAAATAAACATTGTCAAACCATAAAAACTTTTCGACGAGTCCCTTTACTTTTAATCCAAAAATCCCACCTGATTTTAAATCTTTTTATGTAATTGCAGTTCCAAATATTCTACAGAATGTTTGTTTGTATCGATGAATGTAATCATTGATATCTGAATATTTGCATGATAGTAAATAAGCGGTTGAAAATAGGTTGAATTTACAGACAATACAGCTTAATAAATATTTCAAAACCAAACTGGTATCAATTAAAATATCTTAAAATGCATTTCACATAATATGGTGAAAAATAAAATTTGCTTACCCGGTGCTTTTGCAACGTTTATTTGACACATTGGGCCGACCCACTCTCCATGGAGGCACTGGATCCTGCACAGCCTCCGCTCCCCCGAAGGCCCGATGGCGCCGTGGAACATGACCTCGACGACCTTGGAGTAATCGGTGGTGGAAGAGATGACCGAGTTGCCGTCGAGGGCCATCTCTGGCGGTGAGCAGAGGGTGCCCGCCCATCCTGCAACAAACGGCCGCCGACTTTTAATTAAGTTTTTGTGCAATCGACGCGACGGGCGGTCGGAAAGCGTTTGGAGTGATTATTCCGCGTGCTGCACCCGCCTGGCGGCGATAATCTGATCGCGCCTCAGGTCAACAGCACTCCCTGGGGTGCGGTCACAAAAAACGGCGGTCAAGTGAGCGCACTCCGCGCTCGGTTTGCATGCGAAATGCCCTCGGGGACCACCTGTGCTGCTTAATCTCGGCGAAAAATTAATTTCAGTCCCACTGGAAAGCTCCTCGTGCGCGTGACATTTTGATTCTTATTTTTTGTGGTAGTGTGGCGCAGATTTAGCGGTGAGGGTAAATTTTGCAATTTATGACTGCTTCCATAATGAAACAACTTTTTTAGTAGGAGGGTGTTTACGGTACTGCCTTTCTGTGGTAGCGATGGCCTCTTTTTAGTCAAACTCTGAATGATGTGAGTGTGCAACCACGCTTTATGAAAAATGCTTAACGAGAAATGAAAACGAAAATACGCTTCTCATTAAAATGATTAAATTCATACCACGTTTTTAAAGATATTCGAAGTAAAGGGAAATAATTGGAATTGGTGAAAACAAGAAGAGAAAAAAAGTTTATTCTTCCTCTTGAGGTTTCTCCTCCACTTTTAGCATGGTTAAAAACATTTATCTGCTTTTGGGAAAACTTTCTTCTAGAGGAATTCCACAATGAAAAGGACGTAGATAAACGGTAAACCGTCACTTGCCTTTCTCAAGTGCACTTTGAGCGTCACGACTGCATGATCACCCATTTGATAAATATTTCTCACTGACTCGGCACCACATCTGTGGATTTTCTGCGGGGCTCTGCACAAATAAGTTTATAATTCCTCTTCATCCCCAGCTGGTGGAGGGATGTAGTTTGCGCCAGAGAAAGCAACTTGGTCTTCCTTCATTTATGATTACACAGAGCAGAAAACTTTTCTCGCCGGCTCATGCACTTTCCGAACTGGAAAAAGAGACCATCTTTTCAACTTAGCCGAGCACATCTATTCGTAGTTCATAAATAAAATGAATTTGCAGCGGCAGCCGGAGCTAAAGAGAGGAGCAGCCTTTTTATGCAATAAAAAACACACGTGCTGTCGCGGACAATCGCGATTAACGGCGTCCAAGCTCAAGGTCGAAAGTTTAACACCATTTTTCTCGGCCCCGAGCTGCCTTTTCCTAGCTCCACGTGCAATATTTATACAGACGCGTGTGTGCACTCGCGGGCATGGTTTTTTCCGCAGCTACCCAGACCTCTTCGGACACGTTATTTACACACGCGGGAGTGCAACCCAGGAAAAAGGCTTTCCGCTTGGTTAGCCGGCGATGATGGTTAAATATAAAAGCAGAACGCAGCATAACTAGTTTTTATTTCAAAGCACGGCCGCATTTTTATTCACATTAAAAGAGCATGCCTGCCGCTTTTCTAATTAAAAACGCGGTGAGAGCCGGGTGCCTACTGCGTACACTAGCTACTGCGGCTCGTTTTTCGTGAGCAGAAATGTGTACGTTCGACTGCGTACAAACACACTCGCGCACACCGCTGCCATTTGGAGCAGCAAGGGGTTTGAATATATGAGATTCGCAGGTTGCACTTTTCCACCTGGCGTGACGCACAAGCCTCTTGTTACGTTCGTTTATGTATTCACGCAGCCAAAAAGCAGCCGGCACAATTATTTCGTTGATCTCGTGGGAAATCCGAGCAGGCGCGTCGGATTTATGTGCCCAAGTGGGGCCTTAATCTGGTAAAACTTGCTCCTAGGTGAAATATGAATGCATGTGAAATGATTAGTATCACCGCACGTGAATGGAAGTTCCACGTGCTCTTTTCTCCCTACGCCTTGAAATGAAAAACGTGAGAAAAAGATTCATGCAAGCTGAATGCACGGCTATGATTCAACAACGAGTAGAATTTCACCAAAAAGGGTAAATTATTCATAAATTGAAATTGAAACAATTTTGCAACAATTATATTCTTAGCAGTGCCTTGATTAATTAGATACATAACACATAACCTATATGATCTGTTAAACACATATTATAAAATTAAGCAATAAAACTCGTGACAGTAAAATAATCATTAAACAATGAACTAATAACCCAATAACTTTTAGTAGCTGGATTACAAAGACAAACATTATTTAACCATTATACATTTTCCAGATTGGATTTTATTCTTCATTGCTCTGGTGTTCAATCCAATATAAATCAATAGAGATTGTTGTAAACTTTGCGGAGAAATAAATTTAAAACGCGCAGAGCGTTATTCCCGGGAGGCACACGACTGCTTCCAAAACACGAACGAGGGCCAAAAACAAGAGGCGCCACTCGGGTCTTTCCACTTTGCAGAGACGTGAGTGTGCACAGGATAAGACTCTTTTGGGCCGACGAGCTCAGGATGCGGAGAAATATTTATGATTTCTCCGGGAGCGGGTTTAATTGTGGCATAAATTGTTGCGAGCATGCTCCGGAAGAGTGACCCAATTTATCGGGAACAAGAGTGGCGGCTGTGTGCGTTTGCGAGCAAAACACGGCTGAGAGCAGGAAGCGGCGTAAAAATTATTACCTGACCATATAAGCCTAGCCGATCAAGATATAGGGCAAGCACGCGTCGGACACGCCTCTTAAACTCCACCCTTTATTGCAACGCTTGCTTGCCAAGAAATTACGCTCCGATGCTTGATTTTACGGCTTTCTCCGCTTCCTCGTCAATTTTTCAATATACCTCTTCCCAGAAAATGCTCTTTGTTCATATAATTGCATATAAGAGGGAAGATTTAGAGTAGGATTTTGTAGAACAAATAGCTGGATGCTTTACATGGAAAATCCCAATGTTCAAATGTTTAATTTTTTATAGATTCCCATATCTTCTACAGTATAAACAGCTTTTATCACATTATAGGATTCAATCGATATTTGCCAGTTTCACAATTTAGGGGTTGAAATCTTCTTATCCAGGATGAGACTGACTAACTAGAAAAATGCACTGCTGAGCCACTGGTTTTCACCCCCGCACAAGTGCATCCACGCCCCAGTCTCATTTTTCTTCCACTTTCGTCGGAGGGGCGCGTTTAGGGGTGCATGTGTCAGTCAGCCAGATAGGTGCAATAGCCGTGGGGTAAATTCTGTAGGTATCGGCTGTCAATATCGTCTGTTGGGCCTCGGTTGGGATTAGTTTCTCGGCACGGTGGCGGTCCATTTGTCACCAAACGCCACGGCAACTGGACCTGACAGCGAAAAAGTGGCTATCTAATCACAGGCCGAGTCAAGGGAAATCCGGAAAGGGAGAGAGCGGCCGAGATAATATTTTTGTTTTTCCTCTGGAACCTGTCGGCTCCAAATAAATTAGTTGCACGGTTGGATTAAATTGATAGCAATTAAAGTTATTAAGGTTAAATCATAACAGAAATTGGATTTCCATAAAAAAAGGTATTTGATATCCAAAATTATATTTGAAAAAATGATTTTTTTTCAAGGGCTCAGCGAGGCGTGAGATACATTTGTATTGAACCTTTTCGCGTTAATGCTCTAATTTCTGTCAGCCCATTCTCCTCTCTGTAATTTACTGACGAAAGTGTGATTTTTATGCATGTATGACTTGTAGAGGAAGAATAAACAATATTAAAACCGATTTAATAATTTAAAATTGATTCCACGATGAAAAATGTTTCGATCTAATTGTGAATTAGGCAAAGCAGAAAATTTTAAATCTTATTTAACTAGGTTTTCGGGTCCAACATAGCATACCAAGCTATCAAATTCAGGCGACACTAAGCCACGAGCACTAAGCGGTGGCTTAACTAGCTCAGGGCAACTTGAAGCGCGGAGAGAATTAGCACCAAAGCCGATTTGCATGTTGTGTGATGCTCGCACCTGCCGATACAGCCGAAAATCCAATCACGGCTCATGCAAATGACAGTGGCACTTGGCCAGCTTGAATTTTCAAGCACGACCCCTCTCAGCTTTGCTTTGCATTCCGGTGTTCATCGGCAGGAAGGGCAGATTCCAGAGCGCTCGAGCAGCCCGCTAATTATCCAAATTCGCCTGACTGAGAAGGGTGCACGCGTATCATGGGACGGCGACCTTTGTGGAGAATCAGTCACACACCCGGGCCCGAGTGTAATTAACTCAAGGATTAGTCCTCGGGCGAGCCAAACGTAATTACAAGTTCACACACGCGGCGGATAAAACTCGCTTTCTTGCTTGCCGACCGAGAAAATTGGTTTCAGCTTCCTTGGTTTGCACCATTTCTAAGATTTTCTCCAAAAAAATCATTTTTTCTGGTAAAAAGGTGAAAAATTAAATGATTTCACTTTGATAAAAACCCTGAGATAAAATTTTCAATTTAACATTTTTGTTTAAAAAGAGGGAGAAAACGGAACAGTTTTGCTCATAAAATTTGATAAACTATCTTATTGATAGAAGAATCACGCGACAGTGTTTACATAGTTCTTTTATTATTTTTCCTACTCTAATTCGTATTTGAAAAGCTAAAAAAATGAGCGGCAAGTTAAAACAACAAAAGGGATACAACTTATATGTCACGAACAGTCACAAGAAGAAATAATGAAAATTATTTATGAGTGTTTGAGTGCCTCGTTCGTCAAAATTTTTTTAAATATATTTTTTCAAAAGATCACAATGACTTTGAATAAGAAAATTGAATTATTCTTGTGCATATGCTAGCCTCTTGGTTCGTTCTGTCCTCAACCCAAGCTCACAATTTGCTGACATCGATTGATTTTCTGCACAATGGAGACTCATTTCGAAAGAAGCTCATTTTTTATTTGGATTACAGGCAGAGACCGTGTCTCTTTCGCAATTGGATGCTGTGTCTAACAATGGAAAACTCGTTTCCGCAATGAAATATATAAATATATATAAACGAAGGGAGCGGAGCGAAACCAATCAATTTTCCACTTGCATTAACGTAGAAATTTGAATCCACAGGCGCAGCATTGGAAATTAGAAGGAAACCTTTCTTTCTCACTGTGCCATACACTTGGCAAAGGGAGAAGGAAAATCAGCCTTTTAATCATGCTCCGAGCTTTTTTCCTTTCTGTCAAACTGCTGGATAAGTTCGCGGTTATTTGTGTTGATTTTGCGGCTGAGGAGAGAACTTTTTACCCACTTCTTTGGCAACTTCAAAGGGGAAGACTTGCAAGTAATTTTATTAATCACAAACAAGCACGCTGCGATTTTCCCGAGGGGTCTGTTTGTGCGACGGTTATCGGAATTCCAGAGCAGGCAGGAATTTCAAAAGAGGCCCACCTTGTCAGGGAGAAGGTTATTTATTAAAATTTTGTGCAGCTTGCCTGCGGACGGGCGCTATCGAAACGTCGGCCGGAATTTCGAGATTGTCTCTAGTGCGGGGGGCACAAACAACGTGAGCTGAGGGGCGAATGAAAAATGCTCTCTGAACAGGCTCATGATGAATGGGCGTATGCAACCGGTGCAACTCGTCGGTTCAACGGGTTGCATAGCTGCGTCGACGCCATTCCCGGCAATGTGGGGGGCATTACTGATTCTGGAGCACCGCTCGAGCTTGAAATCTGTCGTAAATTGCAAACTATGGCGCGCAGTTTTCATTTGCTGGTGTTTTGCGCGAGCAGCACCGCAAAATAGAGCCTCCAGTCGGTTTGCTAAACGCAGCCTAGGTTTCACGCTCAAAGCGATAATTCTCGCCGCCGCTCAAATCGGATGAATGAGGTGCTTTTGCACATCGGGCGTGATTTGTTTGAAACAGATGCAAAACGACCGTTGCCTTTCTATATTCGCATATCGCTGGTTGCTGCATTACGTGACCCATTTCTCTTGATTTCCCTACTGATGTAGCTGATATTATAGTCAGCTAGAAGCCTCTCATGATGAGATTTATTGTGGTAAGTAGAAAGCAATTAAAATTAATAAGTGTAATCCAATATAGAAATGGGGATATTTACAGCCTGTAAATTTATTCTATTTATTTCTCTTTGGATTCAGATCTAAAGAAGTTTACTAGGCAAAAAATAACAAAAAAAATAGTGTTTTCATTATTAGTGAATTTGTTATAATTTATTGCGTGAGGTGGGATTTTTCGACACTATGTTACCATATGAGACTATACAGCCTGTGAATATTTCACGGTCAAGTTAGTCGGGCCCTGTTTGGTACAAATAAACACCGATCACAAAGCAGTGTATTTTTTCGTTAGTTAAAAATCTACTCTTGTACGCATTGCGATGACTTCGGTCTGATTTATCGTTATTCCTCTAGTATTGTAGCTTTTCTTCATATGAATAGTATTGTTGACCATTGTATGATACTTGGACTTGGATGAGAAAAAACAATATTTAAATTTTTTCCAACGAGTTCCTAAAATTGGAATTTTAGTCATCTATTTATTTATTTTTCGAGTGTTGCAGTGCGATCAGAGCTGTTAATCATGGAATTCCAATATTTTTAATCACTTTGTAAGCTCATTCATCTAGAGACAGAAATCCGTCGAGGGAAATTTAGCCGCTCTTGATCGATGATGTGGTTTAATTAAATTTTTTAATTAAATCCGCTGAGTGCTGCATATTTTTCAAAGGCAGCAAAAACAGTGAAACAGCTGCGCGTCGGATTGCCTGCAATGCCGCTTTTTTCAACACACCGGCGTCGTACTATGTTGTGTAAAAGCTCTGTGCCCTCTCACAGTGGGTGGGCAATTTATAATGCACGCGGGGCGCGTAGCGTGATTTATTGCACCAAGCATTCATCATTTATCGATTTCCATATTGCTCAATGAGGCGTTAACCTTTTCGGCCGCGCCAATACATGCATGTTTAAACACGCTCTATAGAGGAAAAAGTGCAGCAGACACTGATGAGAAGCTAATGACTATATGAAAATACAAACAGAACAGAAAGAAGACTAAATATTGTAAATTTTACTCAGCTATTAAACATCTAAAAGAATACCCTTTCATCGTAATTTTATTTAAATAGCAGAGCATAGATGCGAATGAAATATAACAAACAGCAGACTGTGTGTACTAAATTTAAAAGAATACGATTTTTAGAAGTGTTTGTATATTTAGTTTGTATTGCACGTTAAGTTTTATGACATTTGTGTCTCGCGAATTTTAAAAAGTTGTTTAATAGCAATGTAGCATTCTTGTATAAATCGAATAAATAAAAAACGACCGTTTATATAAAGTCATGAGATAAATGTTTTTCTGATTTTTCACCGTTAAAAAGTTAAATCATTAAATTTCAAATTTGAGAAACAAAATCATAAAATGTGGCATTGTTTTTGTCAACATTCAGCCAGCGTTTGTCAAATATATATATATGAGATAAAAACAGAGCTGAATCGCCTCAGGAGCTGCCTTTGCAGGCACAAGATAAATGGCCGTGCGAGTGAGCTTTATCCTTGCGGTTAACGCAACATATATTTCACGGAATTCAGCGAAACTGGACAAAAATTCAGCGTCGGCTCTGCACACGTTTATAAATTGCAAGTTTTCACCCCCGGCGATAGCGGCGGCACGCATTTGCATAAAGTACCGGGGGAGAAACGCGTTAAAAATTAAAAATGTGATGAACCTACCGTGCGCGCACTTTTTATTCGGCGCCCGCGATTAAAATGCAAAGCTAGTTAGCCGGACTGATCCGCAGAATTAGTCTGCAGCGCGTGCTATAAATTGGCTGTAATTACGCGCGCACTCGAAAATACACAAAGCAGCCAGGTGGAGAGAGGCGCAAATAACTGATGAGCCGCATTCACAATTCGAATTCGGTTGTGACGAATTTTGGACATGAGCTAGTCGATAACGGATGTGTTTGCATTGTTGTTTATCAAATTTTTGCTTTGGTTAATAATATTTTCAATCTATTGAAATTGAAATATCTGTTTAGGAATTCATAAGATTTTAATTAAGGGGGGTTTGAGTTCATGTATTTGCAATAGAGGCACCGATAAGTTTTGTTGTTTATTACTTTACCTAAAAAATCAAAGTCATAGTTACAAAGGAATCCAGCAGCTTTATTTTAAGCCAACGTTAGTATATAAGCGTGGGAGTCGGTAATCAAGGAAAGCTAAGCTCCCTTTTCCACTCAAATCCTTAAATTTAAAATTGAGATTGAATTTTGCAATGTATTGATCAAAGTTGAAAGGCAAACCGCACATTCCCAGCCAAACTATGTTCGCAAGAATCTCAATATAAATTTAAATTACAGCGGCCTGGAATCCAGTCTCCGTAATTTGATATACAGCGTCATTCGAACTGTTTCATTAGATTCCTCCTGCTTAATTACTGAAACCTCTTAGTGAGAGACCAAGTTTTGTCTCGAGCTTGCAGTTTTGAGTAAAAGGCCCCGTCATTTGCATGACGCAGCACGCGTCGAGACAGTGACACATTTCAGCTTTCAACCTGCGCCGAGATGCGAAACTCCGCGCCGCCTGTGCTGTGTTTATATTATACGCATTTTCAACGCATTCGATTTTTTCTGAGCTACTGCTTATTTCAGATACGCTTTATCTCGGAGCTGTCAAAACTGCCACGCTCGAATCCACGTAGATATTGAGAGGTAAAATAAAATGCCCAACGCTGTTTGTCTTGGATTTTTATATTATATTTATTTCTCTGCTGTCTTTTAATTTCTTGAAGTAAATTACTTCCCGAAAGAAAAAAAAGGCAATTGTATTTTAGAAGTCTCATTGTCAGCCAGCCACGCTGCGCCGCGCCAGTCGGCAAATTTTGCATCACGTGAGCACAGGCAGCCGCCAGCCGCCGTGAGTCTGGCTAAGCTGCGCCAGCCACGCCAACCGCAGGAAAGAACCATTTCATATGAGAGTTATACGAACCTCTGCATTGAATTGTGTGCAGTCAATAATTGCGTGAATGTGCAAAGAGGTGCCACGACTCTTATTTACGTTCACGGCCCGAGTGGTCTCGTTACCATAGGAACGGAGTCCATGCGAAAATGTCAGCATTCTCTCGCCGGACACGTTATAAGGATCACAATCGTGTCAATATTTGCAAATGCCTCCAATTCGCGCGATCAAAAGAGGAATTTGTTTATTCTTTTATTTATTCGTTGCAGAGCTTTCAGAAAGTGCTTCTTCCGATTTTACGAGTTTTGGCACGGTGGCGGAAAACAAGTCAGCGCCAGCAGGTTTTTATTTATAGTGTAAATGTTGCCGAGCAAAAAGGTGGAAGGCCGCGTTGGCAAAAGGCGGATTTTTCGTGGCCAGGAATCCCCGAGAAGGCCATTTTCTATTATTGCGGTGAATTATACGGCAGCATGCAGAAAATGAATTTGGCACGGCCGTTTCCGCTTCTCCGAAATCCTGCACCGTGCATTATTCAGCAGCTCCTATCAAAGGGCTTTTTCTTCGCCCTTGCCGAGCTGACTTTATAAATAACGTGTAAAACTCCATTGTGCACAATACAGCCGCACGCGTTTACGTTTCACTTGCCTATTATATTCCAGTGGATGCTATCAAGTTATTGACGCAAAAAGTGCTTGAAACAAGTTTTCTTTGTGTATCCACTTAATAAAAAATATGTCTTTCTCACAACCAGTTACATGCTACATTGTGCTTTGAATCTTTTAGCCAATTATAAAAGATGTTCTTTTCTTAAAATATGTGCAACATGAAGCATTCACAAAAATTGGAATAAATGGATCGAACATGATTATGCCTGTTCTTTTAATCGAGTAGCAAGAATAAATTTTAGAAATAAAGTTGAGCAGCAGAGGGACACACACCAACAAGACCCCATCTTGGTCTGTAAAAAAAGATAATAATCCTTGGTAATCCTTCTCTAATTAATTTCATACTGGAAGTTTGAGGGTAAAAAATCAATCCACACATATCATTGTTCCGTGAAGAAATGGAAAAATTAAAATTGTGGAAAACACTCCTTCCGATAGACCTCTGCAAGTTTCCAAGATATAAAAAAAATAATGTAACATGTTGAAAATTTGAGAGCGTTGTTTGCTTCCCCTGCGTCCGCTGTGCACATCCGCGTAATCAGATTACAAAATCATTAAACTGGTGAGGCTGAATGCGTAATTTCCAAGATATCCTCGTCGTTTTTCATCCCCTTTTCGTGGTGGTGAATAATAAATGGCACGCCCACGCTTTACGCTAAACTGATAATTCATCCTCGCTCTCGCGTATTTATGGAAAAGTATACACGCGGCGCAGAACGAGTTTTTTATTGAGAAAACGCCCTCGCTGCTTTCTGGGGGTGCATAATGCTTTGTTATGCCTCTGCCGCCATCGCGAGCACATTGCACAGCGCGTATCAGTGTGAAATAAGGGATGAGAGAGCAGTAAGAGCGCTCGCAAAGTGCTCCTAACCAATAAACCGCGCGCACCACGATATATAGACCGCAATTTTCCCCACGTGGCCCGAAAATTGGAAAACCGAAACCCGCCACACGGCTTTTAGCGAAAAAGACAAGCCAAAATGAATATTTTCTGTATAATCCTCTTGCCTCGAAAAAGTGCAAAATTTCAATCCATTTTGAAATGAAGATTAATAGCACCACGTCAATGCTTTTTTCGTGTTTTACCCTTTCCATCGCTGGGGGCTTCTTTTGACAGCCAAATTCTATTTTCATAGTCTTCAGACCAAACAAGATTTACGCGTTAAAGCATTTCGTAGCAAGAGCAGACAATCATAATAGCGTAGCGAGAATTCCGGCGGGGCCGTTTTATTATTAAATTCCTGGGAGAAGATTTTCGCACCCACACTGCTGGAAAAGATGTTATTATTATGCCTCGGTGAGAGCAACGAGCTCAACACTGCTCCATTAATTATATTTTCTTTTCATACTACATATCTGCCTAATGAAGCCGTTGGTAGCGCGCTGCACAAAAGCGGGCCCGCCCCCGAAACCGCGGCTTCGGCACAACGCAGCATCCGCTCTCATTAACGCGCCTGCAGCAAAATCTCTCTCAATGGAAAAATAACGAGCCGTGTCCGTGTGATTCATTAATTCCGATAGGCACACACAATGACAGCCTCGTCACCACTTTCTTTAAAATCGTACACCACCAAAAAAAGCTGAAGATATGAACGTCTCGTCGGCTGGAAAGATTTTGATAACAAACTTTCTTGCTGCATATATGCCTCACATTTTGTGTGAGATATTTCCTTACTCCTTAATGGGCTTATATAGACTTTCAAAATTGTTTTTGTTGCTAGATTTTATTAAAAATCGTACAAAATATTATGCTAGCTAACTGTTTGATCTTATATAAGTGCTCGATTTTGAACTGTATTTATTTGAAAACAGTTCTTAATATAAAAATATTTACACACAAAGTTTCAATAGCAAACGGCTCTATTTTTAATGAAACCAAAACTCCTAGAATTGGACTATGTGCAGAATCATAAAAAAAACAATAAAATGTGGCCAGACTAAAAATTTACGTCAGTCCATTCTCATGACAAAGGTCCTTGATAAAAAATCTTTTGCGTCTTTGCTGACCTGCCGTCTGAGAAATAAACTTGGCTAATCTAATCTGCGTTATTTACCGTGTAATAAAATTGCAGCAGTTCACATAAAAAAACAGCAGATACCAGATTCACCACTCTGGCTATGGCTGTCATCCTTCGAGTTCGTTCTTTCTACGTTGTGGTGCTTATTTGAGAATTTTGTCCAAACCTGATCTATTATATAACCGTGATTTCTACTGTGCAGGTGATGCTGTTGACGGTGGCTTTGGTGTGCGCCCAAAATCGGGAATGCGGCCGAAACCACTTCAAATGCCACGGTGCGTCTCAGGTTCAGCAGTGTGTGGACGGCGTACCCATGGGTCCCCTTGAGCAATGCGATGCTGGCTTTGTGTGCGATCCCAATTCTGAGTGGGTGCCGTGCGTGCCTGAGCCTGAAGACGTTTGCTGCGGCCAAGGATTTTTCCCCGTCAAAGGTGAAAAATGGTGGATATTTGTTTTGATCGATTTGAACCGCATTTAGGTGTAAAATTATAAGAGTTTGACAAAAAATCTAATGCTGGAAAATGAGTAAATTGAATCATTATTTGCACCTCAACAAGTTATTTGTTTATCAGATAAAATTTCCAACGTATATAAGTTAAAAATGGTATTATGAATTATTCTGGACCGATCCATGTCATTTTAAATAAATTTTATCGATTATGATATTGCAGGATCCTGCTCTCTTTTCATCAGCTGCGTTCCCGACGGTGAAAAACTGGTGCGACACGTCGTTTCCTGCGCCCTTGACTACACATTCAGTGCCCAAAAAGGGGTTTGTGAGCCGACAGCTGAATCGTCAGCCAACTGTCTGGAGGAACAGACGACTGTTGCATCGAGCACGACGACAACAACTATGATAGCAACCCCAACGACTAGCCTGAGCCCAATGACGTCGACGGAGTCGAGCACGAAGACCACAGCAGCGACAACAACGAAGAGGCCGAGCACCGAGTCTATAAAACCAGTTTGCTCAACGCCTGGTCACTACCCCGACCCCGAAAGTTGCAGGCACTATTACGTCTGCTCGTGGGCCGCAGGGGGCGGCGTAAAGGCCACGAGGACGCAGTGCATCGCAAATTTGTTCTTTGACGTCAAGCTGAACCAGTGTGTTTACAACACTAATTGCGGCACGCGCAAATATAAATGACAATCTGATGTGCTTCGTGTGTTCTGGTGCTAATTTATTGGTGTTTTGCAAGACCATGATATGATTGAGAAAAATTTGTTATCATTACTTTGTCACCATTTTTAAAAGGCGTAGATATGAAAATACATCTCCAAAATAAAAAATGTTGTCTTTTTGCTGCCAACAGGCTAAATATACTTAACGCAATGTATCGATTTAAAACGCAACTAAATAGATTTCCAGCTGTCACACAGCCCTATATTCCCTTATCGAGTGGCGCAACAGTGTTGCTTACCTCTCTCTTGGTTGTCTGCATTCTCTGCGCTGTCCTCGACGGCCGACACGAGCGGCAGCAGGCAGAGAAGGGCGCCAATTAGCATGGCAGCACGAGTCCTCATGATGACACGCATCCAGGACACCTCACATGCTTGGTGGCTGCTCTCAAACTGCCGGTCTGTTTAGCTCACGGATCCAGAGTCTCGGCGGGCGGGCGGTCGGGCAAGGCGCATGTCCCCAGCACACTCAGACAGACACATTCGCGCGCGCACGGCAAGTTTGTTTCTCTCTCGCTTTAAATGAGATTTCCGGCAAAATACTGCTCTGCGTGCGTACTTCGAGTCTTTTTCCCCTCGACGGGATTTAAAATTTGCCGTTAATTAACCTTGGCTCAAAGCAGAGAGCGCCGGGAGTAAAAATAAGTCGCATAATTCCTCCAGTGGAGCGGGAATAATTGCGCAAAGACGGTAGAGGGAGGTCGCAGAGTGTGTCAATTTACATATTTTTTATTTCATCTGCTGCCTCAAGTGGGACGAGATTTTTTCGTCTCCCTCGTCGCTTTTTGTTTTCCACGGCTCTCTTTTGATCACCATGACTTTTAATATATATGCTAATTATTTTTCGCCGCTGCTGCTGCAGATCTTCTTGAGACTCGAGGAATCGTGGAGGCTACTCAATTTCGACTCTTTACAAATCCGCCTTGTTGATATTCATTCTGTTCATCATTCTCGGTTAGGGAAGTCTGTGCTGCTTAAAAGACAACGATAATTTGAGAAATACATATATTTTATTTAGTCTAAAAACTCACCAGAGCATACTCTACAACGAAGGAGGTGATGTTACACTCGAAATGATTTCGTGTGTGAGTGTTTCACCCACATATTCATTTCACCGAGTTTCATTTACAAAAAGCTTTCCGCGTCTCTCGCACATATAGAAACTCTATTCTTGTTGCCGCCGCTTTTGGACGAAACCGTATGCATTATCAGGAAGGACGAAAACCAGAGAGGATCGCAGAACCTTAACAGCTCGCTTGCATAATTTTTTGCACGCCCATCCTCATGATTAAAGGAGGCTTTTTAGTAATTTGCAAGATTCTACCTTGAAGAGAGAAGAGAGAGAGAGAGAGAGAGAGAGAGAGAGAGAGAGAGAGAGAGAGAGAGAGGGGGCGTGGAATTGTATTCTATGTCAGCAGAGGAGCTTTTAATGAAAATGTCTTTTGCACGTGAACATGGCATTCCGACCTGCAACACAGCCAGCACAATGAAGTTTTTATTTTTGACGTACATAAGTCGCCAAACTTTTTAAATCTTGCTAACTCAGAAATAAATTGTAAGAATTTGCTCTTAATTTATTGTTCGTTTAGCTTAAGCAGTCAGAGGATAGCTGAATTCACTTTTTGAGAAATATAAGATTTTGAATCCAATGTTATAAGTGGCAGACTTTTCTCTGCATCAACGTTTATTAAAAACGGAACAACATTCTTTTTCCCTGCATGGTACACTACCCTTTTCCCTTCTTGAAATACTCTTACCCTGTGTGTCACAATAACAGTGAACAGCAAAACAAGAAGAGCAGGGTTGCAAAATGACGGATGGCAAACGGAAAACGGGCCGCGCCTCAGACATCGCATTACCGGCCAAATGGGCGGAAACACTGTGAGGAAAAAAGCGAGCGGAAGGCGGGCAAGATATAACGAAAACATCAAGTCTAATTAACATGGAGCTTATTGCTGCCAGGGGGAGGAAAACAGAGTGCAAGAGCTTATTATTACGCGAGTGAACCCATTGAGTCGATATCTTTTGTGCCTTTGCGTTGCCTGGCCCAACGGGTGAGTACATAGACGGTCTCTTCGGCTGCTTCGTTTGTCGGCTTTTGCAGTTGTTTTTGGCCCTCTCTCCACCATTGAGCCCGAAGTGTCAACACGCCAAACAGCGAAACCATCAAAGCGTCCGTTCGCCGCACAATGCCTGTCACATACGTACGCAGCGATCGACTAGACTCAACGAAAGCAAACAAAGTGTTTTGCATTTCGGCCATAGCATATTTAATTAATTTTCTCTGTCATACGAATGCATCGACGCCAATAGTGAGTATAATAAAATCAAATATATGTAGTTGAAAAAGATGGTAGCCAAAGTCAGGTTTAAAAAAATTAAAAAACAGATTTTCGAAAGAACAATATAGCAACAATTGATTCACGACATGCCTCCTACCGAGGTCAGGAAAGTGGCATTATTTGTTTTATGATCAACATGTTGATAAATAAAGGTAACTTCAATTAAATGACACTTGAGTTTATGCGTTGCAACTTTGATAACGATCTCAATAACAAATTGCATTTTGACAAAAGAGCTTTTACAACGGTGCTGTGTGCCGAGAGTGTTACTGTGGCAACGCACCAACTCTGAATTTGCTCTTTGACAATAATCTCGGACGGATCCCCGACTGCCTCGAGGCACAATAATAAATTCCGCACCGAGCAGCTTTGCGTCGCTGTGCAAATAATCTGGAGGTTTAGAGCAAATCCTAGACCTGCTGAAAATATGCGTGAATATAGAAGCGAGAGCGTGCGCGAACAGCAAACGCGGATCAAAGCAGATATTGGAGAGAAAGAGAGTCGCGATATTATACGGCAGGCTGGATTTATCCCTATTTGTCCACGCGAGGAAAGAGAGACGCAGGCTTTCATCTGTGAAAGGGTTGGTCAATATCCACGCTGATTATCCTAAGTGCCCCCGGGGAACGTGATTCCGATGCGATGCAATCGACGCTCTGACTTTCTCTCTACGCCTCTTATTTTCCTCGCCGGCGCCGCTCAATATACATTAGGAGCGAAATCTGATTCCTCCGGCTAATGCTTCTTTATTATTGTAGGCCTGCTGCCAATGGATCCGGAGCACTGAAATAAATCTGCCACTCCGCATCAGAGGATCCACTTTGATCTTATCGTGTTCAATTGCACGTCTTCCCTACTTCTTCTTGCACCAAGTAATCACAGCTAACATTTTTGCTCTGATTTCAATCAGCAAGCGAAAAAGCCACTTGAGTCTTCTTGAACATTTCTAGACGATTTATTTAGACACGAGTTAGGTAAAGACAACTTGGATTGTGTGTCAGATGCGAATTTTTATAGTCTAGTTGGAAGAAAATCTACAAACGTGAGGCAACAAAAAGTTGTTGTTTATTAGTGTCCTATTAAAACAATGCGTGACGAACCAATTATGAAAAATGGCAATCTAACAATAGCATACCCTTCATTTGGCGGTATTTGATAGATACGATATTTTTAGTTCTTCAAATATATTTTGGGAATTCCAATAGCCAGAAGTTTTCTGCTGCCCTTCTCACTATAATTTAATATCGTAAAGTCTTATAACTTAAAAAATTGCCTTAGGAATCGATTAACAAGAGCAAAAATAAATTACCATGTTCACCGAAGCATTGATTTGCTGTTGAGGTTTATTGCAGCACGCATAGAGAATATAAAAGTTATATCTAAAGCAGCTAAAAGCGCAAGTTTGTTCGCATCATCCCCAACCAGAGGGTATCCCTTTCATACAATGCAAACACTAACAAAGACATGGAGCAACTCACAATTCAGATTAGATTTTTGCTAATTATGATTAATTTTGTTATGTTCTACAAAATTGTTTGTTCTGCTTGAAAGCATGGAATTACTAATGTAGTTCAAGCTTTCACATAACGTTCGTTAACATCTCGGCATTACTTTCGTAAATATATCAACATGATCAAATTCCATAGAAGGCACAACAGAGCAGAAATTCAACGAAAACAGTAATTGAAAGGAGTGTTATAACAGAGAACAGAGAAAGTCAGACTAATTATCTTCTTCCATTAGTAAATTGAAATTGTGCTGCTGCGTTGCAGAACAAGCTTCCTACTAAAATGAAAGTTTTTACTGGCAGCAGGCGCTAAATTCTGAAACTTTACACCTAAAATATAGACGAACTTTTTACGACACCGAAGAGTGAAAAAAGGTTTCCAAGATGCTAATTTCCTGAGCAAATTCACGTATGCGCCGAGTGCGCGTGACAATGTGCAATTTTCCCTACTTTGCCACGCACCGCCGACGCATTAATCAATTTTTAAGCGGGGGCCTTGGCTCGCTGATTGCATAAAGCTACTGGAGACAAAAGGTGATCAGTGCCGAAGACTCTTTGTTCCATCAGCCTCTGCGCGAGTTTAATCGCATTATGCACCCCAACCTCTCTGATATCAGCACTGTTTGTTCCCGCAAATTTGTATTCACATCACAGCCAATCCTGCTGATTATTTGGCTTGTTAGTGTGCGCAACAGATTAATTCATTTCCAATTAAAACCAGTGCCGAATGCTGAAATCGGGAGCTTGTGGCTCTGATATTAAAATTCCAGCCTCGAAACAAGAAGGCGTTTAATTATGCTATAATCTGCAAATAAAATCTCGTTTAACATCCTGAAAAAGTGAAATTAACCGCTTGGCAGTTTCAAAACTTTGAGATCCTCGTAAAGATAAAAATGGAAGCAAGCTTAATGAGTCCACGCTGGAAATTAAAAAAAAGAAGAAGAAATAAAAAATATTTTGGACTCTGATTCTGGCCTGCTGTCTCGGAGGTCGCTCACTCTGACTTTTTTATCTCCTCGCTGATGTAATTAAGGTGTAAAAATTTTATTAGGTGGTATAAAGAAGATGTTGTCGGCGGCGGTGGTAATCAAATTTGCAGACGCGCTCGCTAAACGCTCGTTCACATGTTGTGGTGTATGTGCGCGCAAAATTGGTTTTCCTTGGCTTACGGAGTGCAAATTTATTATGAGCAAACTTTTGCGCGGCATTGACTGCGAAAGGGTAAAAGTCGGGCTAAGGAGATTTAAAAAGAACGCAGTTTAAGGTGTGTTTGTTATAATTGTGGTTTTGCATTTGTAAATTAAATAGATTAGTTAAAATAATTTTTAAAATCTAAAGAAATTTTCTTTTAGAAATATTTTTATGGCTCATTTTAATAAACTTGCATGATCTTTAGCTTAGTATCATAAAGGTTCAAAATTGATTTGACTCTTTCTCATAGTCTACATTTTCAGAAAATATTTTAAGTGTACGTTTTTTTCAGAAAATTCAGTTTGTTTGAATCATGTGTCCATTAAAAATTACTTTTGTTTTATAATTATTAAGAAAATGTGCTGAATAGTTGATATTTGTAATTATTAACTCAAATATATATGATAATTAATTGCTGAACCGAGAATCAAGAGTCTCTTCCGCGAAAAAGGATGCAGGGGATTCATTTAAATAATTGAACCCCACAGCAAATATATTTTTTCTATGTCACCTGACAGAGGCATCCTTGTTTCAATAATGTCATTTAGGCTTCTTTTGGCAAAATTAAAAAAAAACGGTGGATTGAATAGGCCTGGTTCAAATGTATGCAATTAACCATTTTATGCATTCCATTTTACAAGGTGGTGGTGCTGGTGCATGACCTTGCACTAATTCTCTCGTTTCGTGCCCGAGCAGTAAAGTAATTTATGCAGACGGCCTCGCCTGGCGGTCGCACAGGTTGCATACATCGATTTAACATTCGTCTTTCTTTGCAGCTGATACGGACAATCGAGAGTGCCATGATAAAACCGACTATCGGGGAAAATGGCAATGGAGGCGTAGCGAGGCGAACGTCTTATTGATTATATCCATCCCCCGGTGCAATATCTGCCGAGAAATATTAAAATGAGACCCCTTTATCTGCTGGCAGACACACGCGCCGCTCGCTTGGCGCGCGCTCACACACATACACGGAGAAATCAGTTTGCCTTTTTGCGCCATGCCGGAATCATAACTGCAATATCCGCGCGTGTGTATTAATGCCATAAATTTCAATAATATTTGAACCTTGCGGCTTTTAGGGGCTGCAACCGGCAGCACATAATAGGCAATATTCACGGGCCAGAGTGCGCCAAATGGCCCCATATGGTACCTGATGCTGTTGTCGGCCAACGGAGGTCCTTAGTCTCAATCAAGCCGACACCCAATGACCAATTTAAGGTCAGTTCTGGCGCCATTTTTCGCACTTTATGTCCACTTTTAATGTTGTGCTGTGACATTTATTAAAACTCGGCGACCGCTTTTGTTCCTGCGAGGCTTGCGCTCGGAAAAATATTCACGGGGTGGAGAGTTCATGCAGTTTGGGCTTGTTCGTCAATTCCAGATTATGGGGGCTATTTACATTGGACCCTTGGGGCTAAAGCAGCTCATTTAAATGCAACCCATGAGCTCTAAAAGGTCCGGCTTTTGGTGTCACCGCGCATAAATTGGAAAACCGTTCTCCAGATTCAAAATCATGAATTTTATCATGGTTCCTTTGCTTATTACGGATTTGGAGTAAAAATTATTACTCTATAGAGCAAGGAATAAACTAACAGCGCAACAGGAGAAATATTTTAGTTGGTCTCTTTTTTAAAATTAAATCAAATATAGTAGTTGAAAGAAGTTGCCCCATCCCTATTAAGGAATGTACAAAGCTATATGATTATCCATTATTTTTCTCTTGATTGAAATACGTTTGGAGTGTAAAATTAGCACGAATCATGACTTTGTAAGCATTTTGAAACAATTTCAAAATCTCTTGTTTTCAATTATTTGCTGCTCATTGACTTTTTTACCATTTCAGTGAAAAAGGCAATGAATTGCCTACATTTTGAAATATTGACGATCGATTCCTATTTGACGGAAAATTGACTCTTTTTAAATTTGCCAAGTTGAAAGGCTTTTCTATAAAATGTGAACTGCTTTTTATCAAGACATGGTGGTTCTTGGGAAGTCCTTGGTATTCGTCAGGTGGTGCTACGGCATTTCTCCGCACTAATTTCAGAGTCCATCTATTGCTGTGTATTCTGGACGCGATTAATTTTTTGCTAGTGTACTCAAAATCAAAAACAGCACAGCCAATCGAGGTAGATGAATTATAAATAAAATTAGATTACTAATATGAGACTATTTTTCTCGTTTCTTCCGCGTTTGGCTGCAATCAAATTTTTCCTCAAATCTCAAAATTAATTCTTTCTTTATCAAGGATTAAATTCGAACTAGCAAGATCGAATCTGAAATTAGAGTGGTAGTCACACCATGTATTAATATATATTATGGTGTCGCGCGTCGCACCATCTTTTTGCGCCTTTGACCAGACCCACAAAATAACAATGATTTAAAAAGACCAGCAATAAAATTTTAACTACGTCGAATGATTATTTAATTGATTTAATTGGTTCTATCTTGTATTTGCTTAAAATAATAAAAAACTTTTGACATTTACGTTGCAAACTCAAAGGGATCTCAAAGAGACAAACACTCGCAAAAGCAGCATGTGCTTACAACAACATGCCAATCTGAAAACAGGGTTCTCACAGAGTTAAATCGCAGCGCAGATACGCTTCGCAGAGTTCATTCCCAGCGGAGCTAAGAGAGCACTGACTGATTCAGAGGATGGATATATACTCCGCAGGCTATTTGAAGTGCACAGAGCGGGTTTTTACGGCGACAGCGTCGTGTGCGAAATGCAGCAGCAAAACTCTGCACAAAAGTCAAACAGATAGCGTTCAATTTGTTTTATTGTCGCAGCTTCATTTCCAGCGGAACACATCGAATCTGCAATTCAGAGTGTGTGGTTGAACAACTTATTTGCATGCGATTCACGACTGTTTGAAATGAAAAAAAAAGATAAAAGCATTTATTATGGGGTTGTGTAAAGCAGTTGACTTGATACTATTACCCTGAATCATTTCGAATGTCAGAGAAGAGAATTTTATTTTCTCTGGGGCTCATAGCTCACAGAGTTTCTTTATATAGAAAACAGCTAAAATAGGAAATGAAACGAAATTATAATTATTTGCTTTTACACAGCTTTTTCTAGCAAATTATTCCCCGTTTGATGTTCACAAAAAAATTAGCTCCTCAATATTTAAAAGAGAGAGCGATTCCTTGTCAATACTGCGTTGCGGCTCGCAGTGTCAAGGCAATGGGATATATTTGAGTATTTTTTAGGTCTGTTTCTGCCTGTCCAATGTCAGAGAGGGCAAAACAAGGATGTCTGTCAATAATTACCTCGGTGCTGGATGGCGAAAAGAGATGGCCACATTTTGGCCCAAGCTCCTCTTGCAGTCATTCAGGCCCCATGTTTTTCCGCCCCACGGTGTTATTAGGACGGAATGTGCTGTGCAGTAGTGGTTAAAAAAGGCAACAATTTAAGATATCAAAATAATATAAAATATACTGTTTTTGATCTAGTCTACTCATGTGTTTATTGTATAGGTTGTGACGAACTCATCCTCTAAATTCCAGATTCTTTCACAACCCTTACACTTTTTGTTCCACTTTCAAGTGAACTCGCTTGCTTTTGCAAGAACAAACCCCATCCTCTATAGTTCATTTTTCATGTGCGCAGTGAGAGGCAAATTTATCTGTCTTTTAATGAGCAATTTCATACAGCATGCGTGAATTTTCTTGTTGCAAAAGGTGCTTTCGCAATCCAATTGCAGCCGCACTCGATTTATTTACACCTTTTTCATACCTGTACGTGAGCAAACTGCGAGCGCATTTGCTTGTGATTCACGCTCCGCCATGTACGCTTTTTGTGCCCATTACGTGCTGGATCTTTGCTTTTGCCTCGTATTCACGGACAATGCAGCAACAGAGCAGATCTGTGTGGTTTATCTCGGTAAATAAAGGGGAGTATTCAGACATCCATCTCTCTCTCTCTCAGCCGGGTGTGTGACAATGTGGGTCACGTGGCCGCAGATATAGAGCGTAATTTCTGCAAAGAACGGCGCGACAGTGAAAAATGATGTGCCGGCGCTTGGTATTCAAGAGCGGTACAGTCGCGCTGCTCCGTTGCATCAGAAATAATATATACACATATAATCACGCCGGCACTCTTTTTGTGCCAAAGGATAATTTATTGCGAAGCAAAAACTTTGCAAGCAGAAAATACTACACCGTGTCACGCCCAAAATATTTAAATTCTCTGCTATGCACATTTGAATCCCGGAAATGAAGATGCTTTGTGCTGGAAACAAGCATGTCTGTGGAACAAAAATTTTCGTCGCCAGCACAAGACCGTTTGAAGAGATAATCAATACGCTCACACAGGGGGCGGAATTCCTCTCCTGAAACTGTGAAGGCAAACACAAAACTTTTGTAATAACTGCCAGGCATAAATCACGATAGGATTCCAATATAATACTTATTGCACGCCCCGCCATATGTAGCACCTTAGCGCTTGTCCAATAATTTTGTTAACAAGCGCAGAAACTTTTAGACGCAGCCTGCTCCTCAATTTTTATGTTATAACACCTAACACTGCACCCAATACTGTGCAGTTGCAACACGTTAAACTTAACCAATATAATATTCAAATTTAATTTTCTTTAAACTACCAGTTTACCTTTTGAATAATCAATTGGATGACTTAACCCTCCAAAGTAATTATTATTGAAAAAATAATTGGTGACTTTAAACCTTTTATTTTTTTTATTTTTATTTATCCCTGTCCGAGGACCGGACAGCTCACCAGTTTAACACAAAGTCTTCTGGATTACTTGTCACACATTTTAAGTCCATAAAAACGGTAATGTATATAATTCATATTTTGACTCGGCACTCAAAATGTTGATAACTATCCATCCTGAATGACGTTTAGGATCCGTTTCACAGAAAATTCAAGCAAATCATGGGCCAGATGAACCTTACATGAAGTATTTCCTAACTCTGAGAGAGATTCTTCAGCTTCCTTCTGCAAAATATCAACTGTTGGTCCTTCCTGCAATAGACAATAATAATGATTCTTTGATAAATAAAACTATTAATTTATTTGCCGAGTTTACCTCTTCCGAAGTTGCTCGGTACCTCTGGCTAAAGTGGGTCAAGATAAGATTTCTGGCGCTGATTTCATGGGCATATTTCGCTGCCATCCCGGGCGTGGAGTGACCTTTTTCTAGCGCATTTTCAAGCATGCTGTTTTCCAACGTAGATTCATGAACTAGCGCATCACTATTTCTGAATAAGAGAACATTACATATTTCACATCATCTCTCTTTCTATCACTCTATTTTTAAGATTAAATGTTTGTATTCAAATTGAATAATTAGTAATGCACCACGTTTTTAAGATTCTTATCAAAGTCTTAAAAAAATTAGGGCGGTGTCTTCTACTTTCTGAACTGCTTAGCAGAGCAAATGCCAAAAAAGTTGTTATACTTTGTATTGCTACAAAATTAAGTTTTCTTGAGATGTAGTTTCACTAATTTTCGCCGCACATTAACAGTTTTTTTAAGGAAGTTCTAGCTTTCCTAATAATTAGATTAAGATGCTGATTTTCACTTAGAAATCAGAAGGGATTTACTAGAATGATATTAGCAAACAAACAGCAAAATTCAGATATCAATATTAAAAAGCAGCAATGCAAGGAATACCATACTAAAACCTTAAAATATTAACAAATTTGTATCCGCATGATAAAAAGCACAAAAGCAATTAAAAAGGAACAAGCTTTAAGTGAGAATCACATGTTGTTAATCTACATGAAGTTATTTTAAGTTGCTGAAAATACTTACAAGGCCATCTTTATCATTCTGTCCGAGTTGCATGTGTCACCCATGATCGTGATTTTCCTCCCTTTCTTTGGCGATCCCACAACATCTTTTGATCTGACCTGAATCAAACGGAATTAAAAAATTTTTAAAGCTTTTTTTTCAATATGGTTCAAACCAGATTTCCATCAAAAGTGACATCTTCCCCTTGCTTGAGTCTACTGTAAACGTTTCCAGGCGGTATTTTCATTGATGCAAGTTTATCAACATCAAGTTTGCCACTCAAATCTGGCTCCTCAATCACATAGCCAAAACTAGGGATCCTTAAATGTTCATTGTGTCCAGCTAGCACGCTAGTCTTGCCTTTTACTTTTGAAATCCTAAAATCAGAACACATTAGTTATTAGTACTTGCTCTTTACATAATAAAACTTAAGTTTGCTTTACACAGTCCATGCGTCATTTTGTGCCGAGATAGAGTCTCCAAGCAGCTCTTGTGGGTGTAGGGGCCCACTAACTAAATCAGGTTTCCATTTGTCCCAGTCTTGTGGCAGCTGGTAGCTCTCTGGAATCAGCTCATGGACCTTATAACACATTATTGAGTTTAGTCAATTATTGATTCAGAGTTATTTTCCCATTATTAAATAGAAATTTTAAAATAATGTTTTATTATTAACTATTTTAAATTATTTATCATTTTGATGGCAAAATAATTATGATTACATATCCAAGTTAAAATCTATCAATCAATCCACAATTTCTATATTACACATTACCTTAAACTTAAATGGGAGCTCGCTCCTAGATAAATATAAACTCTGTCTGACAAACTGTCTTAAACCCTGGGGGCCGTAAATATCTAGTATGAAATCACTCTTGAAAGAAGCTTGTGTGGAAATTGTGGCAATCAATCCTGGAAGACCAAAGAGCTGAAAAATTGATAGATATATTAAAGTCTGCGTCTTTTTAAGTTTACAGCATCCTTACATGATCACCATGAAGGTGTGTTATGAAAATTTTAGTTATTTTTCCTGGTCTAACGCAACTTCTCTGAAGCTGTACTTGAGAGCCTTCCCCGCAGTCAAAAATCCAGACAGAGCCATCTGAAAATAATATACCAAAATTTAATTCTATTGCATAATAAGTACATATATGTACATACATTAATATCGATACGCCACAACATATATTATTTTGCGATTCTAAAATAGATTTATGTAGATACGCAATAATGTTACCTGCATGACGCAGAGCAAGGCAAGATACACTTCTGTGATAAGTTGGAAAACATGACGCAGTTCCCAAAAAAATTAATTGCATTTTAAATATTCCCGACGATAAAATAACAGCGTTAAAAATAAGGCAATATCAAGAAGTACAACATAGTAAAAAATAAAATTTAAAATAGGCGTGCAAACGACGAGGGTATAAAATGTAAACAATCCTTCAGAGGGAGAAGAGAGAAGAGAACTGACAGCACGCAATGGGCGTGGTGGAGAGCCAATCAAAAAGCAGACAGCTAGATTTAGCCAATTGGAGGGCAAGCTGAAGCCAGCATCCAATAAAATGACTCTGGTAAAATAGTGAGTGTTTTTACACAGTACACTGTACAATCAGCTGCTGATAACAAACGCTCTGTCAACTCGACTTATATTCAGCCTTTTCCTGTCCCCGTGGCAGAGTAACGCGTCTCTGGCGAATGCCACTGTACTGCTGACTCGCAGGACCTCCGGTTACGTGGAAAATCTTGTTGAAATGGCTGCTGCGTCTGCTGAAAACGGCGCCCGGAAAGTCGCCCTCATCACCGGAATCACTGGCCAGGTTCGCTCCTTTTCCATTGTATTTTGGAATTTTACCGACTCTCCTGTATTGAAGATATGAGTATCTCACATTGTTTACCTTCTTCAGGATGGCTCGTACCTTGCCGAGTTCCTCATTGCCAAGGGCTACGAGGTGCACGGAATCATCCGCCGTGCAAGCACATTCAATACCGGCAGGATCGAGCACCTCTATGCAGACCCAAAGTCCCACAAAGAGGGCAAAATGGTACTCCATTATGGTGACATGACAGACAGCAGCTGTCTCGGCAAAATTATCAGCACGGTCCGACCGACAGAAATTTACAACCTGGCAGCTCAGAGCCACGTCAAGGTTTTTCCTCAATCTGAAACTTTTGAATGTTGAATTTTATTTGTATTTGGTTTGCAGGTGTCTTTTGACCTGAGTGAATACACTGCTGAGGTGGATGCTCTTGGTACATTAAGGCTTTTGGATGCCATCCGCACCTGTGGGCTAGACAAACAGGTGAAATTTTATCAAGCTTCAACTTCGGAACTCTATGGAAAAGTACAAGAAACCCCTCAAAAGGAGACGACACCCTTCTACCCTAGATCACCCTATGGTAAATTTAGATTTAAATCGCAGATTTCCCCCTTAATTAAAACCTGGATGTCTAATTATTTTAAATGCTCAAGTCTGTCAGGGGGACAAGGAAGGGGATTAGCTATAATACAAATAATGTTGATTGGATTTAACTTACTGATAGTACCAAACTGAAAATAAAAATGAATTCAAATATGGCTTTCAAACAGATTTAATTGTCTGATAAATTCAGGCCATTGGATCATTTTACATTGATTAACAAGTCAAAGCAAACAAATAAATTTCGTTGTAAATTTCAGCATGCGCCAAGCTCTACGGGTACTGGATAGTTGTGAATTACAGAGAAGCGTACGACATGTTTGCATGCAATGGGATTCTATTCAACCACGAAAGCCCAAGAAGAGGAGAGAACTTTGTTACCAGAAAAATTACTAGATCTGTCGCGAAAATTACGCTTGGCCAGATGGAGTGCCTGGAGCTGGGAAATCTAGACTCAAAACGAGACTGGGGACACGCTAAAGACTATGTTGAGGTACTATCCTTTTTCATCAAAGCATCAAACTTAAGTGACCAAAGCTAAGGATGCAATTTTAATTGTGTGCCTTGTCTCATGATGATATAATAAGTTAACTACTAATCATTTTTATTTCACTTAGTTATAACTTTATATCTTATTAATGGCACTCTCCATAAATTATTTTTGTAAAGAGAGCAGCGATTTATTGTCAGTTGTTCAGTTGAAATTTTTCTTACGCAGCATAAACTGTGCATAGATATCTGGCTTAATTTGTGTGTGTCAGAATCAATTTATTATGCATTAGAAAAAATCATGTTTTTCTTCGTATATATTTATAAAATAAAATAAATTACTGTCCAACTGAATATAGTAGTTCTTTTCAGTAACGATAAGAATAGGCGCTGCATTTTTATTATTAATTTCTGATTTTGGATTGGGCATAGTTGCTCTGCTTATCCACAGTAAATTGACTTGAATCTAAAAGTGGAATTACTTATCAAAATAAAACTTTTGAAACCAACTTACAAAATGCACACATTGCAGGCAATGTGGCTGATGCTGCAGCAGGAGAAGCCCGAAGACTTTGTTATTGCAACTGGTGAGACAAGAAGCGTCAGAGAGTTTGTTGAAGCATCCTTTAAGCATATTGGCAAGGAAATAATTTGGGAAGGTGAAGGAGTCAATGAGGTTGGCAAGGAGAAAGACACTGGCATTGTCAGAGTTCGAGTAAATCCAAAATACTTCCGCCCTACTGAAGTGGTAAGGCTAACATTCTTGTAATATTAGGTCGTTTGTTAGCTGAGTAATTCAGCTTAACTGATAAAAAAGTGATATTTAATGCTCTTCAGCAGTTTTTTATTATCAATTTGTGCTATACAATTTGCTGCACTTAAAAAACATGATAGAATCGCTATCACCATCTTTGATAAGTACTACATAATTCTGATGTTTTAAGGACCTTTTGCTTGGTGATTCCACTAAAGCCAAAGAAAAATTGGGCTGGATACCGAAAGTAGGATTCCAGGTATTGCAATGATTGGCGCTTAATCTCAATGGTATTAATTTTTAATCTCCACTCTAGGAATTGGTGACTGACATGATGAATTCTGATATAAAACTGATGAAGCAAAACTCATGTGCGTAACGCGAAGATAATGAGTGCGTTTGAAGTCACAAAAGTGCAATGCTTTTTTAAGGCCGTTGTTTGATGCATTTCAAATTTTATTTCTGGACAAGTTTTTACAATTCGAATCTGTTGGTGTTTCCACTGTTGTTATACATAATATGTCATGCTTTAAGTTTTATTGCATATTACAATTTTGCATTGTTTGAAGGGTTGCTAACTATAAAACTGTGTGTAATATTTTAAATAATTGTGCATTCCATTATTTCTGATTTGAAAATGCATTTCAATTATTGAACACTGTCAATTTTTCCTGTATTTGTGCACAGAAATGATATGTGCAGCTAGTCTGCTATTGGTTCTATTTACAAACGAAAGTAAATAAAAATCATTTTGACCAAATGCGCCTGTCAGTGCTATTTTGTGCGTGCGTTTTGTATACATTTTGGTGTTTTGAATTTTGGCAAAGACTGTTTATTTTCCTGCCTCCGCTCTGTTTGAAGTTTTACCAACTTGTGATATTGGAGGGCAGTAAAATCCACGACGCAGATGCACGTGGCTTTTTTATTTCTCTTCTTAAACGATTTCTTTATTTGAGTCTGTTTTTATGCTCTTTGAAGACATGCTTGTTTAAGTTGCTCTAAAAGTGCAACGCGCGGACAGTGTTTATTTGGCTTGGGTATGACTTTCTGTTTGCGGCGCTCTGTTTGGTATAATGCACACTTTAGTTACCATGTATTTGAACGCTTTTTATGATTACTTGGAAACTCAAGGAACAAACTAGACAGACGTGCATGCTAATAAAAATAATCTCACTTTCTCTTTTTCAACGACCACGTATAAAAGTCGCAGATTAATTCCAAAAAGTTTTGGCTGCTCTCCTGAAACCAGTTTTCTGCTGGCGTTCGTGTCCAAAGGAGCGGAGGCGTGTTTTTACGAGAGTTGATTGGGCATATTTTGGATAAATAAACAGTCTGCTGCTGCTTTAAAATGACACCCCGCTGAGTGAGCGCGGCGTGTCTGTCTTTGGTGTTTCAAAACTTCTTTTTAATAGTCTCGATCTGGCGTGGGGAGCCGACACCATAAAACCCTTTGACTCTGTGCGGTTTTGCGGCCGCCATTAACATGTTTTTACGTTTCCTCTATCAGAAGAACACATTAAACTTTTACTGTTTGATTATTTTGAGAAAAAAGATGTGTGTAACAAGAAGAAGGGCTGAGCTGCGCGGCATCTGCGTGTAATTCTGTAAACACATATATTCCAGACTCAAATCGCGCGTCACGCGAATGCTCGAAACCGGTCCGTAGTTTTCGGCATGAAAGCCGCGAAGGGAAGGATAAAATTTCGCTCCAAGCACACGCACAAGAGGAAAAAATATTTGATTCCTTGTAAGGTAGGCAACGCGCTGCACTTCCGTGCTCACCAAATTGCATTTCAAGTTCATGCAAGGGGCAATGAGTAGTGTAATGATATTTATAATTTTATGATATATTAAATTAAATTTTTACTAGGAAAATAAAAAAATACAATACAAAACTGAAATCATATAATCCAGAGTCAAGCTAAATTGTTGATCCTGTATTAATTTGACAATTTGTTTCTTAAAACAAGAATTTTTTGACAAATATGGAAATCCATTCTGTCAAGCGGTTCAATTTTTTCTGTAATATTTACTATTCTATTCATGGAGACGAAAAAATATATTTTAAGTTCATATTCATATCGCAACAGTTCCATCTTCATATCTTTCGAAAAGCGTACATCGGAAATAATTATTATTGAAGCTGAGTTTTCAGTCGTGTTTCTGCAATTTCCGCTGAAATGAATGAAAAAAATGAGGGGTTGACATTTCAAAGATAGCATTGGAATGAAATCATTATGAAACCTATCTGGAGCTCTTGCGCGTTTGTATGCATCTGTCTGTGCAAAAATTAATTCCAACTCGCGTACTGCTGGTTTGTTATTTCCGACTCTTCATTCATCCCGTGCGGCGGCAGAAGCAGCAGGTTCTGGCCGCGTGCCACAATGTAGCAATAATTTATTTCATATAAAACACACACGCACACATCGCTGCAGATGTCATCGTCGCGAGATCTGCTCCCGCGGCATTATTTCCTCTGCAAGCAGCTTTTTTGTCGTTGACAGCTCCGATTCGGCTCTGCTGCGGAATCAACTCTTTGGCTGCTCGCGCGGCACGGGTGGTCCCCCCGCTTTTTCTCGCGTCCTTTGGTGTGTTCAATTTCTTCGATATGTTGAATATCCAAACACATCATGCAGCCACCGCCGAGTTGCTTTACTTTTTTGTGCGAGGAATATTTAAACTGGCGTTCCAACCGATTGGTGGAGTGAGAGTTTTATTATCTCTGCGTCAGCGAGTTTGCCCCCTCTGCTCTGGTGGTCTCGCGCTCTGTCTGTTGCAAATTGTATGGAGCTGACGCTTTGCCATCGCATTGAATGAACTCAAAATAAACAAGATACGAACGTAAATTAATTTTGATATGTGAGAGCAAATATTTTCTAGTGCATAACATTAATTAACAATTTAAATCATTTTACAGATGATTTAATGAACAAATTTATTTCTCAGAGCTTTTACTGGCTTATGATTATGATGAATGAAAAAATAACTTTAAATCTCAACTGGCCCAACGAATCTCATTAACACCAACCCTTACTCAAAATTAAATTCCAGCTGGCACAGATGCTTTTGAAGGATATCTAATTAACGTTATGTTAAGCATTATATTTTCCAGTTATTTTATTGCAGTATGATTTCTGTTCGCATTTATACACAACACATTACAAATAATATTGAGAAGCCTACAGATAGTCGGATACATAATTATGTCTCATTTTTGAAAGTTTTAAACAAATCCTTTTGGAGTTTTTAATTTGTAAAATTAATTTATGGGGGAGTTTTTGTAGTTTTTAATTTAAATTTTCACATTGCTTTAATTTTTCGGAAAATTTATAGATTTTGGGTCTTTTTTGTCAGCACGAATTTCGTTAACATGCTTTTCTAAATCAGGTCCCAAGGGGGAAAATCCAACACTGTTGGTACATAAATTACAAACACTAAGAATTTGTTCTCAAACTCGAAACGTATATTGGAAAAGTGATTTTTTTTCTTCAATTTCCCCAAAAGCATGGTGCAAGCCGCAGCAGAATAAGCAGCAGACGCCAGAGCGACCCCAATTTATGGCGGCTGGCGGTCGCTGCGATGGTTTATGTTGTAAAACTTTTTCACACTTGTCCGAGAAGCTAAACAACAACATTTGAGGGCCGCGACTGAGAGCTGGCCGGGGGAGGAAGATAAAATATTCAAAGAGGCGTTTGCGCCGCGCGCCAGTGCCGAAGATGCTGCCGCTGTCGCCGTACCTGTCTTACGGGCCCGCGGCAGGGTTCGCCCTACAAAGGGAGCTGCTTTCGTCACGCCTCTTCTTCCACCACCACCAGCAGCACCACCAGAAGCCACCCTACTCGTATATTGCCCTGATCGCCATGGCCATCAACTCAACTCAGGACAGGAAAATCACCCTGAATGGCATCTACAATTTCATCATGGATCGCTTCCCCTACTACCGGGACAACCGCCAGGGCTGGCAGAACTCCATCAGACACAACCTGAGCCTCAATGAGTGCTTCGTCAAAGTGCCAAGGGAGAAGGGGGCGCCTGGCAAAGGCTCCTTTTGGTCCCTTGACCCAAACTGCACCGATATGTTTGAACACGGCAATTACAGGTATTTTTAAATGTTTAATTTAGGTTTTTATTTCAAATTTAAATTGAGGATTTCTCCATTGCTACACATGTCAAAAAATAAACCTTTGTTATTTAATTATTCCTCCAGATCCTAGACATGTGATTTGCAAAATATGATGATAATAGTCTATTTATTATTAAAATAGAAAACGAACTCGATATTGGCATGAGGAGCTAAACTGCAGGCAGGAAAATGGAGATACCAGTTTTTTTTAATTAATTACACAATCAGTATTATAATGGCGTTTAAAATGTGCCACTCAGTCTGGTGAGAAATTACTCCTGCGTTTGTACGTTTTCCAAAATTTTTCTAGTTATGTATGCTTTTGTGCATGCCTTATTTGCTGTTTATTATATAATTATCTCTAATCAAACTTAATTATATTAGCAAGACAATTTTTTCAATTGTAGATAGCCATGGTGACATAAAATGGATAATTTTTATGAACCTAATTTATGGAACATAATATATATGAATGAGGGAAATAAATTAAAATAAAAAAAAACTTTCTATCTAATTTACTTGCAGTTTTAGCTGATTTATGAACATACCTAAATAAGTGATTTACCTGTTCTAAGCCTATCATTTATATGATATGTAATTTAAAACTCATCCCTGGCAATTCTAATTTTTACTTTAGCTAATCTGGTTCTACAAAAATATTGATTGAAAATGCTGATCAATTCATGAAATTATTTTAACTCAATCTTTACCTTTAGAATATTTTTGATAATTAGCTATTTCAATATGCCATTAAGTTTTGCAAATGAAATTCATATTCGATAAGTTAATACTTTTTGGAAGCGTTATTCACAATGCAAAAGAAATATATTGTATTAGTTGATTTGAAATTTAATTGAATTCATGTCCCAAATTTATCAGGAGACGAAAACGGAAGCCTGCATCAGTGATGCCACGAGTTTCAAGAGGCACACCTAGTGTTCGCGACGTGGTAGGAACTTCAACGAGTGATAAAGGCAAAAGGGTTGTCCTCAAGAATGACGAGATCGCTACCAATTACGAGCCAGATACAAAGCAGTTTTCCACCAAAGCATCCCTCTTCACGATTGAGAATTTAATCAAGAAATCGCCGTCGGACGCCACAGACAACGAAGAGAGGCATCGCAGTTGGAGCGAGGACGACATCGCAACCCTCCGCTTTTATCAGCAGCAAGTTGTCAAAGAATGGTGGCCTGCAGTGTGTACTTCGAGTTAGAAAAATGTCTAACAAGAGAATATTTAAGGTACACTGCAAAATAATGGATTAGAAAATCATGGCATATGACCACTATACGCTGTAAAATAATTTAAAACTTAAAAACAAATTATTTACTGCATTAACAAATTTTCGTAACATTTTATATTTTTTGATATTTCGATTGAATTTTCAATTAGAAATCGATAGGAAAGAGCAAATTTTTCAAACACAGACGAATTTTCCTTAAATCTAAGAAATCTCAAAACTGTAGAAACAAGCAAATATTTTTTTAAAGAAAATACGTTATTTTCTAAATTCAGTAACATAATAATTCAAACACAGACATTTTTGTATTTGAAAGTGATGTGCTCGTTCATAAATTATTCTGAGAGGGAAACGATATTGCCTTGTAACATCAAACTAAAAGAGCAGTTGTGCTGAAGGTGCTGAATTTTTCATTTGCTTGTTCCAGGTGGTGCACGCGCGCTCTGGGCGAATGCAAATAGAACAATGGCTTTCGTAACTTGCAGGGGCGTCGCTTGTGCAACTTTTAGCGCTGAAATGGAAATCAGATCGTAAGAAGAGACACGGTGTGTATGTGTTTGTGAGAGTGTGCAATCTCGACGAAGCGACAGAACACAGCAAGACTGGCGCTGAGCGGCTTTTACATAGATTAGGTTCGCAACTCTCGTCCTTATTTTGTTTATTGAAAAGTTTCTCCCAGGCTTATAAGCTGATTTGTGATGCGAGTTAACTCGACAAGCCACTACATAGAAGTCGAAACTTTGTTGTCGTCTAGCTCTGCACAAAGGTGGTTTTCTTGTGTTTGCGTCGGTGGTTGACAGTGTAGATATAAATTAAAGGCAGACTCAACTTTCCTGACTTATTTTACTCACTCAACCAAAGACTTTCTCAACCCTAAAATATTTTTTTCAAATAGTAAACTAGAAAGGTTAGATTGATAATTAAAAAAATTTCATCATAATTTCCTGCTGCTTAATGTAAAAATTATATATTTAAGATAGGGATGCTTTTAGTAAAAAAATTAAATTGGACGAATAATTTAGATTAGCTATCAAATTATCCTGAAGTTAAAGCTTATTTGAGCATTTCATATTATTACATGTGAAATAAAATATACTATGCCGTAAAAATGGATTTATATCTTCATATATATTAGTTTTAGTAAAAAATAGTATATTTAAATAACAATTAACAGCCTCGCATGGTTTTCGTAATCATTGCACCGAATGCACTTTTAAAACAAATCATCGATTTAATTTACTCTCTCTTTAGTAAGTAAATTGGGAAGAATTTGCATTAAACTAATAAATAAATGATGTAGCCTTGCTCAAAACTTTGCGAAAATTGGATCGATGGAAGCGTGTCTAATAGTTGACGGAACCTAACTTACCGGTTAACTTTTAATGTGGAGCAATAGAACGGAGGTACCAATATAAGGTTAACGGAGAGGATCAAGTGCATAAAATATGGCGCTGGCCGGTTCCATTGGCTGGCAGTTAATCAGCGCAATCAGTGGTGCCTTTGATGGCAGGGCTGCCTCGTGTCTCGCTCGTATTTCGTACCCTTATTAAAGTTAAAGACAGTTTTACTGTTCCATCCATCTATCCATCCACCGCTGAAGCGGGAGAGCAAGCGAGGTGTTCGTCTTATCAAGGGCCACACCCTCTCGCAGCTTATCTCTTTGGGCTGTGTGGGGTTGCTTTCGCTCTTGCCATCGAGATAAATCGCGTCTTCCTATTCACATTGCTACAAATTACTCACTCCACTTGCTGCGGCTAAAAGGAGACTCGCCAGAACTCGATGCTATCACTCCGCTCGCGCACGGCAAGAGCTTTTGACCTCAATCGCAGTGCAGGAAACAGGCAAAAGGCACACACTGCAATTTATCAACAAACGAAACGATTTCCTTCAATTCCCGACCTTATTGTCTGCTGGATGGCTTTGTTTGGAACAAGAAAGACGGTGTGAAATCAACTAATACCACCTCCTTTCTGCACTACAGGCGGGAAATCGCGGCAATATATGAATTATTATTTTATGAGCGCAACAAGTTGAAGAATAAAGAGTACTCTAAAATTTAAAAATAACAATTTGGTTTTTTTAATTTTTGTCTCAGAACTTGCATATTCCAAAGGCGTGTGCCACAGTAAAAATCACGTTACAATGGAGGTTTCCATCGTAATATGCTGCTGCTTCCCTATAACTCATTGTCTTTGCACTGCATTTTTTCATATGATATTTTTCACATTTGCTTTCACAAAATTTACAAAAAACATTTTTCATTAATAAAATAGAAGGTCCTATTTAGATGGGTTTGTAGGGGGATCGTCTAACTTATTTAGTTTTGTTTCAGTAATTCAATAGCGAAGAATAAAAAATATCATTCACGACTTTTCTGAGACAAAAACAGTGAACTTTATTGAGGACACACCAGTTTAATTTAGAAATTAAATTAAAACCAGTTAAATTTTGGATGCTGTTATGAACAACATCCAAATATAGCTGTAAATTATAAGAGGCATGATCAATAACTTCACCTGTTTCTCCCGCTGGTGTGACGAGGGCGCACTCAAGGCAGGGGAGAGAAGTGAAGCGTGCTGAAAAAACTGAAAGGCCCTCTCAGCATACTCAGGACGTGAGGAAAGTGACTTTCATTTATCTGGGAATCACGATTTTCCGAGACACGTACATCGCTTTGAAGCCTTTTTCGCTTTTGAAATGATGCTGCAGGAGATTAAAGCCAAAACGTGACGAATGTTCGCAAGCAAGCTCCTGCTGTCTGTGTGTGCACGAGCACTTAAACGAAATAGGCAGTCAGCGCTTCGCGAATTTCACCTGTAACAAGCACGCGTACACGGAGAAGCACTACATATTGGCTGTTGCGCCGGGCAACCTCGTACCTTCAAGTGGCTCTCAATCGCCCCACGAGTCTCGCAGTTCATCATTCGACGTTCAAACATTGGCCAGTGGCATATAGTAGAAAGAGAAAATTAAAATTATTAAAATATAAAACGAGAAACTTTCAAATTATAAAATTTATTTTAATATTTAAATTTCCGCATTATAACTTGGAAAGTCTATATTAATATGTAATTATATTATATTAAAGACCTTATTTTTTGGAGAAAAAAATCAGGGGAAGAAAGTTGTTGTGAAAACTATTTCCACACTATGCATGGCTTGTAGTTTATTTGTTGCTGCTCAGTAAAAGATAAACCAACCAATAAAACTATTTTCAGCACAAGATTTTGAGAATGTTTGACTGGTGAAGTTTTAAAATTATTAAAATAGATATTCATGTGATAAAAAATATTAGGGAAAATTTCACCAATGTCAATTACATTTTTAACATCCCACTTTTTCTTGATTTATTTTTATCTGTTTCGAGTTCATTAGCAAAACAATATTTAAAATAATTACACACCATCACTCTAACCAATGTAAGTATAATCACTGTTTAATATGTAATAACCTTTAAAACTCCGTTCCATCAATCCATTTGCACATTTGATCATGCAAAATCACCACTCTAATTGAAAACCACGCTTCAACATAATAATAGGATCAGCCAAAGAGGCTGCATTGCGGCCTGTGTGACACGTAGTGCAAGCTCCTGTTTAGAGATGGCATCCGATTTCACCCCCACGAGACCGCGGGGTCGGTTTTCCACTGATGCTGGGAAATCGTCGCCGTTTCGGCTGCCGAGCGCATCTTTTAATCCGGGGGATCATTGATGGCGATTAATGAAACAGCAGTGTTCCGAGTGTTTGTTGAGTCGGGCGCCGCTCTCTAATGCAACCGTAATGGCCTCTCGTTGTGGTTAATTAGATTTGCATCGCGTTTGTGTGCTGCAATTGGATTATCTTTCTGCGTGAATGTTTGTTGCTCGCGCGCGCACACAAGAGAATATAAGGCATTGTCCTGCTGCCCGAGAGCGGAATTTGCGAGAGCAGGATTTGTAAAAAATAACACTTTTAATGGCTCCGTACGTACTTGCTGCATCAACGCACTCGAACTCGCACAAATTACTGCTGGAACCAATTGTTCAGGTCGACAAAGCTTGCTTAACTATAGGGCTTGGCGTAAAAGATTGTTAGGGAATTTACGGTATGCACTCAAGCTGTGAAAATAGTACAAAATAATACAGTTTTCTGCAACATTTATTCTACACTTAAATGTGCGATTATACACATCCTTAACATAAACGATGATAATTTACATTAAAGTGAATGCGCATATTTATTGGACTGCAAAGGCTTTGCTGGTTGTGCAAAATTAACAATTTCCTATTTATCCGTCCTGCTGATTCTCGATAACTCGGGTTTTCGTTCTCATTTTCTTCATTAACGCATCTAAAAGGCATATTTACAACATCCAAATTTGATTAAAATGAAACAAAAAAATTGAAAAATAAATTCTAGGCTGATGGCAAGCAAACCTAATAAATATGTATAACGTTCCACAGAACTATTTACAAATCACGGCCAGCACGTTTCGCAACAACATTCATGCGATATTAATTGCAAGAGTCGCGCCCACACCCTCTGGTTTTGCTGCAATTCCGTTCCCAGGGTGAGTGGGGGTGTTGTGCAAGTACAGCGGTGCGGTGAACACGGGAATACAAGTGTGTGTGCACAAGGAAAAGAAGTCTGGCTCTCGTCCGTCGCTCGCACACTTGCAGCAGCCGCACATTTGCGAGGCATAATGGCCGAGAGCAGCGGGCTTTTCACAATAGCATGCACGCCAGCTTTTTGTCCTGCCAGCCGCGCAAGCTTGTTCTCTGTTGAATTATTAAACTCGCACAAACACACACCACCGCACCATATAGTGTATGTACGAGCACGTGGAAAGCGCGGGCCTGAAATAAATTATTTTAATTGAAAGCAGTCATCATAATTGTCACCCTCTGCACACATTCATCTCTGCTCACACAAATTCAGCGCCGTGAATGTGGGCCGGGTCGCCAGCGTTGCGCAGCCAAATATTTGCAAACGCAATCAATTTGTCGTGTTTTGTGCCTGCCTGAATGCGGAATTAATGGCCAGGTGGGTTTCGGCTGCCAAGCCGGCGCTGTCTGCCGTGATTGTGATGAGAATGTCAACAAGACCTCATATTGACTCGAGCTTCAACCAAATTAAAAAAAAAGAAAATGCCGAAGAAACTTTTTTTAAAGTTTTTAATTTTAATAAAATCCTCACGATAAATTCCAAAGCATGAGGATTGTTTTAGATCAAGACAACAGGTGGTGAGGTGTATCTAAGTAGATGAATCATCGAGGAAAATCAATAGCCCCAGGATGTAATGAATAAAAAAGGCGTACACAAACTTATGCAAACAAATACCAATTTGGAGCGACCTGTTGACATTTCATCATGTATTGATGCTTCTAACCGAATTACCGTAGTGACTCTGGAATTCAATTACAGCGAGCGTTTCAGGAAATTGAATCAGCAACTTTGCTGGACCGAAATCCAGGTCGCATAATTTCATATCCCCGGTCGACTATCAATTTGGTTGGAAGCACGCAACGCTGGTCTCTCTCTCTCTCTCTCTCTCTCTCTCTCTTTTGTCAGCCCGCCATAAATCGCACCTTGGCAAACTCCGCGTGAGCAGGCAGGTGCCGCTGATGATCATTTTTCAATGATTGCACGTCACCACGGCAAGCGAGAGAGAAGGATTGAGTCAGCCAGTCAATTTGGCCACATATTTATCATGGCGGCGCCTCGCTGTTTGACAAATTGCGTCGACATCAGCACCATCCTGCTGTTTGGTGACAATAAATCACCACGCACTTGACGCAAATAGGCTAATTATGCGCTTCTTTCCCCCCTTGAAATTAATTTCAGCACCATACTGTGAAAAGTTTCGACCTTCAACCAACAACTTAATCCTCCAATGCTTAATTGCATGAATCTGTTTCAAAATATGAAAGTTAACTAAACACACATCATTTGAATAATGTGTTTTCGATTATTATGACAACACCATTTTGAATTACATTTTTATCTTGATTGAATTGATTTATCGAACAATAATTAGTTTTAAATATCATTTTAATAATTGAATAAGCTAAAAAAATTAAAAAACGCAGGCATGAATTAAATGCTAATTATTGCTAAAAATTTAGGGGCGAAAAAATGTTTCTGATTTTACGTGTATGTATAGGTATTTGTTTTGTTTGTTTAAGAAAAAGCAAGATTTGCAAAGATGTATAATAATTGGCTGGTTTCTTTAAAGCTTAAAAGTCATAATGCAAACACATGGTAAATCCATTTCAAAGTTACGCTTTGATATCTGTCTGTCAGATATTTCACATTCTAAAGACTACTTCGTTCATGTCAGCTGTAGCAGTTATAATGATGTAAAAATGGCAAAATGTAACAAGCGCTTTTTTCATGACTGAAATGTTTGTCACATTGCGATGAGAATAGACTTCAAAAGCTGGTATTATGTCAGTGCATATCGATTCATCAACCGTGATTTCTGCCTATATCAAAAGCCAGAACGAGACTCGTTGTATGAAAAAAATGCCTGACAGTTTAAAGGCAGCTAAGCGTGGGTGGAAATGACAATCAGTGATGCAGGCGACGCGACGCCTGTTCACCGATGCAAGCTCGCGAGACACATCAGGGGAGTGTAAATAACACCGTTCGCCTGCATCCGGCGAAGCGGCAAAGTAGAGCAGGTTGCATAACTACGAATATCGCAGGCGCTTGTGCGAGAGAGCGAGCGAACGGAGCAAGTGAACGCGCGGTTCACTTCATAATTCAATTGAATGGCCATGCGTCTGCAAGCCAAATCGACGTCTCGCTCGTTTCGCTTGAATTATTGCGTGGTTTAATTAAAAGACATCAAGTGCAGGCAGCCTCTGGGGGGAAAAAGCAACGAGAGCCGCCGCCGGCAAAGATTTCTTCAGCCTGTGCACACACTTGACGCGACGAGTGGTTTTGCGACATGTTTATTTTGCCGATTTGCATAATGCTAAGGAGATGCGATGCAGGCAGCGCAAAACGCAAACCACTCGACCGCCACAGCACCTTCTTGCTTCTGACTTAATCAGCAAGAGTCTCTCCGCAGCGGCTTTTGTGGTTCACGCGATTCCTATTAATGAGGATGTCACCATTTCTGGATTCAATTCGATTGGTCTGATGCTATCAAAAGAATAAAAAATACGAGTGGTGATTTTCTAACATCTCATGAGCTGAGTTTACAGTTTTAATTATGTGCCTCTTGGTTTTAAATTGAATAGGGAAAATTTATACTGTCAATAGCCTATTTTAATTGTATGTTCATGATGAAAAATGTAACATATATCACTGCTTTTTTGATGTGAGCTGAATTATTATTATTCAATACTCAAGATATGATATCGTTGTTAACTGAGAAAATCAATTTTCCATTAAAAAGAAAATGCGCAGACACACTAAATTGTCGTATATAATTCAGCAATAATATCAATTATTCTCAACGAAATACATTTTGAAAAAATCAAGATTGCACCGATTAATAAAGGAAATGGTAAGAATAACTGCCAACATTTTGGCATGTCGTTATTCAAGATTTACAATTTTACTATTGAAATGATATAATATTGAAGAAGTGTAATTTAAAAACTTCTTATTAAGTATTTGTAAATTCAATATTATACTGTTTCTACCCAGCAAAAATCTTCAAAATAAATGATATTGTATCTAACATATTTAAGACGTAATTTTAGAGCCATAAATAAGGATTATAGCGCATTTTAACATGCGCAAATCCAGCGTAGAGTTAAGAAAGCGCTTCGGGCCAGAACCAGCAAAAATATCGATTATTTAATTTTGAAGTTGCTCATTTGCATAATGAGATTAAGCTGGTGAACGCTCGGTGCGCTGAGTATATTAAGAAATTTCCCAACACCTCCGAGCGCTGATTTAATTTCGAAATTCCAGCTCACGCCGTCGACAAATGCACTTGGCGCGAAATTAAACTCTTCTCCAGGCTGGATGAGAGCGAGCAAGTGCAGCTCGCTGTTCTTCCTTCTTGCCCTCGGAACAACAAAGCAAGAGGGACGAGGGAACACACACAGGTGAAATCGTCAAACTTTGCTGAATTAAATCAGGAGTCGGGGGAGAAAAGTTTTTCGTCTTTATCCGAAAACCATCATTCTGCAGCTGCTGTAATTCGTATTTCCGGCAACTGCGGCGCGCATCAACTTTTTAAACTTGTTCATTTCCACATGCCGGTGTGCCGTCGACTTTTTACACGGGATTGGGACTGTCATGTGAACCCTCCAGTGGGCTTAATCTTTGATTGCCGGAATACGTTTTTCGGCAGTGTTGGAGCGAGAGAGAGAGAGAGAGAGAGAGAGAGAGAGAGAGAGGTGTCCGAAGAGCAAAAACGTGTGCGAAACTCGGGGCTTATCAGGGGATGTGTAAAAATTGCGCCTTTTCTCTTCTCCTCGGCGCCGGGCGGCAGGTTAGTGTGTGTGCGGCGCTCGGCTCTGAGGCCCCTGGAGTGCTGATGGTGCTCTGTGCGCGGCGGCAAAATTAGATCATTACAGCAGCATCAGCGAAAAACTTCAACCTCTAACACTCGGTGGACGCACGGAGAGCAGAAAAATGTATAATTGCATTAATGCCCTTGGAGAGAAATAGCCGAGTTGTAAAGTCAAGGGACACAGAGCACGCGAGCATGAATTTGAATTAATTGGGTCGTGACGTGTTCATGCTCGACCATAATATGCTCTCGGTGGTTTCCAGCTTCCTAGCTTGCTCTACTTTATTAATTGGATCTTTGTCATACCGTTATCATATGCGCTGAAATTCAGGACGGAAAATTTAATTTCCGTGCAATTTATGTCAGAAAATTATTACAATCATCACAAATTAAAAAAAAACACTTTATGGAAAATGTTTTAATATTTTTTCTTTAGGTTGAAAAAGTGATTGCACTTTAGCATATTTTGATTAAGAAAATCGCTTAATATCTGTAGCAATATATTTTTTATATTTCTGAATATATTAAACTACATATGTATTGTGTACATACTTCTGCGTTGTTTTTTTATCCGATTTTGTATCGGTTCATATATTTTAAGAGGAACAACCCTCTGACAGCAAAAAACTCGTGAAAACTCCGTGTTTCAATAACATATAGGTGCACGGGTCAAACGGAAGAAGCCACAGTCCAGAAAAGTACCGGCTCGCGTTTCTGCCCCCGCATCAAGGTCTATGATGGAAACTCTAGACATTCGTCCCGTGAAATTAATTCACGCATGCTGGAAAGTATCAAACTAGCAAGAAGTCGGACAGCTTTCGCAATCCTCCAAAACTTGAATGAACTCGTTATTGCAATGCAAGAGAGTTAAATATAGGCTAAATTCAGCCAGCACTTGACCCCCAAACATCACTCGGATTCTCACGTTGCAGGTACACGCAAAAGCGTGCGCTTAACAATAATGCGAGTCAACAGCTTGGTTAAATTACCATTTAATTGGTGAATTCTTTGCCAAACAGCTAGGAGCTATTATGAAATTAATAATTAAAAATTTTCGACAGTTCAAAGTATTAATTTTGCAACTATTAACCAGATTAAACTATTTCAATATATGTATACTACACAGTTTATAAATTCAATGGAAACGCATTTCTGGCAGTTTCGTCAAGCACCGCATATAAGGAAAATTTATTATTTATTTCAATACTGAACAAAAGTTTTTGGCAGATCAATTATATTAATTAAATTGTCATTCAAATAGAACAATTAATAAATCATGCAATGCACAATAAGTGCAAAAAATATAATCAATTCAGAGGTTTTAGTACTGCCAGATTTTTTTTTGCGCAGAGGGGCTAGTCGAGGGGTGGTGGTGGGATTGGTCAGCATGCAATCATTGGCAGCGCCCTCGCCACCGCTGTACCACATCCAGTAGAGAGTACAATCAAATTCGCCTGTTAACTTGTTATTTCACGCAGCACGCACAGTTAAATTACTCTCGCAGCACTGGGGGAAAATCTTTACTTTGTGCAAATTTTTCTATTACAAATATTTATTAAGTAAAACACGTAAAACATTAAACAAATAATTCAAGAATAGTTTATTATTTACACTTTGTAAGGTATGTAATAAAACATATATATTAGGTTTTAATAGTGATCATAATATTTATTATTTAATGAGCGTAAAATTTAAATTATCATGAACATCTTTAAAATATACATTTTACTTCCTAATCTTGTTGCGATTGCAAGAAGAATAGATCTTAGCAAGACAAGTCGAGAGGCGGAGGCGAAGCTCTAAGACGCAAACTTTTAATTTGTGCTGCTGAGAGAGAGAGAGAGAGAGAGAGAGAGAGAGAGAGAGAGAGAGAGAGAGAGAGAGAGAGAGAGAGAGAGAGAGAGAGAGAGAGAGAGAGAGAGAGAGAGAGAGAGAGAGAGAGAGAGACAAAGGCGCAGCATTAAGTGCAACTAAAGTTTGGTCGGCCAGTAGTAGACTGCAAATAAATAAAAGACCCTCTCTCGCCGTTCTGTCTCGCCGATCTGTTTCGACTTTAAATGCTTCTCGCGCGCACCAACTTGAGCATCTCCTCTAGTTCCGTTAAACTTGAGGGGTTCCGGAGGGTGCGAGTGCTCGAAACTATTTTGATTTTGGTTCTTCTCGATCGGTCCCCGGGCAGGCCGAAATACTATATTTCTTGCCGACCGCCATAAGGCGAGGGAGATAAAAGGGAGGAACGTGCTGGCTATTGGATTCTTAAAGAGTTATATGCGCGTCTGCTCTGCAATTGATCGCACTAGATAATGCCAGCCAAGAGAAGGCATTAAATGCGACGGAAGCGACGCAGCGGATTCGATTTCGAGATTGCTTTAATTGGATTTTGTCAAAATCGGACCCTTTTCTGACAGAAGCGATGCTCAAAGAATATAAATTTAGCAATCATGCATCAAAGTGTTCAATACAATTAAAAAAATTAAATTTTGTTGAAAGATAGTGAACTAGTTTTTTCGATATTCTTTTTGCGAGAATATGACACTAGTTGTGCTTATTGCCTTTTGCGTCATAGAAGGTACAGCATGCCCTCAGGTAATTTCTTAAACATACAAAATAATTCTCGATATGCGTGTGAGTTTGTGAAAGTTTCAGTAAAAATTTTCGTTTTCAAGAAATTCAAGTCTAAAATACTACAACATTTAGATTTGATTTCGATTTTTCCATTCAGTTTGAGAGTCAAATCTTAACTTCTAAGATATGAGAGAGAGTTTTTGCCTCTATAAATCTTTTACGCTAAAAACAAGATTCTGCAAATCACTAGCTGTAATTGAAATTATGTTTATATTTTATAACATTCTCTTTTTTGCTTCATCATTCATATAGTTATGCCATTTATATTCAATAACTCAATAAAGCCGTTTTATGCAAAGCACGCGCAAAGAGCGCTTTGAGCGCGCGCGGTACGGCTTTGTTATGACACAGCGCCGTTTATTCGTCTGCATTAGCAAAAACCAACATTAGTTGAAGCTTTGGGAGTGAGGCGCAACTCGAGTGGTTAAATTATGCATTTTAAAATCCGTGCAACGCGCGCGCGCGTTGCTGCAGAGCGATTTAATCCTTTGAGCAGAGTCGACACGCGCCAGTCTCGCATTAAGTACCTGCTGCGCTGCTTGTTTCCTCGCGGGACACGCCTTTTTGCTTTCTTGTTAAACTTGCTTAATGTTCAGCACGAGTTAAGACTATGCACGAGTCAACATCTTGCTCTCGGCATGCGTTATTCATTCTCATTACACGTGCCCATGAATTGCCGCACCCATGCTCCCTTTTAGCTTAATCTCGCCTGATGGATTGAGACGGATGACAGCCGTTTTGTTATTTCTGCTGACGGAATTAGTCGCAGCTGCGGAACTCAAAATTGATAGCAAGGGTTTGCACATTTTTCACATTTTTATTGCTCTTTGTTAAGGTAACAAACTGTTGAATATATTTATGGTTTTTATTAAATTTGAAATCTAGTCTGGTCATTTGCAGATATTTTGAACTATCCGGTTACGTCTATTATTTTTTTTAATAATCGCAAGCAAATTAAACCCAAAGCAGCGAGTTGTACTTTTCAGATTGTTGACCTCCCTCAAAATCTCCGTGTCCCAATAGCATCGCGCACGAATAACAGTGACGCACGGGCCCCATTATTGGAGGATGCTCAGTCCAGAAAAGGACCAGCAAATGTTACTGCCCCCCACGTTTATTTTTAACGCTAGACATTTGTCCCGTGAAATTTATCCACGCATGCTGTAAATGTGCAAACCAGCAAGTAGCGAGTTGGACTACTTTCGCAACTCTCCCAAATCCGAATGGACTCGTCATTGCACTGCAAGAGAATAACATATAGGTGTAAATCAGCCCGCAATCGACCCCCAAACAAAGCTCGGATTCTCATATTGCAGGTGCACGCAAAGCATACACTTTTAATGTTGATCTAACTCTCCGTATACGTGTAAAAACTATTTTTAATGATGTTATCATTTGCAAGAACTTAAGGTATGTGTTTCTTCCCATCATCTAAGCAGGCATATAAATATGAATAATTATTGATTTTACTCCTACTTTCCTTCTACACAATAAGTGGAATCTGTTGCTAAGGTAACGCATTGCTCTAATAATGGCATGTCTATTCAGAATATATGTTTAAGTGTTTTTATTCAGTTTGTACAGCCAACTCATCTCTTGCAAAAGAGTGAAAGCTCCGATTCAGCTCCTCTCAGTTCAGCGGCACGTGCTGCAGCACAAAAGGAATGCGGCCTTTAAAAAGAGCTGAAAAATTCGCTGCGCTTATTTGCAGAAAATAAGTATTCCTTTTATGACGCTTTAGAAATTTATTTTCGCATGAAACGCTTATATGGGAATCTAACAGGTGCTGCTCTGTATAATGCAAGATCTATACGCTGTGGAGCAGCTCTCTCTCTCTCTCTCTCTCTCTCTCTCGTGCCACTGCTCTCTCGCGCGTCGTTCCTGTGTGTAGAGTTTCGCCCTGGTATAAAATATGCGATGAAGATTATTTGATGCAGCGATCTGAGATGATCCTTCTCGCACTATTCATGTCTCTCGCGACGGAGATAATGACGCTCCGAGCGCCTTCAAGAACCCGCAACTCACATCAAACGAAAAGTGCTTCGGTAATGGCAAAAGTTGCTGATGAAAGGGTAATAGTTTGTGCTTGTTCACGTGAAAAACCACACGTGTTTATAATTGATCAGAGTGGAATGTAGAGTATTAGAGAAGCTGCTCCATTCATCATGCGCGCTCGGTTAAATTGCTACTGGTGAAATTTCACAAGCCACTGCTAATTAATTTTGCAGAAATCACAATAAACACCGAGTGTATAGGGAACGTGAGATTGCTCAGGAATGACAAATTGAGCTAAATTCAACTCAAATTTCTTCGTTTATTTAGATATTGAGTTGACGGTTTTGCAAATGCTATATATACAGATTATTTCTGAGAGAAAAAATGAAATTAAAATTTAGCTTTTTGTTACACTTCATATTTGATATTTTATTCCAGCTGTCTGTGAGACTTTAAACTGGATATCATAACATAAATCATATATTACGAAGATAAATGCTTTACTGGTATGGTAAATTATTGTTCGCTCATTTCACGTTGGCAGGAAAACCCAAGGAATTTCAAGGTGGAAATTTTTAACCAGATTCTAATCAAATTAACTTGAAATGAAAGTGCTCCGGCAGTGTTCAATGCAAATTGTATTTATGTTTGGCTAACAGGATTTCAGAGCGGCAATCCGCGCGCACAGCTCGCATTTTGTTGAATTGCCGGTTGGGCGCGTGGGTTTTGAAAACAAAAGTTCCGCGGGCGCAGAATTTATAAAGCGGCGTGCGGAATTAAATTTAGCTCTGGTTGTGTGCTTTGCAAACTTCACTTCCACGCCGGCAAATAGCTGCGTGACAAACATAAAAATTATTCAGGGCCGCGTAGCTTTCCATTACATTAGCGCTGGTGAAAGCAAATGGCTTTTCCATTAGAAAATTGGAGTTTGCGCCTAAAAAATGACTGGCTTGTGATTTACACTTTCCACGTCCTCTGATTGTCAGCATAATTTCCTGGCTTTTCTGCATGGCTGATTAGACTACGCGTCAATAATTGCTTATTCACTTGGTAAAGCCAGGCGGCCCCGGGAGCGCGCCCTCGCCTCTCTCTCTCTCTCTCTCTCTCTCTCTCTCTCTCTCTCTCTCTCTCTCTCTCTCTCTCTCTCTCTCTCTCTCTCTCTCTCTCTCTCTCTCTCTCTCTCTCTCTCTCTGAATTCCCTTTATTTCGCCGGCTTATCGAAAAAACCATCAGCAAATTAAATCAATAGCAACCGCGCCATGGGAGTGATTTTTCCGCCCGCGCTTCTCACGAAAGGACACTTAAACCTCAATCGCAACAACTGTTTCTTCTTCTCTTTTATTAACATCAATTGCAGACACAAATAGAACTTACCGTTATGATTGATTGTATTTTAATATGTAAAACCAATGCACAAATTGCCTTTATATAACTGGCACAAGATACTTGTCAATCTCAATTATTGTTAATTGAAAGTGAGAAACTGTGGTATAACTTAAAATTATTGTAATGTATTCTTAAAAAATGCATGATCTAAAAATAGTGAAATTTTCTAGCTGTGCAAAAAATAACATCACGAGGCTTCATCCTCTTGCGTCATGTAACTTGTCATATTACCATTATTTCTTGTTCTATCATAAATTGGAAATTCAATTTCAAATCATTTAAGAAAGCATCCAAAATTGTTGTGCCTGTGACTCAACCAATTAAATTCATTCATTATACAGTTGTGCACGAACCTGGTGTTCTAATAAATGATCATTCGTAATATTCAAGCACAGTTGTTCTTTTCTAGCTACTGTGAAACCGCATACTGCATTACTATGTCTTCCTGATATTAAGTGCGATAAATCTAAAACCAATATAAGCTACAATTTACTGCCTCACTATAAATTTCCAGTATGAAAGCTTTTGAAAGGATTTATCGGATTTGATATGATTCTACCTTTTACCATGTGCGATATTTTACACAGTTTTATTCAGTTGTTTGGTTCTATACGTTACAAAATCGAGAGCATTCAATGTCTGGAAATGCTATGCCACAGTTTAAACCACACTAAGTTAATCAAATGCAGTTTGTGCACAAACTTGGTTCACAGTTTCGATTCAGACAATTATATTCCAAGTAATACTTCAAGCATACGTATCAGGTTTTGAATATAGAAAGGTAATTATGTCCCACAAATGAATGGCTGAATTTTGCATCATACGATCGCAACAGAGAAGAGTTCTAGACTTTGATAATCAACTTATTCGAACCGCGTCAGCTATACAAAACCAAAACTCGGCGAAATATTCACCTTACCGCAAATTGAGACATGCCGAGTTTGATTGTGGAGTAGGTCATTAGCAAAATTAATTAGAACTTAATTACACACGCTTTCACAGCAGCATGTTCAGAAAGCGGAAGAGATCAAGAGGTCTGTGCACATTGAATATATGAAAGGCTGGCCGCGCAGACACTGCAGTTGTCACATGAACAGGTTCATCACCATTATATGCGATAATGTTATACCGCCGCCTCGCGAGACGGGGATGGAGGGAGAGCAGGGCGAGGGCAGCCGCCCTTGCTAATTAGTTTAAGATGAGCTGTGCAATGCGGGTCTACAGAGCGCTCGCCTTCGTCGTCTGCAATAATCATGCATAAACACTTCTTCTCTGCACTTGAAACCGTCGGCGTGACGCGCGCCCATGAAATTTTCATTCGCCGCAGACTGTCTGCCACAGACTGAGTGCGGCATGGAAAAATGAACTAACTTGAAACTCATGCGAGAGCGGGCAATAAATTTGTTCTGAAGCGTGAATAGAAGTGATTCACGGAAATATTCAAACAAGTTGTTGCTTTCAGCTGTGGCGTGAAAGCTGCTCGGTAGCCAGCAGGGCTTTCATTTTAAGCTTTTCATTTGCGAAATTGTGGCAAAATGCTGAACCCGTGTTAAGAGGAAAAAAGGTCCCAAAAGCTTCAAAGACAAATTACCATTTTACTCAACCAGGCTGCTGACTGAAAACTCTTTTATTATTACAACGTTGCAAATGAAAAGCTGCTCCACGCAAGTTAATTGAAAAAAAAATCTAGAGGCGAGGAGATGTATTGGATTGAATGGCCAGAGTGAAATTCAATTAAAAGGCGGTGCTCTCTCTCGCTCACCCAGAGGCAGAGTGCTCTGTTAAAAATGGCCTTTAATTCAATGACTGGAAAATTCCTTTTAAACACACAAAAAAGTTAATTAATCGATGCAGCAAATCGAAGGCAGAGAGCTGAAAAGGGTGAAGGCGTCAGCAGTCAGCACCCTTCTGGACCTCAATAATTTCATTTGAGCTGCGAAGTTGACTGTTGATGTCAAGAGAAATGCTTTGAACGAGAGAGTGAGAGAGAGCGGGAAGAGCCGATAGAAAAAGCGTCAGCAATAAAAGGAAACCAGCATTCGCTCTTCTTTTCAGCGCTAAGTGCGCGCGTGTTATGCGATGTGTGCCTGAAATAGAGAAATAAGATAGAGCAGGCTAGCTGGTTTTCTCCAGCTCGAGTGCGGAGAAAGGATTTGAAGTTTTCACTTTTATCTCTGAGCAGTGCGGGTGCTTGCTTGTGAGAAACAACAACCACTACGTGCCGTGTACGTATGCATTGTATGTACTGTATATTCTGTACGCGCGGAGGAATTGCTCAAACAAGCACAATTGTTGATCTCGCTTCTTTTCCCAATGGAATTCTTAAAGAAAAATAACTTTTAATTTGAGGAGCACAATAAACAACGAGTATGGTGATTAATAATGATAGTAACTATGCGAAGATAAAGTACATAATATTTTTTGCGACGTTCATTCAAAAAATAAAATTTAAAAAAGTATTTTTTTTAAGTAAAACCCTTACTGACAAATAGTATTGTTATTCTATTTGGACTGTAAAAGGTATTGAAATGATCTTATCCTCCTTATATTTTAAAAATATTTATTCAATTTTTTATGTTCATTTTTTTAAAAAATGGAATAGAGAATACTGTGTGCATTTAAGGAGACAGATTAAGATTTCTGGTCGTTCACTTTAAGCAGTGCAGATGAAGCTACTGTGAAAATTTAACCCCCCATAAGTTTTGTTTAAATTCTTTCGCAAAATCGGTTCACTGAAGCACATTCAGTTTCTTATTTGGTACAAGACCTAATTTTGAAATACAAATGGATTTCTGTCACGATTCGCAGACACGACGATATTCGAGGTTTTTTTGATTCGCCGATACGATTGAAAAATTGCGAGTGCCGACGTGGCTGCGATAGCGGGCTGCGCCACCATAAATCTCTCGCGATCCATTGGAAACAAACGCTCGCGCGAGGGCATCAATTGCGCATCGAGTGAAGCGCGCGCGAGGCGGGAAACGAGCAATGCTCGGGTGGGCGGCAACTCGAGGACCATCAATATTCAATAAGCTAAATTTAATTCCAAGGAGTGTTGAGGGAGCCGGAGCAGGCGAGATAATATTGACTTCCAATATGCCAGCCACCAAATTCCATTACGCTGGAGCCGCGTATCAAAACACTGCCAATAACCAGTACACACTGGTGGCGCGGCAGATGGAAAATAATAATAATAATGGCCCGGCTGCTTCCCTCCCGCGCGCACATGCACTGGCCAAATATTCACGACTGGGCTTTTCCTCCTGCGGCCCACACCACTGTTTATTTTCGCAGGAAATTTCCCACGTCTGCGAATGCTCTCTCCCTCATTCTCCGCTGCCAGCCCTGGAAAAATATACAAGTTTGCTCTCACGCACGCCCTTCTGCGTGGGCAAAAAGAACAACAATCGCGTTCTCTCCTGGAAAAGGCCGTCTTGAGGAAAATGGGAGACGATCGCTATCTTAGAACCGAGAGAAGCAGAATATATAGACCGCTCTTGCAGTCAGAGACCCAAAACGCTTTTTGGAGCAAAGGCATTTTCTAGTGGATGGAATTCCATTTTTCTGGGCCTTTGTTTGGCTCTGTTGAATAGGGCGATTAACAATTTAGGATGTAAGTCCAAAATAAAAATTAGGGGATTGAATGAAACACGGCGAATTCAGTTACTAGAGACTATCTCACAATCAACTACTTATATAATTTTCTCAAATTTATTGTATGGTAGCTTCACCTCATGACTTTTTTTTGATTAAATGAGTTTTTTTTTAAAAATCATATTTATTGCTCTGCATAATAAATTCGGTCTTATTCGAGAAATTACATTGCAAATAACGTCCAGAAAATCCTTAGCAGTTGTGGCACTGTGAATTTCGTAAAAAGTAGCTGCAAAGTTTGTGCGATATTCAAAAAGTGAGCACTGCTGTCTTACACTGCTGCAAATCTTATTTTTCTCATAGCAGATTTTTTCTTCGGCACAATGCAAAGTTCCGAACAAAAATCGTTTATGGAAAAATGGCTATAATGCTGCATTTTTCGATGAAATTGGCAATGTCTAAATTTAAATAATTCAAATAATCAGATTTCTCCTAGTTGATTGAAAGTTGATCTTTTCCTGTACACGTTGAGAAAATGTATATATATTTTCAAGAATAGGGAGCCAGTTGGACTCGAAACATGTCGAGAAAAATAAAATCTGAACTTTCAATCAATGAGAACAAGTCCGTAACAGTTTGAAAATTTACACGGCTATAATGATTTCGTGTCAGATTCCGGTTATTCTCTATGCTATTTAATCCATCTGCGTGAGGCTCGAGACAACAAGGTCTTTGGACAATTTGTCACTTAATTCATCTTGATATTTAATTTTTTTAAATCTTCAAAAACTTAAATTAATGTTTAAGTTGAAATTAATTATTACGAAATTCACTAGAAGCAGGTGGGCTTATGCAGTTCAAAAAGGACACGTACAAGCTTTGGAGGCCATTTCATCGTATACATATTAACACGATAACCTGGTTTAAATTTGTCCTTTAATTCAAATTTATTACAGTGCAATTTAACTATAAAAGGTTTTTAAATCCCTTCTACTTAAAATTTCGAGGTGTAGCATAGCACGCAAAATATTATCAAACACCAGCAGAGCCGCGATGAATATCAGCCATTTAATTTCAGACCGCATAACCACCAACCTCTTCTCTCTTAAATTCCTCCTCACGTCCGATCCCACCCAGCACAACAAAATCGGAAGTGCAAAAAACCGCATATTTAGCGCCTTCTGGGGCAGCAGCGCCGACGGAATAAATCATTACGGATTAAACGAGATAAAGCGGCGCGAGCAATAAAACCGAGCGCAGAAATTCCCAATAGCCACAAGCGGTGGCACACATCAGCAGGTAAATTTATAATGCGGAGAATTTGTGCTGAGCTTCTTCTCCTTTTCGCTGATGGCAATTTCCATTCCTCCGTCGTTCGCCGCCGCCGCAGATTTATTCCGCGGCG